>NC_059074.1:3672230-3978654 GCF_020497125.1 Mauremys mutica
TCCTCTTGAAAATCCAGTTTATAACTGTGTTGATATATGGGGTTACTCTGGGCAGTTTTCTGTGTTTAACCAGTTTTGCTATGGCTGGGGAGATGGGAGTTCTAACCTGGGGAGAAATATCTGTTTGTCTGTGCAAGAAAGCAGTGTGGCTGTAAATGAAGTTTCTGAATGTCTGTCCAATGTCTCAGAAGTGAATCTGGAGTTAGATCAAGAGCAGAAAGATCTCATTGGGGAGGAAAATGTTTCTCAGGTTAAATCCCTAACTGAGGAAGGAGAGAGTAAATTTGTAATGGGTAATGGATTGGTGGCTAGTGCAGCTTGTAAAAGTAAACCTGAAATGGGTAACTGTGATTTGCTAAAAGTAGCTCAGTGTAGTGAAAAGAGCAGCAGCTTATCTGGTGGGAGTGGCAATGTGCCTGGTAGGGAAAGTTTGGAGGAGCCTAGGCAGCCTTGTGAGCTGATGGCTTTGTCTAATCAGCAGTTTGGGAAGACAGGGATAGTGGAAAATGAGTGTCCATATCACTTACCTGTTTCCGGTGTGGAGAAATGTGACAGTGAAGGGAATGTGCCTGTCTCTGTCAGGGGTATTGACTTGCCTATGAAGGGAGCTACCTCGGTCTCCAAGCAGTTGTCTGTGAACAGCCCTGTGTGCTGGGACAAGGGAAATGAGATCCCAAGCTGTGTGTCTGGTGAAGGAGAATGTGTCTCCAGCTCTTCTGTGTCTGTGGAGCAGACAGAAGGTGCCTGTCAGCCTGTGATGGTTGAGGGTTGTAAATACAGCTAAAGCCCAGGAAGGGGATGGTCCTGAGTTTGTGTCTGCTGGGGAGAATGGCACTGTGACTAGGTTGCATCCAGTTAGTGTCATAGCAAAATCCCAGAGAACAGACAATTCTGGTGCTTGTAGTTTGCCAGTTGCTAATGTGTGGTTGGAAAGGGGTGTAGCAACTCTGTCTGATCAGGGTGATACCCTAGCCAGGGCACAAGGAGAGCATGAAGGTGATTTAATGGTGTTACCTACTGACAGTTTGACAACTTATAACAAGAAGGAAAAGATTCCTGAACTTGTTCATGGCCAAGGGAAGGAGACTGCTTCTGACCTGTTATCTAGAAAGTCGGTAGGTGTGCCTAAAAGGGGATTGTGTAGAAATCCGCCTGTTGGGCCTGAAGTGATTCTAAATGTAAGTGAGACCCAGAAAGCGTCTGTGGTTGCTCAGGGAAGTGTTCCTTTAGAGCAAGCCCTAAATGAAGAGGGGAGGGGCAGAATTTCTGAGAGGGGTGAATTGCTGCTTAGAGAAGCTCCTAGGGAAAGGAATCCTCATGGTAGCCTGTGCAAGCAGTTTACTGCAACTGAAGGGTGTAAAAGTGATTTAATCAAGAAAGTTTCAGTTCCTAACAGCCAGAAATTTTCGGTTGTGAATGGATCCACTGACTTTCCTTTTGAGAGATCCAGTGTGGGCAGCTTTGAAAAGGTCTCAGGCGAAGTAGAAGCTGTTAAGAAAGTTGAGCAGCCCTATAACCACCTGGCTGTGTGTGGCCAGATTGTTGGGGAGACAATGGTGTTGGGACAGGAATGTCTCCATGCTGAATCTGTAAATGAGCAGTCTGTGCTTCAGGATCTGAGGACAGATTCAGTTACTGGTGTTTCAAAGCAAAACAGTTTTAGGGCTTTGAATTGGTGTGGTATCTCTGTAAGACAAAGTCCAGCCTTGGAATCCATAGCAGCTAAGAAGTCAAAAGCTAGTGTCTGTATTGATGCGAATCACTTGGCTGGCAGGGAGAAGAAGGACTTGCTAATAGCGGTTAGCACAGAGAGCCCACCCCACAGCAAACCAAACTGCAGGCTTCCATGCAGCAAGCCCAAGTTCCACCCGCTGGTACAGATGGGTCTGGAGGGAGCAGGCCCAGAGGAGCCCATCGCTGCCCCCAGACACACTCCCCCAGCAGGGAGTCAGGGTTTCGTTTAGAGCCAGGTACAGCAGCACTATGGCTGCTCTTTGCAGAGCCTGGGAATCTCTCTCTCTACACACTCACACAGAACTGGGTCAGGCTGGGGATTACCCAGGATGGGGACAGAGTCAGCAGCTGCACATGGGCACACCTCAAGGAAAGGATGCTGCCCAGCAAGGTAAGAATTGCTATCCCATAGGCCTCTGCCCGTCCCAGGAGAATGCTCCCACCCTACTAACTGCTTCACTGAGACCCTCGCTCCTCCCAGTTAGCCTAAGACGCCTCCACCCAACCAGCAGTCACTCCAAGACGCTGGGGGTTGGGGCGGAGAATCAGCTGAACCCGAGCTCTCAGCAAGACGCTGTGGCCAAAAGTGCTAGTGCGACCTGGGGAAGTAGGAGCAGAGCGGTTCTTTTACCTCTATTTGGCACTGGTGCGACCACTGCTGGAATCCCGTGCCCAGCTCTGGGGCCCACAATTCAAGAAGGATGCTGGTAAATTGGCGAGGGGTCCGAGAAGAGCCACAAGAATGATTAAAGGGTTAGAAAACCTGCCTGATAGCGATAAGCTACATTGACCGAACTTGGGGTCTAACAAGGGTTCGGGGGGGACTTGGTCACAGAACCTACATGGGAAAGGAACGTTCAGTAATGGGCTCGTCAGGCTGGCAGAGGAAGGGCTAACCCGAGCCAAGGACTGGCAGCTGAAGCCAGACAAATCCAGACTGGCAGTAAGGAGTAAGATATTAACAGGGAGAGGAAGTAACCAGGGGAACAATTTCCCAAGGGCCATGGTGGATTCCCCATCATTGACCGTGTTTCAGTCAAGCCCAGATGTTTTTCCAGAAGATCTGCTCTGGATCCATCAGGAAGCCCTCTGGGCTGTGCTATCCAGGGGGTTGGACAGGATGAGCACAATGGTCTACGGATCACCTGAGCCGGAGCTAAGCTGCTGCCTTGAATGAAAGGCCTTTCACCTTCACCCCCCAGCAGCAGCCCATGGGGACCCAGGTCAGGTTCCTCGCCCCACCTGCCCAGGGAGCAGGGCACATGCCAGGCCCACTCTCCAGGGGCATCACTAACCCACCGGGCCGCAGGTACCTTGGTGCCGTGATAGAAGTCGTCCACGCAGGTGGCGTTCATGAAGGTCTGGTGGAAGTGAGTGCTGGTGTCGATGCCGCCCGGGATCACCAGCTTCCCAGTGGCGTCGATCACCTTGGCCCCTCCCGGGATCATGAGCTCCCGGCCCACTTGCTGGATGATGCCATTCTCAATGTAGACATCAGCCTCCAGGGTGCAGTCGTCATTCACCACCTTCCCCCCCTTGATGAGGATCCGCATCGTGGCCGAGTTGGCAAGCATGACTCTGAAAGGGGAGACAAGCAGCGGGTTAGGGTCAGCCACCCATAGGACCCTGCAGCCCCCTGCCATGCCACTGCCTGCCTGGCACCACTAGAGCTGTGGGGGGGTCGGGAGCCCCACTTCCCTGCCATGCAGCACCTACAGGAACCCCCACCCCAGCCTGGCCAGACCCACTACTTCCATCCCCAGCAGCTAGCGAGATGGCCAGCACTCAGGTGAGACGAAGTGGGAATGTTCTTAATGTTTCTCTGAATACTGTGTGGGTGCCTCAGTTTCCCGCATGCAGTTCTTAAGTATCTAGGTGGTGGGAGAAGGGGGTGTGATTGTTGCAGAGCCCTTGAGGGCGGATGTGATGCTGGCTGGACAGAAAATGGCCAACAGTCTGTCTCCTGGCAACTAATGACCTGAGTCCCTCCTCTACAAAGGTGCCAGGTGAAGGTGTGGGAGAACAAAGAGCTCAGGTGACCTCCTGGCCCAGGAAAGGGACAAAGCCCAGAGGAGGAGGGGCTGGAGGGGGTTTCAGTTTGGGGCTGGCTGGGGACGAGGAGTGAAGTGCAGACGTGGGTGTCTGGCTCACTACCTCCCAGAATGGACCCTGCCGAGGGGTCCCGTTTGCTGTACCTACAAGCTCTGTTTTAGACCATGTTCCTGTCATCGAATAAACCTCTGTGTTACTGGCTGGCTGAGAGACACGACTGACTGTGAAGTGGGGGTGCAGGACCCTGTGGCCCCCCCAGGACCCCGCCGGGGCGGACTCGCTGGGGGAAGCGCACGGAGGGACAGAGGATGCTGAATGCTCCAAGGAGAGACCCAGGAGGTGAAGCCGTGTGAGCTGCTTGCCCTGCAGACAGGCTGCTCCGAGGGAGGAGAGGCTCCCCACAGTCCTGCCTGGCTTTGTATGGAGCAGTGCCAGAGCATCGCCCGGGGACTCGGTGACAATTGATCACTGCAGCGAAGGACAACGAACCACCTAGCCCAGAGGGGGTCTACTTCCCACCCACAGCCGTGGCAGCTGGAGGAACAGAGGGCAGGTGGAAGGAACCTGGGAGGGAGATCATAGAATCTCAGGGTTGGAAGGGACCTCAGGAGGTATCTAGTCCAACCCTCTGCTCAAAGCAGGACCAATCCCCAACTAAATCATCCCAGCCAGGGCTTTGTCAAGCCTGACCTTAAAAACCTCTAAGGAAGGAGATTCCACTACCTCCCTAGGTAACCCATTCCAGTGCTTCACCACCCTACTAGTGAAAAAGTTTTTCCTAATATCCAGCCTAAACCTCCCCCTCTGCAACTTGAGACCATTACTCCTTGTTCTGTCATCTTCTACCACTGAGAACAGTCTAGATCCATCCTCTTTGGAACCCCCTTTCAGGTAGTTGAAAGCAGCTATCAAACCCCCCCTCATTCTTCTCTTCTGCAGACTAAACAATCCCAGTTCCCTCAGCCTCTCCTCATAAGTCATGTGCTCCAGCCCCCTCATCATTTTTGTTGCCCTCCGCTGGACTCTCTGCAATTTATCCACATCCTTCTTGTAGTGTGGGGCCCAAAACTGGACACAGTACTCCAAATGAGGCCTCACCAGTGCTGAGTAGAGGGGAATGATCACATCCCTTGATCTGCTGGAAATGCCCCTACTTATACAACCCAAAATGCCATTAGCCTTCTTGGCAGCAAGGGCACACTGTTGACTCATATTCAGCTTTTCGTCCACCGTAACCCCTAGGTCCTTTTCTGCAGAACTGCTGCCCAGCCATTCGGTCCCTAGTCTGTAGCAGTGCATGGGATTCTAACGTCCTAAGTGCAGGACTCTGCACTTGTCCTTGTTGAACCTCATCATATTTCTTTTGGCCCAATCCTCTAATTTGTCTAGGTCCCTCTGTATCCTATCCCTACCCTCCAGCGTATCAACCACTCCTCCCAGTTTAGTGTCATCTACAAACTTGTTAAGGGTGCAGTCCACACCATCCTCCAGATCGTTAATGAAGATATTGAATAAAACCGGCCCCAGCACCGACCCTTGGGGCACCCCACTTGATACCGGCTGCCAACTAGACATGGAACCATTGATCACTACCCGTTGAACCCGACCATCTAGCCAGTTTTCTATCCACCTTACCGTCCATTCATCCAGCCCATACTTCTTTAACTTGCTGGCAAGAATACTGTGGGAGACTGTATCAAAAGCTTTGCTAAAGTCCAGAAATAGCACATCCACTGCTTTCCCCTCATCCACAGAGCCGGTTATCTCATCATAGAAGGCAATCTGGTTGGTCAGGCATGACTTGCCCTTGGTGAATCCATGCTGACTGTTCCTGATCACTTTCCCCTCCTTTAAGTGGTTCAGGATTGATTCCTTGAGGACCTGTTCCATGATTTGGCCTCAAGCCACCATGTGTCGGAAGGGGGGTGGCTGGACAGATTCGGGGGCTGGTGGATTTTTACATTGACTGAGGGGGCAGAGCTTTGGAGGGAGCCCTTGTTAGCACTGTCCCAGCATGACGCCAGGAACAAGGGCAATGCAGGGTCCCTGCCAAGAGCTACTCTGTCCTGGGGCTGGAGGGGAAAGGACACAGCGCAGCTGCAGCCCTGAAGGAGCTGTTAGCCGCCACCTCCCTCCCTCCAGCAGCGCACTCGGGGCCAGCTTGGGGGGGGGGGGTTGAGAGAGAGAGACCTGGCCCCATACAAGTGCCCAGGCCCTGCCCCACGGAGTCTTGCTGGCTTTGAGCGTGGGGGCAGCCTCTCCTCTGCTGCCATAGACAGAGAACGAAGGGCTTGTGGCCCAGGCAGCACTTCAGGTGAGCAGGTGCTCACTGCCCAGCATGAGCTGGGGATGCAGCCGGCTGCCAGGAGCCAGGGAGAGACCACAGCGGGGACGGGGCGAGGCAGGAATGGCTGCACCTCCCCACGGCTTAGCAGGGTGCGGGTGCAGAAGGCCTGGCTGGACTCTCACACCAGGCCAGATGCACGCTGCTCACAGTAACGGGGGAGCCCCTGGCTAGTAGGGGGGACACTGGCATCAGGCCTGTGCCAGCCAGTGACTCCCACTGGTCCGCCCCTGGCTCAAGGGGACATTCTGTACTGGATGGTGGGCGTGCAGAGGGTCAGGCAGGGCAGGGCAGGGTGCCCATCCCTTTAATAGCAGATGCTCTGGGAGCCCGTCAGTCTCCCATGGGCGCACTCAGCTGGAGCGAGCGGGTGCTGGGGCTCTCAGTGGGAAAGGTGGTGTGCAGGCTAAGCCAGCCTTTGGGCCTGCTGGGGGGAGGGGAGCGTGGGGCCAGGGCTGGCAGGGATTACCCAGGAGGTGCCGAACACCCGCCAGCCCCTGGTGTATGTAAACAGCGGATTAGCCCAAGGCAAACCTAGAAGATCAGCAGGCTGTGGCCATCAGAGGGGCTGCATCAGAACCAAGCCCTCCGAGGGGGGCAAGAAGGGAGAAGCAGGCCAGAAGCTGCCCCTGGACCCCCCTTCCAGGTAGTCGTTGGCTCCCCAGCTGCCAGCACGCTCGGCTTTCCAAGCTGCAGGCAATGGCAGATCCTGCGCTCTAAGCACATGAGCAGCCTTGTTCTCTTGGTGTTCAGACACCTGGCGCTCAGGCCCAACTGGAGGGGCAGGGAGCAACCACACAGCCCTGGAGACAGGTCCAAGAGGGGTATGGCTGGAAAGCCTGCTGGATGCCACCCCATACTCTGAGTGTCCCAAGCCTGTTTGCTAGAAGCTGGGAGTGGACGATGGCGCTGGATCACTCAATTGTCTTGCTCTGTTCATTCCCTCCGAAGCACCTGGCATTGGCCGCTGTCGGAAGACAGGACACTGGGCTAGATGAACCATTGGTCTGCCCCAGCGTGGCCGTTCTTATATTAAATCATTCCTACAGCAGATCTCTTGGAAAAACTTCCAGTCTTGCCAGTGCTGGAGAATCTGCCACAGCCCTTGGGAAATGGTTAATTCTTCTCACCGTTAAACACTTAGGCTTTATTTCCAGTCTGAATTTGTCTAGCTTCAAACTCCAGCCCCTGGATGGGGTTAGATCTTCCTCTGCTGGACTGAGGAGCCCAGTATTAAATATTTGTTCCCTATAGTGATACTTTTAGACAGCGATCAAGTCACCCCTTAACCTTCTCTTTATCAGGCTAAATAGACTGAACACCTTGAGTCTCCCATTATGAGGCAGGTTTTCTAATCTTGTGGCTCTTCTCTGACCTGTCTCCAATTTATTCATGTCCCCTTGAATTGTGGGCACCAGAACTGGACACGGGATTCCAGCAGTGGTCACGCCCGTGCCACACACACAGGTAAAATAACCTTTCAACTCCTACTCAAGATTCCCGTTTATGCAGCGCAAGTTGGGATGTCTTTTAGCCACAGCATCACGCTGGGAGCTCCTGTTCAGCTGATAATCCATCACAACCCCCAAAACTTTTTGCAGAGTCCCTGCTGCTCAGGGTCGAGTCCCCCAACCTGTAAGTGTGGCCTGCACTCTTTGCTCCTAGATGTACACATTTACATGTAGCCATGCGAAAAGGCATTTTGTTTATTTGTGCCCAATTTACCAAGTGATCCACAACGCTCTGTATCAGATCTGTCCTCTGTTATTTACCGCATCCCAATGTTTGCATCATCAGCAAATCAGTGATGAGTTTATATTTTCTTCCAGCTCATTGATAAAGATGTTAAATAGACTCGGGCCTAGAACTGATCTTTGCGGGTGGAAACACCCACTTGATGACAATTCCCCATTTACAATTACATTTTGAGATCTAACAGTTAGCCAATTTTTAATTCAACTTTTCATTTTACTCAGGACAGCCCTGTGGCCCCTGGACTATCTGTGCCAGCACCCAACCCAGCAGGTCCCTGGCCTCTAGGCACTGCCCCAAGGCAGGCAAGCAGTGCTAACACCCATGGAGAACCTCATCCCCCCTAGCCCCACCTCGCACTGAGCCCCGCTGCCCGCTAGGAGTCCACAGCCCAATGCCCAGCCCAGGCACTGAGCAGAGACAAGCCAGAGGGTGGGACCCGCGTGGCAGGAGCCCGTCCTGTTCACTAGGGTGGCAGCAAAGGCCAGAGGGGCCCTTGGAGACAGAGCAGCCACTTGTATCCAGGTCACTAAATATCACACACTGTCCCCATGCTGCTTCCTCCCACCCGGGCTGTGGAGCAGAAGCATAAGAACATAAGAACATAAGAAAGGCCGTACCGGGTCAGACCAAAGGTCCATCTAGCCCAGTATCTGTCTACCGACAGTGGCCAATGCCAGGTGCCCCTGAGGGAGTGAACCTAAAAGGCAATGATCAAGTGATCTCTCTCCTGCCATCCATCTCCATCCTCTGACGAACAGAGGCTAGGGACACCATTCTTACCCATCCTGGCTAATAGCCATTTATGGACTTAGCCACCATGAATTTATCCAGTCCCCTTTTAAACATTGTTATAGTCCTAGCCTTCTCACAACCTCCTCAGGTAAGGAGTTCCACAAGTTGACTGTGCGCTGCGTGAAGAAGAACTTCCTTTTATTTGTTTTAAACCTGCTGCCTATTAATTTCATTTGGTGACCCCTAGTTCTTGTATTATGGGAATAAGTAAATAACTTTTCCTTATCCACTTTCTCAACATCACTCATGATTTTATATACCTCTATCATGTCCCCCCTTAGTCTTCTCTTTTCCAAACTGAAGAGTCCTAGCCTCTTTAATCTTTCCTCATATGGGACCCTCTCTAAACCCCTAATCATTTTAGTTGCTCTTTTCTGAACCTTTTCTAGTGCTAGAATATCTTTTTTGAGGTGAGGAGACCACATCTGTACACAGTATTCGAGATGTGGGCGTACCATGGATTTATATAAGGGCAATAATATATTCTCAGTCTTATTCTCTATCCCCTTTTTAATGATTCCTAACATCCTGTTTGCTTTTTTGACTGCCTCTGCACACTGCGTGGACATCTTCAGAGAACTATCCACGATAACTCCAAGATCTTTTTCCTGACTCGTTGTAGCTAAATTAGCCCCCATCATGTTGTATGTATAGTTGGGGTTATTTTTTCCAATGTGCATTACTTTACATTTATCCACATTACATTTCATTTGCCATTTGCCCCGATCGCAAACAGCAGCTGCCTGTCCGGCCTGCACCTGGGGAAATTCCCCTCTTGTAAAACCGAACGCAGACAGACGGGGAGGACTGTTCAGCAGCTGGAGGCCACCCGAGGGCCAAGGCCAGCGGGGCTCCTGGAAGCCTCCCGGCTATGCAGAGCTGGGATGCTGGACTCTGACGCTGCCTTTCCCAATCAGCAGCAGAACCGGGCTGGGGGCAGGGAAATGACCTGCAATGGGGGCACTTGCTCAGGATGTCCAAACTGGCTTTGTTTCAAGCAGAGAAAGGAGACCAGGCCATGACCCCCTGAAAGCTCGCAGTCCCCCACGGCTGCTCCCTCCCTGGGGCACAAGGCAGAACAGCTGCTGCACCACAGCCAGAGTGTGACCCAAGGGAACACCCCCCAGCCCAGCAAACAGAGCCATGTCGGGGGCGGGAGGGGGAGGTGGCACCGCAGGCTGGGAAGATGGAGGGAGACATGCTTTCCCCAAGGCTAGCACCTTCTGTTGGGGTGGAGTTACACTCCCAATCCCCAGTCCAGTAAGGCCGGCAAGGCTGTATACGGGGCACCCCAGGTTACCCTGGGCTGAGCCCCAAACGCCTCCCCGCCCCAATCGCTCAGCACTAAGCCAGCCCACATCAAGCAGGCGCTGGGGACTCCAGCAGGGAGCATTGGGGCTATTAGCAAAAGGCTTCTAAGAGAGGCCAGACAAGAACGCAGCAGCACAGAGCCCTGGCCCAGGAGCGAGGGGATGCGGTTGGGCTGCAGCTCTGCCCTGAGTGGTGTCCTGCACCCCTTTTCCTGCCAGCAACTGCTCTTTGCCCCATGGGATGGTTCATGATGGAGCACGTGCACCTGGTGACCACAGAGAATGGGCAGTGCCAGGCTGGCCAAGGCATTGCTCAGCGACCCTCTGAGCCACACTAGTCCTCAGGTGCCTCTCCTACAATGCCCGCCTGCCCCCGAGATGCTGGCCAGCCTCCCCCACCCCTGCCGATTACAATCCTCTCCTGGCCCACTGCAGGCTCCACAGCCACCGCCCCTGCCCCACGGCCCCATGCTGGCGCTAGGGCAGGTGCCGTGCTGAGCCAAGATACTCCTCCGAGTTACCCTCTCAGCTGTGCCCTGTTCCCCACCAAACCATTTCACTTCCCACCACCACTCCCGAGCAGCTGCTCTGCACCCTGAACATACGTACGGCCACACTGGGTCAGACCAAGGGTCCATCTAGCCCAGCGTCCTGTCCTCTGACAGTGGCCAGTGCCAGGTGCCCCAGAGGGAATGAACAGAACAGGGAATCGTCCAGAGATCCATTCCCAGTGTCTGGCAAACAGAGGCTAAGGCACAGAGGCGGCCCCACAGGGACCTCGAATCCATTCTTAAACCCCCACTCCCACCTTTATGCCCAGGCTTCACCCCCACCCTGAGCACCTGCATTGCTGCCCGCCTGCCCGCGGACAGATGGCTTTGCCGTCAGCTCAACAGGCCGAACGCTGGCTGCTCGCTCCCCCCAAGTCACCCTCTTGCAAGCCACGTGCTCACAGCACGGCTCAGCTTCCACCCTCAGCTCCTTCAGCTTCTCCAAACGCCAGCAGCAGCGTTTCTCCCACACGCTCATGGCTGCTGCTGGCCCAAACACAGCCTCCTCTTCACAGCAGGCTGCAGCTACCCCTCCTCGCTGTCTGCTGCCAGCACAACTCTCACCCCCACGAGAATCCCTTCCCAGTCATCAGCGCTGCTCCCTTGTCTCCCCCACCCACCGCCAGCTGCTCCTGCCTCACCACTCCCTTCGCATCCTTCTCCCACTGGTGTCTCCACATCTCTTCACGGGCCTGTGAGCCTGCCTCCTCCCCCTCCTCCAAGCCCCTTTCTATCGGCCTGCACGCCAATCCCCTGTGCTCCCGGGAAGCGGAGCATCCCTCGGACCAGGAGCAGTGCGCTGAAGCCAGGCCAATTGCCCCAGCCCCTCCCTTCAGCTGGGCACAGCCTGTTGCAGCTCCGTGGCCGGGACAGTGCCACTTGCTCGTAGCCCACGGCGCCGCATTAGTGCCAGGGCTCGGGACAGCAAATTGCTTTGTGCCGAAGGGCTGCACTCTGTCCCTTGTCACACCGAAGGGACATAGTTACAGAGGTGCCCAAGATGTGCTGGGAGACAGACCCCTTAGGAAGAGGGAGCTTACAGTCTAAAACCTCAACCCTCCAGGGCTCGGCCGCCCCACGCAAGGGGAGCGGTCGGAGTCAGGCACTAGGGGTATGGTGACACTGCACACTAAGCCTGGCTCGGTGGGACCCACACCTGTGGCTCTGGGTTTCCAAGCCTGTACTTGAGTGTCCACACTGGATTGTGGACCTGGCTCTCAGCCATGCTAACACATCCATTCTGCACCACACTGACCTTCTGACACAGGCCTGTGGCTTGCCCTGCGTCCACACTGCAAAGTGTCGGGGCTTGGCCCAGTCAGAGCAGGACTGGGCCCGACCCACTCCCAGAACAGATCCCTAGGACCCGGGTCCTGAGTGCTTGCTGACCTGATTTGTGTGGGGACAGACATAGGCTTGGGACCCAAACAAGGGTATGTCTACACAGCCCATGGGAGCGAGTCACCATGCTACAAATAGCAGTGTGGCCATGGCAGCTTCGGCTCTGACCCCACTCCCAGCCTAGGCTCCAGAGCCCACCCTGCTGTGTCTATCTAGCTGGTTTTAGCGCGGTCAGCCCGGGCGCTGGGGCTCGCAGCCGCTCGCTGTGAGGACATTGCCCGAGTGCGACTAAGGAGCCACCGGGAGGCTCCAATTCTGGAAAGTCCCAATCCAGATTTACAGGTCACAGCACTTGGCATCCAAAGAGTCCCTCGGCCAAGCTGTGGCAGGTCTGGCTCCCAGCTCCTTCACTACCCTCGAACCCTTCCACCTGGCCTTCTGGATAGACGCCAGCTCCATTTCGGGAAGAGAACGCTGCCCAGAACAGAGTCCATCCCCCCTGCTCCAATGCAGGGAGCCAGCACGGGCTCACAGTCCGTCCCCAGGGACTGACAGACTAAGGCCAGAAGGGACCATTGGGATCATCTCCTCTGACCCCGCATACACGAACAGCCACACGCAGATCCACGCGGGGCCATCGCTCACAGGGCTTCCCGTCATCCACAGCTCTCTAGCCCTGCCGCCGAGCATTTAGAGGCTTCCTGTCTTTGCCATGAAGAGCGCGGCCACCCACAGACACAGCTGGAAGCAAGGAGAGAGGCACCATGAGACCTGGCAGCTCTCCAGGATCCCCACCAGCCCAGGGATCACAGCTATGAACTCAAACCATTCCCATGAGTACATCAGTGGAGTCCCTCCTGCCACGTTCTCACCAACATCCACTCACCTGCCTCCTTTCCTGCTCCCCGAGCGCAGCCAGTGCCTCGGGATTTTCTCGACATCGAAGCCAGTGTGGGCATCCTCTGGTCAGCAGCAACATGGAGGAGCCCCTGACAGCAAACGTACCAGACGTGCTGCCACAAACCCACTGGCTCCTCTACATCCACGCCCAGAGGTCTCCTTGCTGCCAAGCGGTGCAAGGAGCGTCTGTGGGCTGGCTGCTCACCCCCAGGGTATCAGTGACACTACTGGGGCTGGCTCTGCCGTACCGTTTGCAAAGGAACACGTGACCCAGGAAAGGGATTCAGAGCAGACAGATCTCCAAGGAGACCTGGAAGGACCCTGGCCTGGGTTTCTGTTACGCCCTACACTTCACCACTGCTGTTACAGCACGCCATGTGGGGAGTCCCCTGGTGCCAGCTCAGCAAACGGGGCAGGTGGGCAAGCTACTTTCCCTCTCTGCAGGCACCATCTTGCAAGAGAGGCCTGCAAAGCTGCTGCCAACCTTCCCGTACAGGTGACAGGAGAGGATGTCAGGCGAGAACCTCCCAGCCGTTAGCCTGAGTTACCTGCACCATCCCTAGGGTGGGCACCTGTACCCTCTCTGCGGGAAGTGGCAGAGACCTTTACCCAGCCACTCAGCTTTGAGCCTTGCCCTAGATTTGTAGGTGCCACAAGCATGCCCTTGAGCGGAGCCTGGGGAAGCAGGTTGCTGCAATGGAACAGGCAGCAGCGCCACCAAGTCTCGGGCCTCTCTCAAGATGGGGCTTCTAGCACCAGGCCTGAGCTGCTCCAATGAACGAGTTTGGAGCGCGGTCGAAGGCCTGTGTGTGTTTCCCTGCCGGGGTGGAAGTGGCAACAATGGGCCAGACCCCTCAGCTCTGGAGGATCTAGTACGGGGCCCCTGGACGCAATCCTTCACCCTGCATTAGTGGTGACCCGACCCATTCAGACAGGGCCATTAGAGAGTGACCTTTGGCCAGCTCTGTCTCCACCAGGGTAGGGCTAAAGGAAGGGCCAGTGAATGACGGAGGGCCCCCCGCAGAGCCAGGCCCACGTGCCCCACCCTCCCAGAAGCGCTGCCAGGCGGATACGGAGGACACTGGACCCGTCGCAGAGTGCACCCTGCCTGGGGAGAAGCTTCCCTTGTTTGGGTGTTAAACCCAAGCCCAGATCACACAGCTTGGGCGTCTCTGGGGGCTCTCCCCCAGCCCCAGAACCATTCTCTGCCAAGAAGTCCTGGACTGTGGAGGATGCTGGCCTCTGCTCCAACAGCAAGTCACATAGGCACTAATCCTCAGCAGAGCACATCCTGGGGCAGCCCCCTGGGCAACTCCCCTGCGACCCACAGCGTGCTTCCTCCTGCTCCCTCCTCTAGCGTTCGCACAGCGCCCCCCTGGGGACAGCTCAGCTCTGACTGAGGGAGACCAGTCCCATTCAGCTAGGGCTGTGCCCTTGATCCGGAGCTGCCAAGGCAGGGTCTAGGTCTAGGTCCCAGGAGCAACCACCAGGAAGTCCCACCGTGCGAGGGTGGAAGCCACCTACTCCAGGAGGGAGGCCGCTGAGCGAGACCAGAAGGCCATGCCTGGCGTGGGGGGTGTTGGAGGTTCTGAAAAACACCAGGCGCCTGCATGCGTGTAGTAGCGGAAGGGCCTGGTGCTGTGCAAGGCAGAGCTGAGAACTGCAGCAGCCCTGACAACAGCTCTGTCTCTCCCTCACCCCGGCCGTGCTTCCCCCCAGGAGCGGGCTGCCCACGGGTCTCGTCCACCTGCCGAGGGCAGCCGACCTGCTCTGCCACCCCTGGATCTCCTTCTCCGCGAGCACATCAGGCTCGGCACCACATGACCCGCTCTCTTTGTACATCGCTGGGCAGCCTGGCGGCTAGCTACCGGCTACCCTCCTGTTCCGGGGCCTCTCCCCCGCACAGGGCACAGCCCTGACTGGCAGACGCGCTACCTCCCGACACTGCTGCAAGGGAAGAAGGGATGCGGAGAGTTAGCTGGGTGCCCAGTAGCGGGAGACTATCCACAGGCCCAGCACTGCAGCCCTGGCCAGCCAGCAGAAGGCAGTTTCCACCCACTGGAGCCAGGGAGCTGCCCCAATCCCTGCCCCCACGCAGAGGGAGTGACTGGGGGGGAGGGGGATGCTACGAGACCAGGTCTCTTCGGTGGGAGGGGACTGACTTACCAACCAGCTGAGGCTGGGCAGAGGGGGCAGAACGGCGAGACATGGCCCCGGGATGCTCTAGGCCAGTAAGAGTCAGTGATCTATTGTGCCAAGGCCAAGGCCCAGGAGGTTTGGGGCCCTGGTTCAGCACCCCACACTGGTCGAGATCAGCCACGCTGACCACGGGCCGAGGAGCAGCATCAGATCCTGCTGGGGGTGGCACTGGCAACAGGGGCACAGAGGAGGAAGCCCTCGCTCCCATCACGGGAATGGAAGGGTCCCCAGCGAGAGACAGGCTGAGCAGTCCTGAGCCTTCAGTTCATCTCAGGAATTGTCTCCACCGTTGCCACCCTCGGATCCCTTGAGGGCTGCCACTCCGCAGCCACGCCGAGCACAGGCAGGCAATGGGGCACCAGCCTGGCTGCTTCTCCTGCGGTACCAACGTCACTCAGCACAGAACTCATTCTCCCCACGTCCCCTTCTCTGCCAGGCCCTAGAAATCCATGCTTCTGTACAGCACCCCCTGCCAAGGCAGCACCCCCCGCCCTCACTCCGGCTAGCTTCACCACCCACCATGGCCAGACAGACAGCGACACAGAAGGGTGACAGAGCCTCCAACGCCAAGCTGTGGCATGAGGCTCCGGTCAGACGGGGCCCGGTACAGCTTGTGCCCTTGGTTACTGTCCAGGATTCCACCAGGCACTCCCAGGATAACTGGCCCTACCTGTTGCTAAGCACCAGCACGTAGCTCTTTGCAGCGGGCAATCCTGGGCGCAGGCTCTGGGGCGGAGGGTAACACGAGGAGAACAGCCACTGAAGTGCTTCCCCATGAACCACAGGACAGGTGCAGGACGGGCAGCATCTCAGAGCACACACGACCCCCGCCAGTGTGCCTCAGGCCTGGCCTAGTGCAGCCACCTCTGGGAGGCATGCTCCCGTTTGCAGACTGCCCACAGGAGCACCAGTGGGGCCCACTGGGAAGCTGGATAGTCGCCTTCCCCAGGCCCCAGAGCTGGCTCACTCCGTTTGCACAAGATGAACCATCTTGGGAACAGACAGGAGCCCCTGGAGCATGAACCTCTCCAATCAGGCAAGGGCATGAATGGACCCGTGGACCAGGCCCCAGCCCTGAGCCCTGGGAGAGGCCTAGGAGGACAACCCAGGTGGAGCCAGACCCTGGGAGCAGCAAGCAGGACAGGGGTGTCAGCCAGGTCCTGTCTCCAATCCCCAACACCTCCAGGGATGGCACCAGGCTGCTCGCCAATCTGAACTCCAGTTCATCCCCTCCACAGGCTGTGCCCCACTGGCCCATCACCCCACAGCTCTGGGCCTCCCTTCCCTGCTCCCTTTGGATGGATTCGGGGGGCTCTTAGGGCTGAGACTGCCTCTCCCTGGGTGTGTGCAGCCCCCAGCCCCCACTCTGCACTACTGCAACATAAACAGGTTTAGTAGGGTCAGATTATCGGCAAAGGTCAACAAACAGCCACTTCACCAGACAAATAGACACAAAAATACTTCCACTGATAACGGACATGGACAGCTAGGCCGAGAAAGAAAAATGCTGCCTGAAAATGCAGAGGTTCATTGAAGGCCATTTACTTTGGCTATTCGGACATAGGGTTTTGACCGTTTAACGGTTACAGAGCTTTAACTTTTTTAGTCTTAGCGTGTACAGTCATTAAATCATTGTCTCCCCTGCTGTTTGCCCCCTCCCCCATAATTTCCCACCACTGTGAAAATCTGAATGGATAAAAATATAAAAAAGCTTAAAAAACCCCAGAAACTCTGCCAAGCCTATATACAGAGGTGCAGCCCTCTGCACCTCTGTTAGAGTCAGAGTCACGGGCCCCACGCTGAAGGGCCCAGGATTGGGACTGCCAGCGAGTGCCCTCCCGACAGTGCAGCGGGAGGAGACCTCCCTGAACCCAAGCCAGTCAGGGACCAGATCAGCACCCCCCGCCCCCCGCAGTTAACTCTTCCTAGCCCAGCTCTGCCTAGGGACCGGTAAAGAGCTGCAGGAACTATGCACCTGGATTGGTGGCAAGCCAACGACCTAGGAGGAAAAGGCCCCTTATCCCACCAGCACCATCTGTTCCAAGGACAAGTCACAAGCCTCAGGAGAGGTCCCTCTGCGCACACGCCCCCATCCCCGTGTTTGCCTCCTTCAGCGTACACCACAATGCAGTCCTGTTAGCACTGCACACAGGGCTGCCTGCAGCAGCAAGAGCAACACGGCTGTTGCTTTGACTAAGGCCTGAGCAGAGACCATTAGACAAGGCAGCAGCTCGAGGAGAGACTACAGAAGAAAAATATCCTGAATGGGCACCTCTCTTCCCCACCTCCCATCAGCAGGGAGATGGACGCCAGCATGAAGGAAGACGGGGAGAGCACTGGCTCAAATCACGTGCGACTGGCTACAGAATTCTCTCCCTATAGGCTACATTTTTCTTCATCCTTGTGGAAAATCAAGGGTCTGACTTGCTCTAGGGCTGGAAAGCGGCTGGTGTCGTGCATGCTGGACTCTGGTTTGCTGGCAGGACAGCCAGGGATCAAGGTCCAGTGCCCAGAGATGAGGGGCCTGGTAAGACAACTCCCCACCCACCCACCCACCCTTCTCCCAGCTTATTTACAGCTGGACTTCACTCTGGGACGCTAGACGGCATCTTCCCTAGCACTCCCTGGATCCAACTAGGGCTCCAGCTGAGCTTGTGGCCTCAGCGCCTGAGACAGTGAACCGGGCAAGCAGCAAACATCGGGCCACAATCTTACTTCCAGCCGCCTGCTTCACGGCGAACCCACCTGAGGGAATGACGTACACCCCACAACACACACAAGGGGACCTAAGCACCAGGAAAACCAACCTTTAACCAGACCCGAGGCTACACAAGCCAACAGCTCAGTCCTGCATCTCCAAGCCCATCTGAACACAATCTTACACAGCATCTCCCAGGGCCCCCGCCGCATCACACTGGCTCTCTGAACGAAAGATCTGTTCGCGCAGAGTGCCAGATGCAGGAAGCAGGCACTGTCGGCTGACTACCAGAGCTACTCACAATCAAAGACAACGAGATTTCTTCCCAATCACCGGGCAGGCGGCCTCCCTTCCTCCTGGCAGCTGAAGAATCACATCACCAAGGAGCTGAGCTGAGCTCCGTTCTCCTCCCAAAAAGAGTTTTACTGTCATAGCTACTGTCTGCACAAAGCCGGTTCCCTTGCGCTGCCTCCCTGGCTGGGAAGCTAACGAATTCAATCCATTGTTCGGGAGCAGACGCCATTTGCCACGACTAACAGTCAATTACAAAACAGAGCACATCTGCCCACAAGTCTCTAACCCATTCACAGCCATCTTCCACACGTCTGTAGCCCTCAGCTAGCCAACCGCCATCGTCTGCCAAGGAGGGACTCAGGCTTCTAATTCTGAAGGACTGATTAATTCAGGTGTATGGGGAGCAGTCCCTGAAGAGCTGAGCAGGGAGGGGGTGCATGGTTCTGGCACCAGACACTGCAGTGCAAACCTGGGAGAGGATTTGGGACTACCCCATACAGAACAGCAGCCACTTCCGCTCCTCTCTGCATAGCCCACTTCCTAATCGGCAGGGAGCAGCAACAGCTGACCCCGGCTCAGCCCCTGCGGCAGGTGGGGACACGGGGAAAGCACCAAGTGAGCCAGAAGCAGAAGCAGCGTGGATAGCTGGGAGGCAGAGGGGTGCACTGATGGGAGCAGTGCAAGTATCGCAGGCTGATGGGAGCAGAGCCCAGGCAATGGACGTCCTTGCAGCGCGCACACACACATGCACACTCCTAGGCTTGTGTTCTAGTTCAGCGTACGAACCAGCTGCCAAGCAGGGGAACGGCCCGACGGACTGACAGGTTCAGGGGAGGGAGAGGAGCACAATGAAAAGAGACATTTGTACCAGCCAGGAACACACACAGGGCCGGGCAATGCACCAGATAAAGGAAGAGGCACACTCCAGAAGCCAGCCACTCACCATGCCCTTAGGAAAGGCTGCTTCCCGGACTGCCTTTGCCCGGCAGCACTGCACTGCTCGGCTCTGCCTGCCCTCCACACTCCGCCGGCTACAGACGGAGAACTAGGGTCTCACCGCATCAACATGGAAGATCTATATTTATTCAGTAGCTGATGGTTACATACATTGATCTGTACTTGTTCTGGTGCGAGAGGCACAGAAGCCACAGGGTCATGGGCCACGCTCAGCAAGGTGCCTTTCTGAAGCAGGCAGTTTAGAGGCAGGGCCAGTTTCATGGGAAGGGGGGAGGATGCAGGAGCCTGCCAAACCCCAGGGCCCTCATTCTGAGGGGCAAGGCCAGAAGCTGATTCCAAAACGATGTTCAGACATGCAGAACCAGAGCTGGAGAAGCCCAGCCCATCTCCTGGGACCAGCACAGCATTGTTCCACACTGTTATTCGCTCACACTTCAGCCAGTCCACGTCTAAGTGGCTCAAGCAATGGAGTCCTGGCTGTTTCCAGCTGCAAAAATGCTATTGCAGTTGATTTGCTGTCATGCCGGAGCAGCCATCTGAGCAGCCCAGCGCCTGCGGAGCAGTCTGTCTGCCTCCCTTACACACCCAAAGGCTGGGACGTGTCTGCGCACAGATGGGAGCTCTCCTATCCAGCCTCGCTGCAAAGGTTCCTAACACAAGGGAGCTGCTGCTTACAGGCAACTCGCCCACAGGGAATTTAGTACCATCCCTGCCGCCCTTCAGGCCAGGAACCACAAGGGGCTCAGCTGAAGTTTGGGAGATGGAAACCTCCCCCCAAATCACAGCTCTAAAGCAGCAGCTGCCCGGAAGGGGCCTGAGTCGGGGAGAAGATAGGATAACTTCTCCTCTTCAGGAAGCATGGCCCCCTGGGGAACCCCACGCTGCACTTGCCTTCAAAGGGCTCCCACACATGAGCCCAAGAACCAGCCACCCCACACACTCTAGGGAAGAGGGAATCCACAGGGGGAGTTAACCCCTTCAAGACCCCAAACACACCCATGCCGGGGCAGCAGCTTCAATAGCAGAGCCCATCTAGAAAAGAGGGCTGAAGGTCCCGCACTGAAGGGCCCCAGGGAGTGGCCCCATCCTCCCTGCACTGCCCGATGCAGTTTGACATGCAGGTAAATCAGGAATTAAAGGCAGCCTGCTCTGTGCTGTCTGAGAGCGGGGCTACACCTGCTGCAGGCAGCGACGGATTTTAAGTGCAATGAATTATTGACACACTGGTGGCTGATGTATTATTTCGCCTGTACAAGTTCTGATTTATCCCCGCACCAGGGCCTGTGCTGTGGTTGTTTTCCAGGTGATTAACTACACTCGCCGGGAAAGCTCACAGCAGAGGCAGTGTCTGCTGCCCACCGAGGTCTCGCTGCTTCCTGCAGTTTTACAGCAGAGTTAGCGGATGGACAAAGAGGTTGAGTGGCAGGTCCAGGGCCGCACAGGGGTTTGGGCTGCCAGTGAAGGCCTGCACACAAGTCTGTTGCTCTATGCACTGGGCACATGGTCTCCGAATACTGAGTGAGCAGGGGCTGTCGCTGATTCGGGCAAATTCTTCCACGGGTGACTGAGAATTGCAGCACGACCCCCATTATTCCAGCTCAGCAAGCCCATTGCTCACTCTGAATAGGGGAAGAGTCAAGGTCATGCCAACTATTCGCCGCCACAGACCAGAACAAGCCCCCAGTCCCGGAGGGATCAGCAGCAACAGCAGAGGGCTTCCCAGTGTTTTGCCCACCGAGCCCTGCTGGGAGGCAGCTGCAGACTCTGCCAAGGCAGCCGCTAAGCTGAAAGCACGGTGTGTGTGACTGTACTACTCATGCCAGCCGGCATGCGCACAGAGGGGTCTGCAGGCATTCGCTGCATGGCCCCACAGCCCTGGACTGGGAGACTGAACCCGCCCCAACCCCAAGTACAGCTGACTGGTGCAAGCAGCTTGAGCACCACCCGGCTCTGAGCAGCTGCGCATGTGTCAGGACATGACAAAGGGGAGCATGCGACAGCTGGTTGAGAAGAAGTTGCTGAGCAACCGTTTCCTCTCGGGAGGTAGAGGCCGACAGACGCTAGGGCTCAGCAGCACCCTCCCACGAGATGCACCAAGAGGGCTTCACACCTACGATTATCAAGCCCCAGGATGCCTGCGCGGGCCTTAGGGAGCCATCCTCCCCCCAAGCTAGCCGCCTCCCCGGCTCATTCCATGCCATCATGGCTAGCACACTGACATCACGGAGTGGTCCCGACAGGCTGCAGAGGCCAGGATGTGCTTCGGTCCCCTCTCAGGGTTTGGCGACGCTGGGAACGCTCAGGGTCAGAGCACGTCAACCTGCACGGTGCTACGCTCCCTAGAGAGGAGTGCAGTCACGCTGGACAGTGGATCAGCCCAGCTGGCTGGGGTTAGCCCTACAATGGACCCTAGCTGGCATGAGGGCCACAGAACCACGAACCAGCACATCTGAGTGCTAAGTCATGGTTAACACACATCCTGACGCCATGTTGCTTTCCAGCATATATCAGGCCTACGCAGAGCTGGGGTTTGACTGTTTTATCTGGGACCGTTCCCAGCTGGTGTCATGGTCCTCTCCAGAGAGGAAGGGATGATGGGTGTTCACATCATGTGACCAGCACATTGCAAGTAGTGATCTTCCTTCCAGAGCAGCAGCATAGACAGACCTTTGTGTGCACAGCGCTCTCCGGGGAGCCCAAAGACAAGTACCAGACACTTGCTTATTTGTTACCATGTCTATTGTTCAGTTGCCTTCTCTGGCTGTATGTAGGTGCACAGAGACCTTCAGGGAATTCTCTCCCCGTTGGTCTAGCACTGGGGCAGTTCACTAGGGCTAGCACTAGCATATACTGGCCACAGGCAGGTCTAACCACCATGCCATCTAACCCTCCTCAGGACAGGTCTGGCCAACAAGGTGGTAAAATGCTTGCAGCCAGTCTCCCCCAGCACTCCCACCATCCCTAGCCATGAGGTCAGGCCCACAGGGGAATCCCTTGACTCATTAGTGTGGACACAGCCTGTGCTTGCAGTACAGCAGGAGCTGGATACCAGCTGCAAACTGGATCAGCATGCTGCTTGCCTCGCCATCCGGGGGATTTGAGAGAGTGAACAATTCCAGTTAGTGCAAGTCCCTCCTCCCCCACTTGATGAGCTATTGTTCCTCTCCATTCTTTGCTGCAGCTTTGCGAGCCCATGTGCTCTGCATATATACTGTGCTGCTCCTGGCCAGGTCTAGGGATCCTACTTCAAGGGCAACCTCACAAAGGAATCAGATAATGCCCTATGCTTTGCCAAATCCACCGCTAGCTCTTTTGGAGACATTCCCCCAGGGGATACGGTTAGGAAAACGTCCTGATATGCTGGAGTTACAGACATGGGTAGACACCTGCTTACAACCCTTGTTACGGAGTCACTATTCCTAAGCATTGCAAAAACATGGCTGACAGAAGAAAAAGGCAGTGTCTTTCGGGCTGGATGCGATTAGCAGCTGAGCTAACAAGGCAAGACTGAACTAACCCTCGTGCATATGACTTATGAGCAATACTCATGATGGGACCCCGTATGCTGCCTCCGCACTGTCTTGGCTTGTAGATCCAATCCCTTCCTCCCCCAAACACTGGGTAAGAAAACGTGCCGGCAGCACTTCCGTAAAGCAGCGTGCAACATCAGGGATGTGCCAACTGAGCCTGGCAAAACGGACATTCACCAGTCCCAGGAAGGGTCCAAGTCAGCTCCCCTGCCCCTCTCCAGAAGAGTCTAGCCTGGGCGAGGGGTGAGCAAGACAGTGTGTGTCTGGTGTATTGCCTTCCTCATGCCCACCAGGGCTGCCACTGCCTCAGCAAATGGCTGCACATGCTCAAAGCATGGGAGAGGAAACAGGACTGCTTTCCCGGCGCCCTCCCAGGCCAGCCTGAGGAGGTTTTTGCTGGGGAGAACACCTTTCCAAGGCCCATTTGGGGGAGCAGAGAGACTGCTAGGCTGTAGCTATTGTCTGTCAGCACATTATTCTCTTTGCTTTTCACAGCCGCTCACTTCACCATCCCAACACCCAGGAGAGCCAGAGCAGCAAGTTCAGCTCTGTGGACTTGCTGCAGGTGCTCCCTACTCTACGTGCCTGACAGCATGAGCAGCAGACCGGCGGGCTGGCTGACAGCAGTACGGATTTCCAATGGCCACTGGGCCGATAAAGGAACAAAACTTACTGACATGGGGGAGACAGAGCTCTATCCGAGCCCCGTTTTCACCCAGAACTCTCAGTATTTCCTGATCTGTCAAAGGGACTCTGGGGAAGACTTGGACAGACAAGTTGAAAAGGCAGAGAGTCCCCTGACAGGAGTGTCACAACTCCACAGGACTGGTGTTAGGCCCCCACTTTGAAACAGTCCCTGGAGGAACCCCTTTGATGTGCCAGAGCTCCAAGGGTCTCGTTCTTCCTTCAGGATCAGCCATGCAGCCTCACCTCCTCTGGGACTTCAGCCCTCCTGCTTCCCAGCATGAGCAACTGAGCCAGACGCCTGGAAGAGAGACTTGTCCACTCTGCAGGGGCCAATGCACCCCAGCCAGTATAAAACAGCCAGGTTTATTAATCAACTGGAACACAGCACAGGCCGTCCTCAGGTTAGCGCAGAGACGAAGGTTAAACCATCAACCATTCTGGTCAGCCCAGAGCCCAACCAAGCTGTAGTGAACTCTATTTTCAGGCTCTGTCTCTGACTTCCCTCCTTCATCAGTTCCCAGGCAGGAGAGCGCCAAGTTTCTTCCACAAGTCCCCCTTAACTCCCCCCCCCACACCTTCCAGTCCTTTGTTCTGAGCTGGGGCCTTAGCTCAGCCTCCCAGCTGAGAGGTGGGGAAACCCTCCTCCCTCAGGGCCATTGGTTGCTAGGTGTCAGTATCCCGGCAAGTGGACTTTCCACTGCCTTCTCAGATCTTCCATTGGCATGGGTCAGCCTCGGCCAGTCCTCTTTCAAAACCCATTCACCGTGCCTAGACCGCTTGGTGACACATGTGCACCTAGGTCTCTTAGGCCTGGTCTACACTAACAAATGAGGCTGACCCAGCTCTCTCTCTCAGGGGTATGAAGAATCCACACCCAGGCGTAGACGGCCCTAGGTCAACAGAAGAATTCTTCCACTGACTTAGCTACTGCCTCTGGGGGAGATGGGTTACCTACACTGATGGGTGCCATAGGAAGTATCTATACTGAAAGGCTGCCACTGCAGCATGTCAAGTGTACAAAAGCCTTTAGTCTTCCTTGAGAGCCAACGCAGTCCTTCCCCCTCCCCCAACCCAACTGGGTAGCCATGCAAATTATAGGGGAAACTGCAGCACACAGGACAAAAAACATATTACAGAAAATTCCCACTGTGTCACAAGGGGCACAGAGGGGAATCTCACTGCAGCAGGCATAACTCCCTGCCATGGGCACCTCTGCATGAACGGCCGTACAGACAGAGTGAGGTGAGCACATGGTTCTCCCAGTTCAGTGAGCACCTGTTTGTGGGGGACACATCCTAGGAAGAGGACAGTTAGATGAGAGCTATTAAGTTGTGGCCCGTCCATCCCCCCGGGCAGGACTGCTCCCTAGAGTAAGTTCTATGGGGCTTTGCCATGTTTACATCACAGAAGAGGACCCATGTAACTATTCCAGCTTCATTCCGATACGTCACATTGCACAGACCTGCGTCATCCAGACTGACATCAGTCCGCTGCCTTTTCCATCTGCGAGACCAGGATCGAAGCTAGCAAGTCCTTCAGCATGGGACACACAGATCAGACAAGGTCTCCATTCCAAGCAGCTCCCAACCTGTGCAGGTAACATGAATGGGGAGGGAGCTGCCAGACCAGGTAAGTGGCGGGCTCTTAGGCAAGCAGGGGGTATTTGTGCACAACCAATGACTAGAGTGGTGGCGCTCACCAGGATGAGGGCAGTGAGGGCGGGGGGAGGGGGCTGTTTGATTGACAAGCCTAGCCTGGTTGGTGGGGGAGAGGCAGTGCAGAGCACCAGCTCAAAATGCAGCACTTCAAGGGGGAATTAAGGAGGCGGCTGTTCCAGGCGTAGGGGCCAAGGACAAGGTGGAGCAGAGCAGCAGACGGGACCAAGGGGAGCACTAGGCCTGTGTTATAAAGCCATGGGCAAGCCTTCGCCATGAGCGGGGGACTCCCATGCAGCAACCCCAGACTGGCACAGTGGTGATGCCTGAGGCCAGCGGGATTCCAACAGGTCCTGCTCCCAGAGTGCAGTACAAGCAGACCAACTGGTGACAGGCCAAGCACAGCCGCCACCCCGGGACCCGCAAGCCAAGGGACAGAACAGGGGTTCAAAGCCAGCGTTATTCTCTAAGGGCAGAAAATCATCATACAACTACATTCCAGCCATCACCTGACACAAGCAAACTCTGCCAAGGACTTCTTCCCCATGACCTGGCGCATTAGCCCAAGGCAGCTGAAATGGCTGGAGTGGCCTATGGTTTCCTTCAGGCAGAAAGAGCAGCCGGCAGGAGGGGTGGGGTTTGCGAACATCTTTATGCAGTCACGTACTTCACTCACAGGACACGCTACTCCACGGATGCTGCCTTCCCACTAGGCTCCGCTCCATCCTCCCCGAACTGCTTCACCAATCCTGTTCCAGCCGGCACTAGGGATCTCCAGCTCTCTGCACAGACACAAGCGCCTAATGGGCTCAATAGGGGGTGCTGATGACTTGCCGCCATCAGTCATCCTGGCCAGCTGAAGTTTATTTGTTTACATGGCTATGGATTTTCCACACACAGTTTCAAGACAGGCATTGGGGCAGGAGAGGGGGTGATAGCAGGTCATCTCCTGGGATGAGTCCAAACCTAGTCAAATGTCCACCGAACAGAGCCACGGAATTCAGGCCTAGACAGGAGACTCCTAGCAGACTTGCTTGACCTCGAGGAGGAGTCTGCTGCAAAAGCTGAAACTACAGAAGTCCTCTCCAGCAACATGCAGCACGCCTGGCAGTCCCAGTCAGACCACTCACACACATGGAATTATAGCTCTAAAATGGGCTGATAATGAACTGAATTTGAGTGCGGCTTTGCAGTCCAACGTTGGTTGGAGGGGGAGGAGGTAATTTGTAATTTTTTGGTTTAAAAAACATGCTGGATTGTTCTATAGCAAGGGGGACAAACAAAAAACTGAAATTGGGGGAGGGCCGTGTGACGGGTTGGATCACAGAACCCCCCTTGAAAGCTGCCACCCCATGTGCCAAGACTACCTCTGCTCCTGCTTTCCCTGCCAGCTCGGGAAACCAGCACCCTGTCTTGCTGAGCCAGACACTCCCATCTGCTCCAACAAAGACCCAGGGTCTGAATTACTTACCCCAAAGCTGCAGGTTTACCTGAAAGCAGCTAACAGAAGTGTTCCTGTCTTTAACACCCAGATGCCCAACTCCCAATGGGGTCTAAACCCAAATAAATCCATTTTACCCTATATAAAGCTTATACAGGGTAAACTCATAAGTTGTTCACCCTCTATAACACTGCACAGTTGTTTGCTTCCCCAGGTATATTAATAAGTAAAAAGTGATTAAATACAGAAAGTAGGATTTAAGTGGTTCCAGGTAGTAACAGACAGGACAAAGTAAGTCACCAAGCAAAATAAAATAAAATGTGCAAATCTATATCTAATCAAACTGAATACAGATAAGATCCTCACTAGTTCCAGAATGCTCTCTTTTACAGGCTAATCTCCTTTTAGCCTGGGTCCAGCAATCACTCACACCCCCTGTAGTTAGTGTCCTTTGTTCCAGTTTCTTTCAAGTATCCTGGGGGGTGGAGAGGCTCCCTTTAGCCAGCTGAAGACAAAATGGAGGGGTCTCCCGGGGTTAGACTCTCTCTTTTGGGTAGACACCCCCCCCCAGTAAAATCCAGTCACAAAATGGAGATTCGGAATCACATGGGCAAGTCACATGCCCATGCATGACTCAGGACTTGCAGGCAGCAGTCATTACCCACATGCTACTTTGAACGTCCTCAGGTAGACTTCTTATGTGGATTGGAGTCTTCCAAGCTCGTCTGTTAAGTGCTTCCAACATTTTTATGGCTGACTTAGAACAACGCTTCCTTAGCTCTCATCCCCTAACGCCCCTACTCTACTTGCGCTACATTGATGACATCTTCAACATAGATTGCTTCCTGACTGAGCACTTAACTTGCACATTCCTTTCCCAAGAAGTGACCAAATGTTCTAAGGCTACTTAGAAATCAAGCAAGTATACAGCCAATGTTCATAACTTTGAACACACAAATGGTACCTGCATACAACTAGGATGAACATAACCAGTAGATCATAACCTTTACCCAGATGTGTTACATGGCATATGTAGCAAAACCCTATTCCAGTTATATCAGACATACATTTATAAGCACTCCCCCCCTCCATAAAGCTTTATGGGGTACACTGTCACAGGCTGCACTTCCCCAGAAAACATTTACTATTTTTGATTTAAAAAATTGGTGCATTGCAGCACAGAGATGAAAGAGGGTTATTTTTAATGATGGCACTGGATTCTGAAACAAGTGAAGGATCCTGTACAGATTCCAAGAGATGACACATCAATGGAGAAAAACTATCATCAAGCATTGTGTTTTGTATCAAGTGCTGACAATCTGCTGGATATGGGAGTCATTACAGAGATTACAGGCATCTGCAGAATGAACTAATAAGAGTAAAAGGTACTTCCAGGCATGTCCTGGGCTTCCCAGATTTTAAGTGCCATGGCTAGATTTATAAATAAATAAGACTACAGTACCTTTCAACCCAAAGCATCTCGGAGAACTTTACATATACAGGAATTACCTTTCCCCACCCCTGAAATCTGGCCATGCATTACACAACATGCCAAATGCAAGATTACACATCTAGAAACCAAGAGTGAGGATGGGACACTGCTTTGCAAAGCAATGCCCCGAAAGGGACTTGGGGTCATGGTGTTCAGTTGGCTGCTCATGAGCTCTCAGTGTGACAACATGGCTCAGAACTAGTGTGGACCCCTGGATATACGAACAGGGGAATATCAAGTAGGACACCTCTGTAGAGTATTAGCGAAACAAGTACTGGAATAACGTTTCCAGTTCTGGTCTCGACACTTCATAATGTAAAGAGATTAAAAAATAGCTACAAGAATATTTTTGAGATCTGGAAGAGATTCTTTCCACTGAGAGACTAAAGAAGCTATTTAGGTTTACCTAAGACAGCGGTTCTCGAACTTTTGTACTGGTGACCCCTTTCACCAGTCTATGAGTGCGACCCCCTGCTATAAATTAAAAATACATTTTTGTATTTAACACCCTTATAAATGCTGGAGGTAAAGCAGGTTTGGGTGGAGGCTGACACCCTGTGATCCCCCCATGTAATAACCCTGCGACGCCCTGAGGGGTCACGGCCCCCAATTTGAGACCCCCTGACCTAAGAGAAGGTTAAGAGATGACTTGATCACAGTCCATAAGTACCTACATTGGAAGAAGATTTCTGATAGTAGCCTTTAATTTAGCAGTGAAAGGCAGAACAAGATCCAATGTCCTATGGCTTGTGATATGCAGGAGGCCAGACTAGCTGATCATGATGCCTTAGTGTGTGAAATGCAGCCATGTCTGGAGTGTGAGACGGTACCCAGCTGGACTTGCACACAGCACATTACACGGCACGAGGGGAGGGTTGTGACTCTCTATGCCTATGCAGTACAGATGTCGAGATCCCTCCAGAGCAAAGTGCTTGGACCTCGGTCTGTCGTGGCAGAAGACTGGAGAATAGAACGGACCCTGAGGCATTTGAACCTGTCCTGGGACTCTGGCTATTTGAAACCTAAATCCTAGGCCACTAAGACACCTTCCTCCACCTTGCCAACACTGAATTCCATGAATTAGGAAAACGTCGAGATTAGTGGCTGCAATCAGAAGAGAAAGACCAATTTTGCTCTGACAGGCCAGAGGACAAAATGGGGGACTTGGCCCAAAATGGCAGAGAGATGGTGACCCAAGACGGCAGGCAGACAGAAGGTCTGCATAGCTCAGACTTTTCAGAGGTTCTGTTGTGCAGTTAAACATGTGGCCAGCAGAGCGAGATCAGGGACAGAGACTCTAGGATCCTGCATGTAAAACATGCTCACAGAATGAGCATTTCAGGAAAAGGTTCTCCACACGACCCAGACAGCAGCCTGACAAACAATTCCCCAAAGCCTCATGCTCCAGGCCTCCCACTTTGCTCAGGATACATCTCGGCCCAGAGATTGCGTGCGCACAGCATTCCCAGAAAGGGCCGCCTTCATGCTGCAGTCATGCAACGTTTGACATTTGGTATGTGTCGCCTCCAGTTTGGGTTAACTCCCCCAAACCCTCTTTTTTATGGGCTTAAAACCCGGCACGCGGTTTTTCAGGAAATGGGACTGGTTTGGGATACTCAGAGCGACATCCAAAAGCCCCTTGGCAAGTGTTGTTTTGAATCCCCCACCCACCAGCTGGTGCAGCCCCTGCCTTTCTCTGATCTATTAGCACACATCGCCGAGTCTTTTTATCCCAGCCCCGAGACTCTCGAGGAACTAGGTACAATACAGCTGCCTTGTTTCTAACACAAGCAACCTGCCATGCTCTTGCAAATCAATTCAAGCCACTTTGCTGGTTTGGGAGCCGTAGTCCCAGTCTCAGAGCGATGTGCTTATTGAATGCTGAAGGCAACCTCCACCACATCCTCTTAGTCACGACATCAGACTCCAATCCTCCTTTCAGTTTCCTCTATTCAAATCCAACCTCTTCTCCTGCAGCCCTGTTAGGAGTGGCTTGTGAACGTCTAATTTTGGCTACATAGCTGCAAAAGTTTCCTAATGGATCCGTTAGCCCCCAGATTGGTGCCCCAAGGGAAGGCATTGTCTAACGACCGTCAGGCTGGCAGTGCGCTGAGCCCACTGCCCATCCTGCTGACCAGTATTTTGCCTCACACTTCAAACATCAGCTTCTTGGCGCAGCATCTGTCTTTTTGCTCTGTTTGTACAGCGCCTGGCACAATGGGGTCCTGATCTGCAACTAGGGATCCTAAGGGCTACCACAACACAAAGAATAATGCCCTTTGCAGCAGGGACTCTCTCTTGCTATACACACCCAGTGCCTAACACAAGGGGGCTGGAGCGGGTTAGCCTCTAGGTGCTACCTCAACGGACACAATGTAGGATATCAGCCTGGACTGGCAAGGCCTTCACAGTCTCTTTTCTGCGGGTTATCCTTAGCTCTCCCGACAGCGCCCCAAGGATGCTCATGCTCCTTTCCCCACCTCCATTCAAGCCACCTCCAAGCCTTCCTCTCATGTGACCGGCAACACAAATTCATTTGCAGATTTCAGTGGAGAAGACTGGGACTCTTTTCCTGCCTAGCTAGAAAATGTTGCTATTGGGCTGTTCCAATGAGTGTGGCAAAATCACCTGGGTGTGGCTCTCCCACAGCTCCCGTAGCCACAAGGACGTGCACAGGAATCAATATTTGGCCACTTTTGGAGGGGCACTTTGTGCCCTCCGCAGCTGGAGGGGCTGCCTCTCCCCTGGCGGCTGAGGGAGCTAGCTCTCCCTCTGCGGCCCTGGAGGAGCTCACTCTCCCTGCCCTAGGCCCAGAGGAGTTCTGTGCCTTCCCTGATTGGGGGGGCATGCCCCTGCTTGCCCCCCTTGTGTGCACGCCCCTGCGTAGCCCAGACTTTCCTGGGTGGGACAGCAGGGAGACTCCAGGTATCCATGAGCCTGGTGCTCCCACCTTAGCTCTTGTGACATCACCACGCCCCATTCTACGTCACGCCACATCGGTCCCATCCCCAGAGACGTTCACTCAGGAGCGCACCAGCCCAGACCCACTGCAGTTCCATGCAGCACAGAGCAAGCCCAGGAATCATCACTCCAAAGATGAAACGGGAGTGGGAGGAAGGGATAATCTAAATTAGATGCATCTTTGTCACTGAAGGGAGCTGCTGAGCTGCCTCTCTCTGGGAGCTACGACATCACAGGAGGACAATAAGAAAACCCAGGGTTATGCAGCCTGGCTTATTAACAGGAAGTCCAGGACAATTTACAGCAGGAGGGTGGCCTGCCAACCCCTTCCCAAGACTGCCCCTGCAATAATGCTCTTTGCAACATGTGCAAGCAGGTGATGGCCAGTTTCTGAAATACAAGAGCTTTCTTCTCCTAATGCAACAGCAGCTGGGCACGCCTCCCATCCCAAGGGGAAGCTACCACCCCACTGAGCATCTTCCCCCCCCGCTAGCTGAATGACTGCACCAGTGTCAGTCAGTAGCCCCCTTCCTGCCCACAGCAATGGGCAGGGTCCTGCTCTCACCTTAAGAAAACAGTCCAAACAGAATAGTAAAGACATGAAGGGAAATGAGAGAATCCAGACAATTTCTGCACTAGGCTATTGTCCCCGTGGTACCCACACGCCCCACCAGCAGACCCAGCCGCAATGAAAGCGTGTGAGAAGATGTGAGGGATGTCATGGCTGACACTTGAGTGATTTTTAAGGGTGGTCTCACCCATTTTGGCTGCCCAGAGCTATACCGCAAGCTCGTCCTTGGTCCCGGGTTTCCTCCCCAAAGGAATCGGCAGATATTCTCCTCTCCTCAGACAGCTTCAAAGAGCCAAAAATTAGAGATTGTATCCAGCTTTTTTCAATCAGCCAGGCCAATCTGGTGAGAGCTGCCAGCCCAGGCACAAAGCCAGCCTGCCTGCCCACCCCCCATATCACCATGACAATAAGAACATTACAGCTCCTTCCATCACCCGTCCAAAATATTATTCTGCTCATCACCAGCAAGTGGGATTTGGTCCTGTGCTGTTAACTCCTCTGACCCTTTGCTCACAGCCAATGCAGGGTTGCCCCAGAAGGGATGGTTTCTAGCACTCTGTCCAGTCTTTCCTAAGAGACAAGGCCTCCTAGATCAACACTGCAGCGGGGACTGAGCACACAGGCCCCTAGCGGGGCTCAAGCCAGCACCCTAACAATAGCAGCATGGATGCTGCAGCTCAGGCTCTGGAGCCCACCTGACCCGCTGGGTCTGCGGGTGGGGGTGCTAGCCTGAGGCTCCACCTGAGCCACCATGTCCCACATTTATTTTTAGTGCACTAGCTTGACCCCATCTAGTGTGAGTCTGTCTCCCCAGGCTGGGAGGCGTGCTCCCTGGTGCAGTGTAGACACAGCTAGTCACATCCTTTAGGGGTTAGTCCCCAGCTCAATGCATCTCACTGCTGAGGAGTTTTCCCAGCACTGGGGGACTTCTCACACTCTCTAGATCTTCTGTGTCTGCTTTCACACCTTCTGCCCCCCTCGCATTTGTGCTGCTCATCTTGGAACTCCCTTCAGTTTGTCAGGATCCTGTGGGTAACGACACGGCCACAACACTGCAGGTGCAGTCAGATCAGAGCTGTGTCAAGACATGCTGGGGCAGTTGTAGGCGTGAGGCAGCTCTGGGCAAGGTCGATTAAGCAATGAGGCACTTCTTCACTTCCACCTTTGCAGGTCAGGGGTCTCTCCTGTCCTAGCAGAAGTCCGGGTCCTGGACTAGCACACCAGATGGACCCACAGATTTACAGATGAAAACCCTTTTAAAGGCACTGCAATCCAATGCAGAGGACTTGGCACTGAGCAGCATTGCTGCTACACTCCCTACTGACTCTCTGCTCCCCTGCGAGGGACAGAGCAGTGGTGAGTTATTCACCCAGCACCTGGTCTCAGCACTGGGAAGCCTCACTGGACGAGCAGGCTCCGAGTGCCATTCTGGGGGATAATCCAGCAGAATCCTGCCCCACAACATCTAGCCAAGCCCTGGGAGAGCAGATGCTCAGGTAGTCAGCAGCTGTGACCTCACTTTTTGATCTCTGCAGTACATGGGCCTGTCTCAACCCCCACAGAACCCATATTCTGAGACTCATGTGGCAGCCTGGGAACCGCGTCCCAGCTCCGCTCCATGGCTCATCTACTCCGGCCTCCCATCTCCGACAGCGGCCAAAACCAGACGCTTCACCAGGTGGTGACAGAGAATTAGGAGTAACTCAGCCACTGCCTGGAAGCCACAATTTTAGTGACTCCACCCCTAAAAAGCAAGACGTGCCAGCACTGCTTTTACCCTTTCCCTGCTGGTTCCTCCACTGTACCTACTAACATTCAGCTGGCATCAATGGACCCATGAGAGACTATAGGTACAGCCAACAGGCATCAAATGGCTAAAGCCACAGTTCACTGGTTTGGAAAAAAAACACTGGGAAATACCAGGTTCGACTAGGGAACAAACTAACCCATACAGAGCCAATCTCAGTCAGTGTGTCAGCAGTGGGTAGCACTGATGGACCTTCCTCACCAGAGGATGAGCAGCACCAAAAGCCCTGTTAGTAGACAGGGATACTGGCATTACAGCTTCTTGCCTAGACGCCAGAGACAACTAGAGCCAGAACCACTGCCCTGGGCACAGCTAGGCAGTGGGTGGGCTGGCCCAGCACTGGGAGTGGCAGCCAGGAGCCTTGCAGGAAGATTTCCCAGCCCAGCAAGCACACTGGTCTGGAGTGGACTTTTCCTCTTCTCTTAAGAAACCGCCTATAAGAGTTACTGGCTTGTGCTAGCTAGGCAGAGAGCTACCACCTCTGCTCAGAAAGTCTGCCACTGGAGGGGACAATGTCCTACCCTGGACCCATTGTGTAAACCAGACCCTGGTCTCAGTCTAGGCAAGAGCCAAGCTCTATCCTGGTAGTAACAATGACCCAGGTAACGCTCAGGCTCCCCAAATCCCAGCTCTCCAGTCTCCTGTGGCCATCTTGTCATGCATACAAAACAGCGCAGCTGTCTCTCTCACACCCTCAACGACTCCATGAGCTCCCCGCTCATTTCACAATCCAGCTCCAGGTTACTGTTTCCATAGCCCAACGGGTACTTCAGGCACTTTCCAGGCAAATACTCTCCCAAGCTCCCTGCCCTCTGGTGACAGAGCAGGTCCCTTTCAGGTATTGCTAATGTGCCCATCATTCTTCAGTGTCTGGGTGCAGCCTAAAGCAACACCAGAGACGTAACAAGGATATGGATGGTATGGGAGGACCGAGGTGAACTGGGGAGGGAAGGGTACAGGCCCTTGGGTGGACAATTCCCCTGCAGGGTGAAGGGAGGGGGATGCTTTAGGAGGTGCTTTGTCAGTCTGTGTTTGTGTTATGGGAGGGGTGTGTTTCAGCAGAGGGTTAGACTCGACAGGCCTTGTGAAAGCAGTGAGCGGAGATGAGATTTGTACCAAGCTGGGGTGATCGAGATCAGATTGTTCCAGACCTAAGGGGCATGGAAACAGACATGGGAGAAAGCAGCCCAGGGAGGTCTGTGCATGGTGGGGTCAGCAAGGCACAGTCGAACGGGGCCCTGCGGGAGAGGACCACAACATCACACACAGTGTGATGGGAAAGTAAAGGACTGTAAAACCTTCCAAGCTATCACAGACCTCCTCTCTCTTCTTTCCCCTCCCTCTGCTCATCTCCTGTAGCACTGGCCTCCTCTGTTCTCTCTTCATGACTGTGCTAGAATCTCTTCTGCAGCTCCTGATTCTCCATCTCACTCCAGGTCTCGGCTAAGAACGTGTCTGTCCTTTCCTGCCTCTCCCTCCTGGTGCCTCTCTCCCCTCCCCTGCCCACCAACGTGTTGCTGCCTGGCTTCATCATTGTATTCTGGAGTTCTCCGTGCATTTGGGGACAGGTTGTTTTGCAGAGTCCCTTTCAGACAGAGCTGCATTGTGTTGTAATTAGAGTGAAAAATCGCCTGGACCATTCTGTTGGCCAAACAGCCTTTTCTGCCATTCCTGGGGTCCTCCACTCGCATCACATGCTCCCTGTCATGCTAATAAGCAGCTGCCATCCTCTCCCTGGGTGGCAGCACATGCATGATGGAGCCAAGTACCAAGACTCCTCCTGGAGCACCCACACTTCTGCTGCTTCAACCACCCCCAAAAGCCACTGACACAATCGCACCTATTTGGCCAGAGAGCCCTGTGCTGCCTCTCCTCAGACCAGCCATGCTGAATGGCAAGGGGCCCCACGTCCTCAGACAAGGACAAACCACTTAGTGAATGCCACAAGAAATCCCGGGCCCCCAGCGGTCTGGGGCCTGTTTCGCGGGCGGGGGGGGGGGGGAGAGTGTGTTAGGCATGATACAAACAGAAGGCAGAAGAGTCCGTGTCCCAGAGAGCTTACACTCTTAAAGAGACAGGACAGTCAGAGTGAGGGAACAACAAGCACATAAGGTAGTACCAGCTCAAGTCCTGACACTGCAATATACACCCCCAGCATCCCAAGCTACGCGACAGCCAGCACGCCAGCAGCTCTCATCCACTGCAACAGCCAGAGCCTCCCCTCATTTTATATTCCTCTTTCAGCCAGTCTATGCCATTTGCTGCGTAAGGCAGGGAGAAGGGATGGGTTAGCACCTTGTGCTCACCAAGCCCTTAAGATGAAATGAAGCATTTCCCAGGTAGCCATCCTAAAGAGACTATCAATACGCAAATAGCTCAGCACACAGATGAGTGAGCAACTGGATGTTACACCCTGAAGACTGCCCGCTGCAGACATCTCCATCTTCAGGGGATCCAAGCACACACCGCCACCCCTCCATCCTCATCAGAACTAACCCTTTATGGATTAGCCTTTTCAGTTCTCCCTGGCTGGTAGGGAAGAACTGTGCCACTGCAAATAGCCACAGAACTCCATTCATTGTTTTCTGCCAGGATCAGAGGTCCTCCTTTGTTAGGGAGATGTTGACAATATCACAGCAATTCAGGCTGCACTGAAAGCAGGATTGAAATCCCACTGTTTCACACTCTTTAGTCTCCAGTTTGTCACAACAGACCTGCAGAGAGCACATTCATTTTTCATCCTTGCTTATTAAAAAAAAGTTAATTTCTGCAGAGGAAACGTTTAAAACTGCCTCTCTCTGAACCCTTCCATCAAGGGCCTGATCCAGGGAGGTGTTAAATACTGCCAGTTTACAGCCACTACAATGAGAGTTTGGAGTTCTCACATCTCCCGATAACAGACCAGAAGTCATCCCTGGGTCTGGTATTTATTCCTTTGACTCTCCAGACTTGGGGCTAAGTCCCATGCACATTTTAAAATTTATTATGACTGTACATACCCTAACAGCACAAAATCCTTTCTAACCAATGCTACCCGTGAAACAGTGCAGGCCACATGACAACAATGCACGCTGAGGCATTACACACCCCAGTAACAAAAACCCACTCCTGCCCCTAGTATAGCCATTATTGATCCAGCAGATCCATTACAGATCAGTCATAAACTACTGCGCACCAGGACTATTGACCTGAGGGAAGAGCAGTTACATTTCATCATGTCAGTCTGGCCTCCGCCCCAGATACACTAAATCCAACCCGCTAAAAAGCCCTCAGGAAAGTTTTATGGGGAGAATTTAATTAGCAAGAACAATGGCTAATTTTCACACCTCGATACCACGCCATTTCCTTTGCTTCTTTCAAACTGGAAATAATTAGATACCATGCACATCTACATGCAGCGACCCTGGAGAGAAGGCGGCCTAGTATTAGGTCCCATGCTGGGCATCACTCAGATTTATAGCAATGTAGGACTGTAAGGGACCGCGGGCCCTCTCATCATCTAGTCCAGCTCCTTGGGCTGAGGCAGGACCAAATAAACCTAGATCATTCCTGACAGGTGTTTGTCCAACCTGTTCTTAAAAACCTCTAAAGATGCAACCCCACAACTTCCCTTGGAAGACTATACTACAGCATAACCACCCTTACAGTTATAGGTTAAATATTAGGAAAAACATTGCATCTCCCTTGCTCCAGGTTAAATCCATTACTTCTTATCCTACCTTCAGTGGACACAGAACAACTGATCACCATTCTCCTTAATATATATATATTTTTCAAGATTTATCAGGTCCCACCCACTCTTCTTTTCTCAAGACTAAGCATGTCAAGGGTTTTTTTTTTGTTTGTTTTTTTTAACTTTTCCTCGTAGGTCAGATTTTTTTAAACTTTCTAATAATTGTTGTTGCTCTCCTCTGGACTCTCCAATTTGTCCACACCCTTCTTAACGTGTGGCCCCCAGAACTGGACACAATACTCCAGCTGAGGCCTCCCCAGTGCCAACAAGAGTAGGACAATTACCTCCCTGGTCTTTCTTACAAATGACACTCCCATTAATAAACCCCAGAATATTAGCCTTTTTCGCAACTGCATCACATTGATGACCCATTCACTTTGTGATTCACTAGGACCCCAGATCCTTTTCAGCAGTTCCCAGCCTAGCCAGTCATTCCCCATTTAGTAGTTGTGCATTTGATTATGTGCAGTACTTTGCACTGTCTTCACTGAAGGTCATCTGGTTGATTTCAGACCAATTCTCCAGTTTGTCAAGGTAATTTTGAATTCTGATCCTGTCCTCCAGGACAACATCCCCAAATACTAGTCTTTACTTTTTAGCTCCAGAAAGGAGCTAACTAGGTGTGTAGGAAACACTGATCCCTCGTGATCTCTCCACTGTAACCTTTCTTCCATACACACCCCTTTCCCATCTGTGGTTTGGGGTCCCTAGCTTCCCACGATAGCGTACCCTTCACCTTGCCATTTGAGCATCTGCTTGCATGAGCAAACAAGCAGCCACACCTCCTCCAAGGTGCTGGTGTGCGGGAGAGGAGAGGGTCTTGAAACTGCTTTGGTTCTCTCGCTCTTTAGCCACCCCCTTTCCTTGTACTGCTGCATTATGGCTTGCATTAGTGACTTGGGCTCCAATCAGGGTTTAGGATCACGGTGTGAGAGGCACTGTTGACATCTCAGTTCCCTTAGTATACACCTGAAATCACTCCACTGAAGTCAGGAGTTGTTCCAGATTTACCACCCATGTGTGAGAGACTGTGAACACCACAGGCAGGGAGGTGTCCTTCACATCTACCTGTAAGAGTCCCTCCCTGGGGCTAAACTACAAGGTATTCTCTAGGACTTGGTCTAATCTCAAACACCTGCAGGGACTGAGATTCTGCCACCACCACCCCCAGGACTACCCCACCATCTCACAGCTACTGCTTAAGTAGTTCAGCAGAAGGTGGAAAGAGAAGGGGGGATACACACTACCCAGCTATCTCCACCCCTCATTCTCCTCATGCAGCCTGTCTGCGTCTCAGAGAGCTACGCTTTGAGTACAATACAGCACAGTGAACACAGAGGAAGGAGCACCAGAAACTCCCAGGGTGTGCAATGACTTGCTGTGTGAAACGAGCCAGTCACAACCTCCGCACCCCCTGCATTCCCTGCCTCCCCCCCCCCAGTAAAATGGAGATAGCACCTCCGTACTCGGGAAGGACTGGCCATGATGTCAGCCCTGCCATGAAACACAGGTGGATCTGTAGGAGCTCCTGTTTTGGAGCCTGGCTGGGATCTCGGCGGAGGCAGCCCCTGGCTTTAAGAGCAGGGAGAGACAATAGCGATGTCCAGGCTGGGAGGCTGGACAGCATCTGCAGATAAGGTGACCAGAGAGCAGATGTGAAAAATCGGGACAGGGGGTGGGGGGGGGTAACAAGAGCCTATATAAGAAAAAGACCCAAAAAAATTGGGACTGTCCCTATAAAACCGGAACATCTGGTCACCCTATCTGCAGGGGAGGGGCCGCCAAGCCAGCCCTGATGGGAAGGTGTCTCACGCCAGCCTACGGGCCCGGGCCCCGCTCCCTGCCCGGCGCACCAGCCGGGCGGGCTGCAGGGGCCGTGCCTACCACCCTCACCGCGGGGCCCGGTGCACGGCCCCGGCCGACAAAGCCCAGCCCCGCCGGGCCGCCCAGCATCCCGCACTCGGGGGCCGCCCGGCGGATGCACCGTTCGCGGGGCGGGGCCCGTGGGACCTGCCCGGCCCCAAGGCAACAAAGGCTCGTCCCCAGCCGGCCCCGTCTCCCGCCCCAGCCCCGGGAGAGGCGGCGAGACCCGCCCCGCGGACCCCCCAGCGCCGAGACAAAGGGAGGAGCCGCCCCCGCCCCGGGACACCCCGGCCACAGCCCGGCCCCGCCCCCACCTGCAGCAGCGCGTCGCGTCGGGAGCCGCCCGCCCCCCGGCACCTGCCCCCCAGCACCCCCCAGCCCCCGCTCTGCCCCCCCCGCACCTGCCCCCGCTCTGCCCCCCCGGCTCCGCTTCTGCCCCCCCCCCGGCACCTGCCCATCCCAGACCCCGCTCCTGCCCCCCCCGCCCTCCCCAGACCCCCGCTTCTGCCCCGCCCCGGCACCTGCCCCCCCCAGCCCCCGCTTCTGCCCCCCCCCGGCACCTGCCCTCCCCAGACCCCCGCTTCTGCCCCCCCCGGCCCCCGCCCCCCGCTTCTGCCCCGCCCCGGCACCTGCCCTCCCCAGTCCCCCGCTTCTGCCCCCCCCCGGCACCTGCCCCCCCCCAGGCTCCGCTCTGCCCCCCCGGCACCTGCCCCCCCCAGGCTGCCGCTTCTCCCCCCCCCGGCACCTGCCGCCGCCTCAGCCCTGCCCCCCCCGGCACCTGCCGCCGCCTCCGCTCCTGCCCCCCCCGGCACCTGCCCCCCCCCGCCTCCGCTCTGCCCCCCCGGCACCTGCCCCCCCCTGGCTCCCGCTTCTCCCCCCCCGGCACCTGCCGCCGCCTCAGCCCTGCCCCCCCCCGGCACCTGACCCCCCTCGGCCACCGCTCTGCCCCCCGCCCCCGGCATCTGCCCCCCCAGGCTCCCGCTTCTGCCCCCCCCGGCACCTGCCGGCCCCCGCTCTGCCCCCCCCAGACCCCCGCTTCTGCCCCCCTCACCCTGCGCTCCACGGCGGCTCCGCTGCTCGCCTCGCGCCCGTCCGCGCCTCGCCTCTCCCACCAACCTGCTCCGCTCTGCGGGCCGGAGAGGGGGCGGGGCCGAGCCACCGCCCCTTAGCCAATCACAGCCCGACCCCTGCCCCAGGTGGGCGGGGCCTCCTCCCCTCTGCTCCTAGCGGGCTCGGGAGCGCTCCGCCTCCCCACTCGCTCGGCTGAGGAACCACCTCTCCCGACAGGCCCAGCGCCATAGACACCAGGGGGCGTGGCTCGAACGGAGGCGGGGCCGAGTGCTCTGGACACGCCCACCCCTTCCACCTGCTCCTTCTGGGGTTGCCATGGTGACCAGGGAGCCTTCACAAAGGCCTCTCCCGAGGCTGTGAAAGGGGGGGGCCCCCAGAGGTGCCAGCCGCACCCCATTCATGGACCCCCAGAGCCCCCTCCCCACTGTGCCCCAAAGCACCTCCCCTTCACCCCACTGTGTCCCAAAGCACCTCCCCTTCACCCCAAACCTCCTCCTTCACCCCACTGTGCCCCAAAGCACCTCCCCTTCACCCCAAACCTCCCCTTCACCCCACTGTGTCCCAAAGCACCTCCCCTTCACCCCAAACCTCCCCTTCACAAACGGATATAAATTGTCAGTCAGGAAATTTAGGCTTGAAATTAGACGAAGGTTTCTAACCATCAGGGGAGTGCAACACTGGAACAGCCTACCGAGGGAAATAGTGGGGGAGAAGGACCTCCATGACTTTAAGATTAAGCTAGATAAGTTTATGGAGGAGACGGTATGATAGGATACCAGGCTTAGTCAATAGGTCAATTAAGTGCCACACTGGTAAATAGTACAATGGGTCAATGATATGATATTCTTAACCTTTTTCCAGGGGGTATGGCTGGAGAGTCTTGCCCGCATGCTCGGGGTTCAGCTGACCGCCATATTTGGGGTCGGGAAGGAATTTTCCTCCAGGGTAGATTGGTAGTGGCCCTGGAGGTTTTTCGCCTTCCTCCGAAGCATGGGGCAGGGGTCGCTTGCTAAAGGAGTGGGTGGATTGGCTTATGTGGCCTGCATCTTGCAGGAGGTCAGACTAGATGATCATAATGGTCCCTTCTGATCTTGAATTCTATGATTCTATGATTCTATGATTCACCCCACTGTGTCCCAAAGCACCTCCCCTTCACCCCAAACCTCCCCTTCACACCACTGTGTCCCAAAGCACCTCCCCTTCACCCCAAACCTCCCCCTTCACCCCACTGCACCCCAAAGCACCTCCCCTTCACCCCAAACCTCCCCCTTCACCCCACTGCACCCCAAAGCACCTCCCCTTCACCCCAAACCTCCCCCTTCACCCCACTGTGCCCCAAAGCACCTCCCCTTCACCCCAAACCTCCCCTTCACCCCACTGTGCCCCAAAGCACCTCCCCTTCACCCCAAACCTCCTCCTTTACCCCACTGCGCCCCAAAGCACCTCCCCTTCACCCCAAACCTCCCCTTCACCGCACTGTGTCCCAAAGCACCTCCCCTTCACCCCAAACCTCCCCTTCACCCCACTGTGCCTTCAGGCACCTCCCCCTTATGCCCCAAATCTCCCACTCCATCCTGTTGTGCCCCAAGAAACAGCTCCACCCCCCCAAATCACCGCTTTGCCTCACCCATTGCTGCACTGTTCCCACCTCAGACAGCAGCTCTAGTGGGTGTTTATTCCAAAGGGCACATGTTCTCAAGCCCCTCCCACCCCCAGCACTCAGCACCTTGCCCCCGCTCCACCCCCCTGCGAAGGCCTGCCTGCGATGAAGGTGTCCTGCAGGGGTGCTGCTGAGGGACTGCTTGTTTGCATAGAGGAGGCAGCGTCGCCTAGTGGGTGGAGCACTGAGCTGTGGTTCTGTGTGCTTCTGCTACAGGCATGCTGGGTGGCCCTGGGCAAGTGACTCTTGCCTCAGTGTCCCCATCTGTAAAATGGGGCTAACGATGCTGCGCTCCTTTATAAAGGGCTTGGCGATCTACTGGTGAACTGATGAATCTACTGATGAAAGCTAGAGAAAAGCCTGGTGTTAGGATGATGACAAGTATCAGAGGGGCAGCCGTGTTAGTCTGGATCTGTAAAAGCAGCAAAGAGTCCTGTGGCACCTGATAGACTAACAGACGTATTGGAGCATGAGCTTTCGTGGGTGCATCCGACGAAGTGGGTATTCACCCACGAAAGCTGCTTTTACAGGATGATGACAGTTACCTGGGCTGAATGCCCACAAGGTTGGTGTTAAAAGGTTATGTGCCCACCAGCACCTGAGACGGGTCAGTCTCCGCTGTGCTAGCAGAGTGCACATCAAACAGCACTGATTTGTAGAGCCATGTCCCAGGGTCTCGCCCGTATCCCAGGGCTGGCACCTGGGGGTTCTCCCATGGCATGCTCCGGGCAGCCCCTCCTGCACAGCTCTGGTAGCAGCCCAGTGGAGCTGTCCCTACAGCCTGCGCTTGTTGCTCCTGCAGGTTCGCATGGGTGACGGGTGGGCATGTGGCTCCTGGCAGCATTCAGGGCTGCAGCCCTCTGGGTTTTGTTTCCTCCGTCCTGCCCCTAGGGGCTGGATGTGACACGCGAAGACACTGACACACCAGACCAGGCCCAGGATTGCAAAGGTTCATCCCATGGCACGGCAGGGGCAGTTCCCAACACTGCATAGGGTGACTAGACAGCAAATGTGAAAAATCGGGACGGGGGTGGGGGGTAATAGGAGCCTATATAAGAAAAAGACCCAAAAATCGGGACTGTCTCTCTAAAGTCGGGACAGCTGGTCACCCTAACACCGCAGCAGCTACTGGACAGCGCTGGTCAGGGGTCCAGCCATCAGCAGAGCGGGGGCAGGGCTTAGCCCAGAGACTGGGGGGTGCTCTCAGGCCCACCTCCCCCTCCCCCCTGCTCACAATGGGCCACATGCCCCCCTGCTCTTGGAAATGGCAACATCTGCCATGCAAGGGGAGGGGAGGCGCTGCCAGCTGCCATGCAGCTCGGCTTTCACCATCCAGCAGCTGCTGCCGCCACCTCTCTGCGGCTCCCAGGAACTGCTGCTAGTGCCCATGGGCCACAGGCCTGGGAGTATGGGCCTCAGCTCAGGGCGGGATCCCAGGGCCAGACTATTTTACGCGGGGGAAATGAGAGCTCAGGTTTTCCTGAATCTTCCCCCCTTTATTCAATCCTCCACTGTCAACTGGCAGGAACCCCTGCCCCCCTGAGCCTGGGGGGGGCAGAGTCAAGACAGACTCCCCCTTACCCCCCCCGTTCTGAGCTGTGGGGGAAGGGACCAGGTAGATCACCACCCCTGCACCCTGAAGTGGAGCCCCGGGGGCGGGGTCTCGGTAGAGCACCGCCCCCTTGGAGCCCTGGGGACAGAGTGTAGGTTGATCACCACACCATATCCCTCAAGCTGAGCCCTGGGGGCAGGGTCTCAGTAGAGCTCCGCCCCCTCAGAGCCCTGGGGGTGGGGTGTAGGTAGAGCACTGCCCCCTCAGAGCCCAGGGGGTGGGGTGTAGGTAGAGCACTGCCCCCTCAGAGCCCTGGGGTCGAGGTTTCCCTGGGGGTGGAAACCTCTTTACCAAGCTGCTGCTGCACCCTCTGTAACTCTCACTCAGCCTCCTCAGCTCCTCCCCCCTCCTTCCTGTTTCCTGTCCTTTCAGACTCCCAACAGCCAGTGCTCCCAGTTCTAATAAGCACAAGCAACATCTAAACACCACACTGGCCCATCAGGCTGGTCTGTACAGGCAGCAGATGCAGACCCACTGGTGTGACAAATGCACCCGGTCCTGGGACGAACACTTTGGCAGAGGGACGCTGACCATGCTGCTCTCTGTCTGCTGACGTAGGACATTGCTGCTGTGTTGTCCGTCATTCCCTGACTCGTTCATCTGCACAGCAAGGGAAGGACTGCTGAGCACACGTGATGGAGCGCTCTGAGTTCTCCAATGTTTCCATGGCGCTGAGGCTCTTTGGCAGTCCAGAGGCCTTAGGGCTAAGTGAGCTCCCCATCTGAATGGGGCAGATTGTGCCGTCACCAGCTCCTTGGCAGGCAAAGGGGAGAAATGACGCGCCTTTGCAGGTCTGGAGAGAGGGTCATTGGATCAATCAAACGAGGAGAAGACTTTCTGGGGAACCTGCATGTGAAGTCTGTTGGATAGAGACACCAATTTCAGCCACCCTGGCATGGAGCACAGGCAAAGTCTGGCCTGCTGTGTGACATAAGTGCAGGAGGCCATAGGACCCAGGAATCTGAGGAATTGTACAGCCTGCAGATGGCCAGTGAGGTCTGTAACGTGGTCTGGCATCTCCTGGGGTAGGTAAGCTCATGGTGATGTGGAATCTAACACAGCCCCATGAATTCTATTCTTTAAGGCTGCAACAGTGACAGCTTCTCTTTGTCGACCCAGTGTGGGGAAAAGAGGTAGAATTTAGGTGAACGAAATCATCTGTGTCTGTGCAGATCTTCCTTGAACGACCCAATGATCAAAGCATGGGCCAACCTGAATCCCTTCTCTCCTCAGGTGAGCTGCTACGGCTGCCAAGCACTTGGTGCTGCTGAAAGATCGAAGGGCCAGGTCTGTACTGGAAGGGGAACGTTTCCACCTGAAATCTGAGGTATTTCCTGTGTACCAGATGTCGACCTTGTAGGTCAAGAGCTGCGAACCAGTCCAAGAGCTCTAATGATGGGTGATTATGGAGGCTAAAGTGACCATCCTGAATGTGAAACAGCAGATGAACTTACTCAGACATTTCAGATCTAGGATTGGGTGCCAACCCCTTTCCTTGGGAATCCCAGAGGCATTCTCAGTGCTTTCAGTGCTCTGGGCTTTAGCAGGGACGTCACTACTGCTGTCACCGTCTCTCCTGAGAGGGGTCCCTGAAAAGGGACGGGGTGGGGGTGGCAGCAGAGGGTGACTCCAATTGAATGGACTATCCCATGCTCATGATTTCTCGTGGTCTGAGGCATGGGCGGCCGGTGACCTGGCCATTGGGGGAAGCTAGGCCCTGGCCCCTCCCCTTATGCCCAAGGCCCTGCCCCTCCCCATCTGCCCCCTCCTTCCCCCGCAGGAACCCAGAGCACCCCCACCGTGGCCCCCTGGGGGGGGTGCCAGCGGAGCAGCAACAAAAACAACAAGCTGGTGGCAGAGGAAAAAACAAAAACAAAAGCAAAAAAAAAAAGAAAGAGCCACCGGAGCATAGGAAAAATTGGGGGCTGAGCACCCACCGGCAGCTCCACGCCCCGCCCCCCCCGCCCCAGCTCACCTTCGCTCTGCTTCCACCTCCCCTGAGCTGGCTGCTGCGTCCTGCTTCTCCCCTTGCGCCGCCATCCAGCTGATTAGCGCAAGCCTGGGAGGGAGGGGTGAGGAGGAGGAATGAGACATGCTTGGGAAAAAGGTGGGGCCAGGGCGGGGATTTGGGGAGGGATCCAATGGGGGAGGGAGGGGCAGAGTCAGGGCGGGGCCGAGGTGGAGTTGGGGTAAAATATTGGGACAATTCGCATCCCAGCCGAACATCGGTCGGGACGTGGGACAAACAAGTAGATATTGGGACAGTCCCGATAAAATTCACCCTACCTGGGCTGGCCAAGGCCGAGCGCTGGGAACCGCAGGAGGGGGTCTGGCCTGGGGGTGGGCCGTGGATGTGGCCGTGCTAGGCTGTTTGGAAAGGCTCAGCCTACCCCTGCCTACGATACCTGCTGCCCGTGGTCTGAGGCAATTTGATTCCAGGCCTCTCAAAAATAAAAAGGCGATTACCAAAAAAGGAGGAGGGCGAAGGAGCTTCCACTGGCTCCAACTGGCTCCTGGCGACGGCCTCAAGCTGGCTGCGTGACGCAGCCGCGGGGGCCGCAGCGCAGAAGGAAGAGGCAGCCGCAGAAGCTCTGTTTCTTCTTCAGCGGCTCTGCTGATCTTAGTGGGCTGCAGTACCAGCAGGAGGAGCTTCGTTCAGAGCCGCGTCGGGACCTGACCGGCTTTCTTTCCAGGGCTGGCAATGGAGCATCGCTCTGCGTCTTTCAGAGAGGGCAGGGCTGAGTTGGTTCAGAGCCTTCAAAGGCAGCTCCCCAGGCCTTGTCTGGCCCTCTTCCCGTGTCTCTGGTGCTGGCAGCCATGGAGCGCTGCACACGCCAGTGTCTGATGCATCCACCGTCCCCTTCAGGGATGAATGAGCCACCAAATGGCCTCAGCTACAACAGCCGTCAGTGGTTCCATGTGACTCAGCGAGTTTCTCCATAAACCAGGAAGGAGCTGCCCCGTGATGGTGCGCCTGGTCGTTCGCACTGTGCGCCCGGAGACCTGATGATCCGTAGCTCGTCCTGCCACATACATCTCGTTATTTCAGCTCTTTGTCTCTAGGAGTCACTGTGGGGGTCCTGGCTGTCTGGACCCACCGCCACGCTCAGAGATCCCAGCACCGGGGAGGGGGTGTAAAAACCCAGCCGACAGGCCCTGAGAGCACCTACCTGCCCTGGGAAGGGCCAGTGCCGCAGACACTGGGCTCCGACCTATGTTCCTTGCCGGTTCCGACAGCCACTCAGTACTGGCAGGGGTGGCTCTAGGATTTCCGCCGCCCCAAGCAGGGCGGCGCGCCGCGGGGGGCGCTCTAGCGGTCGTCGGTCCCGCGGCTCCGGTGGACCTCCTGCAGACGTGCCTGCGGATGCTCCACCGGAGCCGCGGGACCAGCGGCCCCTCCGCAGGCATGTCTGCGGGAGGTCTGCCGGAGCCGCCTGCCGCCCTCCCACTGGGACGCCGCCCCAAGCGCGCGCTTGGCGCGCTGGGGTCTGGAGCCGGCCCTGAGTACTGGGCACGCCACAGCGGAAGCATGTCTAGAGCTTAGGGCATTTCCCAGCGCCACCTGCACAGGGATCGCCCGCGTGTGCACACGCAGCAGACATCCCTGAAAGGTTTCAGTGTGCCCAGCTCGAGTGGCAGAAGGGGCCCCCAGCCGTGGCTGGTGAGGAGGAGGACGTCACTGCTGGGACAAAGGGCTCCTCCGGCTGCAGATGTTCTTCCTCATTCCCCTGGTCTTTCTGATTGGTTTCAGGCGGCTTCTCCCATGTGCCCCCTCGTGGCACGGCATGAACGTAGGAATGGCCACACTGGGTCAGCCCAATGGTCCAGCTAGCCCAGCATCCTGGTGCCAGCGGCCCTGTGGTGACTCTAGAGTGTGGGGACCAAGCTCAGGGCAGACTGCGACGAATCAGGGCACAAACCCCACATTGGTTGTGAGCTCTGGACTTTGACTTCACCAACCAGTTATCAAGGGTGAACTCCTGGGAAGCTATAACTGCCTTAGCATGGAGTCCCAGACAGTCCCCTTGGGTTCTCCAATCTGTCCTGCCACCCAGGTGAGCCTGTTTTGTGCTAGATGGTCCCTTACACCAAGGATCGCAGCAATACCCAGGTTTCTGCCAAGGACCAGTCACTTACCCCAGGTCAGTTGCCCCTCAGATCTCACAGCAAAGAGCCAATCATATAATAAACTCCACACCGCATTACCGGGAGGAAAAGGGAGGACGAGCATTACCTACAAGGTTAAAGTGGGCCAATGAGTTACACGCTTCCATTTCAAACGGTGAGAGCGGCTCTAACCAGCACGCTCTGTACGGCCTTTAGGGCTAAGCCAGGCTAAGAGCCTCGGCCCCAAAGCCGCAGCAATGGGGGACAGTGTCTCTATTCCCTTCCCCTCCTTCTGCCCGGAGCTGCAAACTCAGCGGGTGGGAGGACTGCACTAGCTAGGCTCAGCTGCGGGGAGAGTGACAACAAAATCTTTTGTCCTACTTCCGGCCAGTGTCACTGGGCCTGCCATGGTGAGCAGGACAGAACAGCCTCTGCTGGCACCCAGCAGGTCACACCGGTCACCGTCTCTCTCCTGGCTGGGAAGTCACACGCTCAGAATGCACCGGCTTAGCCATCACCGCACCGCACGGTTTACAGCTGCTGTAAACACAATCCCAGTGCTACATATACAATGGTGGGGTCTAAATTAGCTGTTACCACTCAGGAAAGATCGTGGAGTCACTGCGGCTAGTTCTCTGAAAACATCCACTCAATGTGCAGCGGCAGCCAAAAAAGCGAACAGAATGTTGGGAATCATTAGGAAAGGGACAGATAATGAGACAGAAAATATCCTATTGCCTCTATATAAATCCATGGTACGTCCACACCTTGAATACTGCGCGCAGATGTGGTCGCCCCATCTCAAAAAAGATCTATTGGAATTGGAAAAGGTTCAGAAAAGCAAACAAAAATGATTAGGGATCTGGAACAGCTTCCGTATGAGGAGAGATTAATAAGACTGGGACTGTTCAGGTTAGAAAAGAGATGACTAAGGGGGAATATGATAGAGGTCTATGAACTCATGACTGGTGTGGAGAAAGTAAATAAGGAAGTGTTATTTACTCTGCATAACACAAGAACTAGGGGTCACCAAATGAAATTAATAGGCAGCAGGTTTAAAACAAACAAAAGGAAGTGTTTCTTCACACAACACACAGTCAACCTGTGGAACTCCTTGCCGGAGGATGCTGTGAAGGCCAAGACCATAATAGGGTTCCAAAAAGAACTAGATAAATTCATGGAGAAAGGTTCTGTGACAGGTTGGATCACAGAAATCCCCTGGGGGCTGCCAACTGATGTGCCAAGACTACTTCTGCCCCTGCCTTCCCTGGCAGCTTGGGACTTCACTGCCCTGCCCGGTTTGCGCCAGACCTGCTAGCCTGCTGCAAAACCAGAACCAGGCTTGAACCACGTCCCTTAACAGCTGTAGGCTTAAACTGAAAGCAGCTTAAGAAGTGTTTCTGTCTTTAACACTCAGGGTACGTCTACAGTACGAAATTATTTCGAAATTATTCTATTCGAAGTTTCTGAAGCAATTTTATACATTCGGGCGTGTGTCCCCCCACTAAAGTGCGTGAATTCAGTGGAGTGCGTCCACAGTACCAAGGCTAGCATTGAATGTTGGAGCGGTGCACTGTGGGTAGCTTAACAGTTCCCGCAGTTCTCGCCATCCATTGGAATTCTGGGTTAAGCTCCCAGTGCATGATGGGGCAAAAACATTCTCGCGGGTGTTTCTGGGTGTGACGTTAGTCGCTCCTCCCTCCGTGCAAGCTATGGCTGCGCCTTTTTGGTGTGCAGACGCCATACAGCTTTCAGCAGACAGTGCAGTGCGGTGCACTGCTTCTCTCCTGGTACTATGAATCCACCTCGCATTTCCTCTCATCTTTCTATGTAATCTCTGTAAGTATCTACTCTTTCTCTTTCTCATCGACCACTTCCTCTGCCAACTCTGCTCGGCCATCGTGAACCAAGCAGCACAGCTTCTCCATGTTGTCTGTCCTGGGCTCCCGCTACAGAAGACAACCATTTCCACCCTTTTTTTGGCTATCGTGAACCGAACAGCACCTCTTCCGCTGCCACTCTGCTCTCCTACGTTTTTTGCACCCTTTTTCCAGGATTACCCATGCAGGCGCCATAGCGCAGCAAGCATGGAGCCTGCTCAGATCGCCGCTGCAGTTTTGACCATTGTAAATACCTTGTGCATTATCCAGCAGTATGTGCAGTACCTGCAAAAGTGGACGAGGAAGCGACGACAGCGCGATTACTATACTGATGAGAACATGCACACAGACGTTCCTAGAAGCACGGCATGTGGCGATTGGGAGATCATGGTGGCATTGGGCTAGGTTCATGCCATGGAACGCCGATTCTGGGCCCGGGAAACAAGCACTGACTGGTGGGACCGCATAGTGTTGCAGGTCTGGGATGATTCCCAGTGGCTGCGAAACTTTCGTATGCATAGGGCCACTTTCATGGAACTTTGTGACTTGCTGTCCCCTGCCCTGAAGTGCAAAGACACCAAAATGAGAGCAGCCCTCACAGTTGAGAAGCGTGTGGCCATAGCACTGTGGAAGCTTGCAATGCCAGACAGCTACCAGTCAGCTGGGAATCAGTTTGGAGTGGGGCTGAAGTGCTGCAAGTAGCCAACGCAATCATTGACCAGCTGCTATCAAGGGTAGTGACTCTGGGAAATGTGCAGACCATTGTAGATGGCTTTAATGCGCTGGGGTTCCCTAACTGCGGTGGGGCGATAGACGGAACGCATATCTCTATCTTGGCCAGGGCACACCAGGGCGGCCAGTACATAAACCGCAAGGGGTATCCCTTTTCCATGGCGCTGCAAGCACTGGTGGATCACATGGGACATTTCACTGACATCAACGTGGGATGTCCAGGAAAGGTGCATGACGCTCGCATCTTCAGGAACTCTGGTCTGTTTGAATACCTGCAGGAAGGGACTTACTTCTCAGACCAGAAAATTACTGTTGGGGATGTTGAAATGCCTATAGTTATCCTTGGGGACCCAGCCTACCCCTTAATGCCATGGCTCATGAAGCCGTACACAGGCAGCCTGGACAGTAGTAAGGAGCAGTTTAACTATAGGCTGAGCAAGTGCAGAAAGGTGGTAGAATGAGCTTTTGGACATTTAAAAGCGCGCTGGTGCAGTTTACTAACTTGGATAGATCTCAGCACAGCCAATATTCCAATTGCTGCTTGTTGTGTGCTCCACAATATCTGTGAGAGTAAGGGGGAGACGTTTATGGCGGGGTGGGAGGTTGAGGCAACTCACCTGGCCGCCAATTTTGCACAGCCAGACAACAGGGCGATTAGAAGAGTGCAGCAGGGCGCACTGCGCGTCAGAGAAGCTTTGAAAGCCAGTTTCATGACTGGCCAGAGTACGGTGTGACAGCTGTGTTGTTTCTCTTGAAGTTACCAGCCCCCTATATATATGAAAGGAAATAAAGTCACAATTGTTTAAAAAATATTCTTTATTATTTGTTGCACAGCACATTGAGAGAAATTAGAAGGTAGACCAGGGGAGGGGGGGGGCATTGGGTTAGGGGGGTGGAGGAGGAGGGAAGGACAAGTCCAGAAACCAAATAAAAAGTTCGCATATCCCAGCTTTCTGCTGCTTGGGCGATCCTCTGGGGTTGAGTGTGTGGGTCCCCGTAGCCTCCTCCCTCGTGTTCTTGGGCGTCTGGGTGAGGAGGCTATGGAACTTGGGGAGGAGGGAGGGCGGTTATACAGGGGCTGCAGCGGCAGTCTGTGGTCTTGCTGCCTTTCCCGCATTAGTTCCACCATTCAGCGGAGCACGTCAGTTTGCTCCCCCATGAGCTTGACCATAGTATCCTGCCTGCTCTGATCGCGCGCGTCCCTCCTCTCTTTGTGTTCCTGTAATGCTTTACGGGACTCCGCAATTGTTTGCCTCCATGCATTCAGCTGGGCCCTAGCAGTGCGGGAGGACTGCATGAGCTTGGCAAACATGTCATCCTGAGTTTGTTTTTTCCACCTTCTAATCTGGACCAGCCTCTGGGATGGAGTAGATAGGGGCTGCGTTGAAACATTTGCACCTGCAGGAGGAGAAAAAGGGAGGGTAGATACATTAAGAGATACATTTCAGAGAACAAAGGGGACACTCCTTCTCAGTGAAACAGGCAATTCATAGTACACAGCACATGTTCTTTCTGTACAAGGTCGCATTTTGCCTCTCATACTGAAGTGCCTGCCACCTTGGTGTGAGTAAGCCATCCAGGGGCGGCTCTACAAATTTGGCCGCCCTAAGCAGTCATGCCCGGGAGGCGCCCCCGAGCCGCGGGAGCAGCGGACCTCCCGCGGGCATGACTGCGGAGGGTCCGCTGGTCGCGCGGCTCGGCTGGACCTCCCGCAGCTGTGGGCGGTTCGCTGGTCCGGCGGCTCCAGTTGAGCTGCCGCAGGCATGCCTGCGGGAGGTCCAGCCGAGCCGCGGGACCAGCGAACCATCCGCAGTCATGCCTGTGGGAGGTCCACTGGAGCCGCCGGCCGAGTGTCCCCTCCGCAGTCATGCCTGCGGCAGGTCCGCTGCTCCCGGGGCTCCGGTGGACCTCCCGCAGGCATGACTGCGGCAGGTCCGCCGGACCAGCCTGCCGCCCCCCCGGGAAAGGGCCGCCCCAGGCGGGTGCTTGCCCCGCTGGACTCTGGAGCTGGCCCTGAAGCCATCGCACACGGCCGGGCAACAGAATTCAGCTTGCAGGCAGCCATGGTACGCCCTAGGGGCACGTGGGGTTCTGCTTCTTCCACATTCATTTCAAGGCTTTCAAACTGCCGGGCCCCCTTTCCCATAGCAAGCAATGCCTGGTGGGTTTGCCATAGAAAAGGTGGTCTTGCAGGCTCTCTGGGATGATTGCTTCACACAACACCCCACACCCACCGCGTGGCTCCAATGAGGCTCTGAGCACGGATGAGCACTTTAAACTAAACGCGAACAGCCCAGCGTGGCTGGGTTTCCTCCCCGCCCCACACCGTGTGGCTCCGATCAGGCTCTCACTCACCAGACGTGCCTTCTCCAGGGTCATGGTCCGGGAGCCCGCATTGGGAGTGGGGGGAGGCTGTTGGATCCAGCGTTAAGAGTAGTTCCCAGCTGGGGGGGGAAACGGATTCCCCACTTGCCGCCTGTGCACTGTCCTCCTCCTCTTCGTCCTCCAATGTCTCTTCCTCCTCGCTCCGTGCAACTCCCCCCTTGCAGGTGTCCACGGACAGTGGTGGGGTAGTGGTGGCGTCACTCCCCATAATTGCATGCAGCTCACGGTAGAAGTGGCATGTATGGGGCTGTGACCCAGAGCACCTGTTCGCCTCCCTGACTTTTTGGTACGCTAGCCTGAGCTCCTTGATTTTTGTACGACACTGCTCTGTGTCCCTGGAGAGCCTCTTTCCGTCACGGCCCTGGAGACTTTAGCGTAGGTATTTGCGTTCCTTTTGTCGGAGAAAAACTCAGTTCTCGCTTTTTCTTTGGGTGCAGCAAAATCAAATACTTTATTAATTCTCCAGTAATTACAATGGAGAGAGAGAGTGTCCTAGGACACAGGTTTGCCCCAGTCCCGGACAGGTCTCTCAACAGGTAAACAATTACAGCAGCATTTATACCTTTGTTACAGACAATAACAAGCAATAATACAGACAATAATGAGCAACAGCTGCATTTTGTTTATACATAAGCCATCCTGCTATCTTATTTTTCTCACTCCTAGAAGACACCAGTTTGCATATTTGGTTATAAGTTGCAAGGTCGTAATAACTTTTTACACAGTTTCTTTCCCTCTCGCCTCACACCAGCCTCGCTTCTGCAAGTCTCACGTCATTAGGGTTACAATATGGCCTAACTCTTGCTAACTGACTGACATGCATTAAGATCCCCTTCAAATCCTTATTAATTCTTTCCCTGCTTCCTCACTCCCCCCTTTTGTACTTCTAGTACAACAGATATTTTCAAATCTCTATTTGCATTAAACCATGGATTTCAGATTCTACATCAGATGCTTCAACCTTAGGGGTTTTCATTGGATGTAATGACAATGCATGATTAGTATGGACATGAAAGGTATTACTTTTAGTACATCTTTTACAACAACAACATAATCCTAAGCTAACTAATATCAATACAAGCAATAACATTTCCATAGCAATAATATAATGGGGTTGTTATACAGTTTTGGTCACAAAGCATAATACATCATACTTAGTACATAAGTAAACATCCTATAAGGCGTATGAAAGGCACACTTTTCAACTTGATATATATTCTGAAGCATATGAATTTGCCCTTGTATTTCAGAGATTCTTTGAACCTCCGGTAACAATGAAAGCAAATCTTAAAACCTTTTAGGTACTAAACTAGTCCAATTAAAAAATATCTGGAACCTAAGGCTACTTGCAAAATTTTATCTGCAGGCCAGTAAACAATATGATTGCCTGCAGCAGTGGTAAGATTAATATGTATATCTTGCAGTGTGATGGCTTTAACGTACACACAGCTATCATTAGCTTGAAAAAAGTAGGTGTTCTGTCAGGATAGTTCCTTGTCTTCTACCCTTCCAGCAAATGTTATCATGAACAGTGACAACTTCCCCTGGCTTCAGGTATGGATACACTGAAGCTGTAGGGGTTCTAACAGCCAAAATGACCATTGACTCCCTATTCTTATCCAAAATGTCAGGTGTTATTCTAGGGGCACTGTCTATAAATCAGTTAGGTGTACCAGGTGGTCTAATTTCCCAGATGTCTTGGTAAATAATTCAGTCCCACATGCATCCTCCTCATGGACCCGGCAGGATTCGGTATGTGGGAGCCCACACACCCCTAACCGGTCCATATGCTTGGAAGGAGCACTGTGAATGTCCACACTTTCATCCAGAAAGTGTTCAAGTATGTTTCCATGACCACAGATCAGATGGTACTCCTGACGTGTCTGTAAGGGCAGTGGGCCAAGTCTGGTGCTCTAGATCATTCCAAATGGCCATCAGCTGGTCATTCAGGAAATCCTGAATTTTTAAACATACTAGATCCCACTGCAATGCCTTCCCAGCCTCAGTGATATTCAATACCATCTCTGTCAGTAACTTCTGGGTCATAGAACTAAGGGTGGAAATGACATGTAACTCACCAATTCCAGCCTGTACTTAAGATAGCTGAGCTTCAAAAATAAGGCTAGTGGCCTTTTCTAGTTGGCCCAATTTCTTATCATGTTCTTGGCTTTTAAGAATATTCCAAATGGCTGCTGCACTATTGGCCCTAGCCCACAGGGATCTGCTCAATTCCCCCTTTTTCCAGAAGAAATAACCCAGGCTTTCTGTTGTGCTAATCTAATGGCAGCCCCTTTGTGAGCAATTTTGGTATGTAAAAGTGATCTGAAAACTGGATAAGGGCAATGTCATTTAAAATCCAGTTAGGGAGGGCAATACATGCTGAAGGATTTATCCAAAACACAGGGCGCAACCTGTAGAATAAACCCCAAAATCCAATCAATACCACATTCTCAAGCAGGGGTCCCACAAATTTCTTCCTGCCAGTGTATAATTCTTTCTTTCTTCACCAGGGTCAGTTCTCAATGTCCTTTTTAGTCAGGAATTCCTGGACTTTGGCAATGTCAGTGGAGTGAGTGTTCCATCTTTTTCTAGAAAAGTTCAAAGGCACAGTAGATCTGTCAGTGGACAAGGGAGAGGTTAACTAGCACGTCACCTTGTCCTTTTCTCCTGCTGTCCAGAAGCACAGTAGAACTAGAAGAAGTTTATAGCCTAATCATCAGTAGGAGAATCCTCCCAAGGTGGAGGGGTCTTTTTGCAGTAAGAATCATGGGTCCACGCAGGTAGTCCTTGACACTTCACAGCAGTGTTGGTGGTTAACAGGACTTGGAAAGGGCCTTTCCAGCGTGGAGCCAAGGCAGTCTTTTGTTGATGGATCTTTATGTAGACCCAGTCTCCTGGTTCCAACGAGTGGCAAGGTTGCACAGGATCCTTCGGTAGTGCTTCCTTCACCTGTGTATAAAAAGACTTAACACATTTCATTAGTGCCTGACAATACTTAAGCATTATGTCATCCATCAAATGAATGTCCATCTGAGCTAGGGTTAGTGGGGGTGCAGTTGGTAGTCGCATTGGGCATCCTGTCAAAATTTCATGAGGGCTGAGTCCAGTCTTTCGATTGGGAATGGCTCTCATACTCATCAATGCCAAAGGAAGGGCATCTGGCCACTTTAAGTTTGTCTCAGCACAAATCTTGGCCAGTTTATTTTTTAAAATCCCGTTCTGGCGTTCCACTATCCCAGCAGATTGTGGGTGGTGAGGGCAGTGAAGGTTGTGCTGGATCTGCAAAGCTGCACATAACTCCTTTACAATCTGTCCAGTAAAATGAGTTCCACGATCACTGTTGATACTCACAGGGATGCCAAAACGTGGTACAAAATCTTTAAGCAGAAGTTTCACAACAGTCCTGGCATCTGCTTTCCTGCAGGGAAAAGCTTCAACCCAATTGGTAAATACATCAACTAAAACTAATACATATTCATAACCACAACATTTAGACATTTGAATAAAATCAATCTGAATATTTACAAAAGGTCCCCAAGGAGAAGGGTGGGCTGCCCGCTTAGCTTTAACAGCTTTACCAATGTTGTGCTGTTGACAAATCACACAGTGTTGACAGTAGGAATGTGCTACAGAAGGGAAACTGGGTGGACACCAATCTCGTTTAACTGCAGCAACCATCCCCCCCTTTCCTTGGTTGTCAGCCAAGTCTTAGCTGTGAGCGGTGTCCTTGACTGGGGCCAGCGCCTTATCCTTAGACTGAGCATGTTAGCTATTCTTTTTTCTTCCCTTCTTGGCTTCTTTTAACCTACAAAGGAAACTTCCACTCTTCACTCATACACCTTCTTCCATACCATGAACACATAAACATTGCTGTTATACAGTACATTAGTCTTATTATTCAATGTATGCTACATATACCCTTTCACTAAAATAACTTTATTACAGAGCTTTGGAGCAACAAGCCAGGACAAGCACACCCACTTTGAGGAGTTCACTTAATATAACCTCTAGTCCAATAGCTTCCCACCATCCCTAGCCCTCTGGCTAGAAATCTGAGGTAGCCAGAAGATCCCATGTGCAATATGGGGAGTGGGTTAACTTTTCATGTCCTTGCTTCCAAAGACTGTTGGAATACAAATTTTAACAACAAATAACAAATTTTCAATTAACAATCTGGCCAATGAAATTTCTTTTTCTTACTTAAGGAAATGTATTAGACTTTAGTATATCACATTTTCCTGATTTATCCAAACACTTTGTATTCTAAGTTGAACAAAACAAGTATCTGCATTTCAATCCAACACTTCCGCTTGATTTCAAATCAGATCATCCCATGAAAATATTAAACACAACAATTCTGGCCACGAGACAAACACCACAAGACAGAACATAGAACACAAAACATAATTTTTACTGTGCCAGTAAATCATGGTACGTTGAATGCTGTTCAGCTGGCATCAGTTCTCTCTGATTATCTGAAAGACAAAAACAGAGGTCTACTCCTTCTGGGCAGTCAATCATTGCTTAAAATATACAAATACCCTTGTTGATTTCAGGCAAAATAGAGGAATTACCCCATATTTTCTTGTATTTGTTTCATAGGCAGCCCAGGTTTCAGTGGCTTCTACCTTATCAGTTAGATAATTTGCATTAATACAGTTGCTTTCTGGATTGCTTCTGGATCCAAAGCTATTCACAGCTTAAAGATTCTTATCTTAAAAGGGACATAATTATCTTTACCAGAATTTATTTACAAACATTTCAAAGACACCAAGAACTTTTCTCTTTAGCATTTTTTACAAAGTTCAATTGCTGTTCCCTCCAGCAACTGCAGAGTTAATTCTTTTCACTCTCCCTTAAATCACTTGCTTAAATCACTTATCAGTTCAAATCACCATTCCAAATATTCTCCTGGGTATTTGAAATCCCCATGCTTATACTTACTTACTTCTTCCTTCCACTACACCCACAAAATTTCCAACCTGTTTTCCAATCTCTCTGTCTGTTGCCTGCCCGCTTGGGCCCGATCCTGCTTTTCTCGCTGAACCGTCCCTTCCATGGGCACCAACTTGTTCCACTACCAGTTTAGCTCGGAGGATGGGCTTCTCAACTAGCCCCCCACCCTTCTGGTCTTTTCCCTATAACATTTTTACTCACAAGACTACCCGAGTCCTCCCTCATGAGGCTTGCCACCTGGGCAAAAATACATGGCCATTGGGTAAAGACCATTTACTTAACATATAATCCAAACCACTTTAGGGGGTTTATCCAGAGACCCACCCATTTGTCTGCTGACATTTAAACAGAAAAGAAAATTACACAGAAAGCAGAGAGAATTACAGTCTAAGCCAGATTTTCCTACTTCTATTACATTGTCCATTACAGGGGGCGGGACAGAAGGATCTCAATACAACCTCAGAGCTTCATCGCACACATGGCTTCCACCATGAGGAATTACGAACGAGACATAGGCGGCAGGTTCGTATAATTTTTGGTGGGGCCCAAAATGGTGGTCCCCCCCCCGCTCTCACCCTGTAAGCTGATATAAAATTAAGCTACAATGCGTCAGCACCACAAGATTACAAGGATCAATTAAAAGTGGAAAGTCAGAAGCAGCACTTGTCTATTAATACCTAATATACGGTATTAAATTTTGTTGCACCTGTTGTGACAAAGTGGGAATGTTCTTAATGTTTTCTCTGAATACTGTGTGGGTGCCTCAGTTTCCCCTGCAAAGTGCCAACTGACGGTGTTGGGGACAAAGAGATCAGGTGGCCTCCTTGTCCGGAAGAGACACAAAGGCCAGATGAGGGAGTGTCAGTTTGGAGCTGGCTGGGGAAATCGGGAGAGGCCCAGAACTTGGGTCTGGGCTCCCCACCCCCCAAGATGGACCTGACCGAGGGGTCCTGTTTTCTGTACCTACAAGCTCTGTTTAAACTGTGTTCCTGTCATCTAATAAACCTTCTGTTTTACTGGCTGGCTGAGAATCACATCTGACTGCGGAGTTGGGGTGCAGGGACCTCTGGTTGCCCCAGGACCTGCCTGGGCAGACTCGCTGTGGAAAGTGCATGGTGTGGAAGGGCTGAATGGTCCGAGGTCAGACCCAGGAAGGTGTAAGCTTCTTGCCCTGGAGACAGTATGCTCAGAGAGGAGGCTCCCCCAGAGTCCTGACTGGCTTTGTATGAAGTTGTTCCAAAGCATCCCAGCATCCCCTTCCACACCATGCGCTTCCCGGAAGTCTGCACAGGCACTGACACTCCCTCCTCTGGCCTTTGTCTCTTTTCCAGGCATTAGGAGGCCACCTGATCTCTTTGTTCTCCAACACCTTCAGTTGGCACCTTGCAGGAGAGTGGCCCAGGCCATCAGTTGCCTGGAGACAGGATGTTGGCCATTCTCTGTGCAGACAGCATCACACTGGCCCTCTAGGGCTTTACAACAATCACACCCCCCTTATCCCACCATCTAGAGCCTTAAGAAATGCATTGGGGAAACTGAGGCACACAGACAGTATTCAGAGAAAACACCTGTATATGACCAGTTACATACTTTGAAGGGTGTAAAATAATCAAATATTGTGCTAAATACAATGATACTCCAAACTGACCACCAAATTTAAGTTGCATGTTTTTCCCCTCAGGTGAGGGTTCTGGGGTGGGGCTGGGGATGAGGGGTTCACAGTGCAGGAGCGTGCTCGGTGCTGGGGGTGCAGGCTTTGGGGTGAGGCAGGGCTGAGGATGAGGAACTTGGGGTGCAGACAGGCTGCCCCAGGGCTAGGGCCAGAGAGGACTCCCCATCACCACCACTGGCAGCAGGAAGCTCCAAGGGAGGGACCCCTCCTGCCCCCCACGGCACACACACTCTGCACATGCTCCTAGGGCCCCTCTCAGGTCCAGAAAGCTCACTCCCCTCCCCTATGATGGGTACTGGGGGGGGCACAGGTGGCCTTCCATGTTGCTGCCCCTCACCATAACTTCACTGTGGATGGGGGATGGGGCTGCCCCTTGCCCAGCATGGGGCAGAAGTGGGGTAGGCAGGGTGGTGGCTGGCTATGGGACGGGGGAGCAGGGTGTCATAAAATTCACCCAAGCCCCAGCTGCTCAGGTCTAGGAAGCCTCCCTCTCCCATCCCTCCTGTGGTGGGTGGGTTGGTGGGTGCTGGGGGAGGGGGCATTGCCTTCACATGTGGCTTCCTGCCTCCCCTGTGCAGCCTGCTGTGCCTCACTGGGGGTAGGAGTAGGGGCTGGGGCTGGGACTGGGGCTGGGGCAGGGGGGAATCATAGGGTCAAACACTCAAACATAATAAAAAATCATAGGGTCAAACACTCACGGAAGCCCCAACAACTCCTAAGGTGAGTGATGTCTGTCTCCTGGCCCGTTTGTGTCTCCTCCAGGTAGGGGCAGGAGAGGGGAGGCCCCCTCCACTCCCCTCCCCCTCCTGAGTGCTTCAGCCTCAGTTAGCATTCCTCTTATGCTAATGCTGCAGCCCTTAGGCTACGGCAGCAGCAGCAAAGGAGAGAGAGACGCGCTGTGCGCTCTCTTTACATTCAGGCAGGGAAGCTCCGGGGAGGGGGAAAAATCTAGCTCCAAATATTGGTGGAGCAGAGCCCCTGATTATGAATATTCCTGGGGCTTTAGCTCCAAGAGCCCATATAAGTTGGCGCCCATGGAACGAGAAGTTCAGTTCCGCCCACACACCTAACGCCCAAATGAACAGAGCAGAAAAACAACAGTAACCGGTTAAACAGACAGAACCAGAACCAGATAGTGTTTCCTTATCCTATTAGGGCTCACCTTTAATCATGCAATCCTTAACGTATAATACCAACAATACCAAACAAAGCAAACATAAAATAACAAGGGTAAAACAGATAGATGGTGTAAATTCTGCAGGGCTCCCCCATTCTCAATTGCTCACCAAACTGTGACAAATTTCTGTTACCAATCTCTCTCTCATGTCAGGTGATCAGGCTGACACTGCAGGACATTGGGGGAAGATAAAGAAAACACACCATATAACTGAATTTTAAAGCTTCATTAAAAATAATAAAACAACAATGGAGGGTGTTGGGAATGCTCCCACATCACTCAGGAAAAACATGAATGCCCCAAGCCCTAAGCCACTTTAATACTCACACATGTCCAGACTGGCCACGTCTGTGTATAACATTCAGAGAAGGGGAATAGGTGGACGGGAGATTATCCTGTATACAGCTTGTCCAGAATTTCCAACATACTTCCGCTCTTGGGAGGGCTGTTCTTTTACTCTCTGGAATCTCCTGCGGTGTCTTTTTTCAGAGATTCCAGTCCAGGTCGGCTGCCTGTGGCTTCTCCAGTGTCACCAAGCCACACTGGCTCCGGGGTTGCAAAGACTGTTGGATCTCACTGGACAGTTAAGCTTTGCAAATGTAATCTCAGTTCTGTAACTTGTATTGCCTTTGGTTTGCCTCTGTCTCTATTTTTCCCACAGCCAGCTGGGGCCGAAAGCAGTTTTTCTTTGTACTTAGCATAGTCTGCGCTGATTTTTGACCTTGAACATAGAGCAACTTCCTCTTTATCTCTGGGCCAAGCTGAATTTCAAATTAACCCGTTCTTAGACAAATTGCTCACACTGTGTCAGAGGCTTTTCTTTGGTGATTAAAAGCTCCTCTGAGATGTATGATCTTATCTAGATTGAAGGTACCTTCTAATGGGCATTGTTTAGATGGATTTTCACACGTGTGAAGATTCCAATTTTCTAAATACCTACAGGTTTTAGGACCATAATGTACGTACATGTACTATGCTGGGGTACCCTTAGGGGGTGAGGTGGAATGTTTAGACTGTCCCTCCCCCATTTTCCACTTACACACACAGGGAGGGTGCCTGTGGCTAGCGGCTCATAAACTAAGGATCTCTCCCTACAGGGCACTCACACAGGAGAGACTAACGAGGATGACCACGACTCTCCTACACCTCCCTTCAGCAAAGAGCGTCGGCTAGTCTCTGGGAGACGGCGCCGCTTACTCTGATTGCGTCCAGTGAGATGATCAGACTGTCAGTAGCCCACACGGAAGGGAAAGGGGAGGGAAGATGGGTTCACACACTCCTAGACCCAGGTAGCTTCCTCGCCGGACGATGCCAGGCCAAGTCAGCCCACCGTGGGTCAGATCTCCTAAAGATCCACTAGTTACCGGGCTTGCGTTAGAGTAGTCCTGGTCACGAGTTTTCGCTTCACAGGGTACTCTGGGCGTCTTCTGGTAACAGTCACTCACACTGGTGTACACACACACACACACACACACACACCAAGGCCTCTTTTTTTTCTTTTTTTCTCTTTTTTCTCTCTCTTTTTTTTTTTTAACCACAATGCATCTTTACCTGGTCCGGACCCAATACCATGAGGCGGTATGAAAACCCCTCTTGAGGCGGTAAAAACCCCTCAGCACCGGTGCATTCTAATGCATTTACCTTATGCATTACCTTGTTGGCCAACTCAGCAGTTCCCAGTACTGCTATAAACTAACCTTGTTGGGGCCTTTCCCCAATACCACTCTGCATCTGATCCTGCTGCACAGTCAATAAGTTCAGATGGCGTGAGCCCAACAGAGACAGACGTCCCCCACAGACAGTCCTCCTCCGATACCCCAATAGAGATTTCAAAAGGTCTCATACCTCTCATGTGGCGCCATGGGGTTCGAAGGGGAATGATCCGTAGTAGCCGTCTGTGGGTCCGTGGGCGTTGCCATCCCGGACGAGCCCCCAAATTGTCGGAGAAAAACTCAGTTCTCGCTTTTTCTTTGGGTGCAGCAAAATCAAATACTTTATTATTTCTCCAGTAATTACAATGGAGGGAAGGAGTGCCCTAGGACACAGGTTCGCCCCAGTCCCGGACAGGTCTCTCAACAGGTAAACAATTACAGCAGCATTTATACCTTTGTTACAGACAATAACAAGCAATAATACAGACAATAATGAGCAACAGCTGCATTTTGTTTATACATAAGCCATCCTGCTATCTTATTTTTCTCACTCCTAGAAGACACCAGTCTGCATATTTGGTTACAAGTTGCAAGGTCGTAATAACTTTTTACACAGTTTCTTTCCCTCTCGCCTCACACCAGCCTCGCTTCTGCAAGTCTCACGTCATTAGGGTTACAGTGTGGCCTGACTCTTGCTAACTGACTGACATGCATTAAGATCCCCTTCAAATCCTTATTAATTCTTTCCCTGCTTCCACACTTTTTTTGGAACGTAGTTCTGCCATAACAGATTTGTCTCCCCAGCATGCGATGAGATCCAGTACCTCCCGTTTGGACCACGCTGGAGCTCATCTGCGAATCTGGGACTGGGTGATCTCCTGTGATGGTGGACTCTGCATGGTCGCCTGTGATGGTGGACTGTGCTGATGGTCACCTGTGCTGATAGTGACCAAACAGGAAATGAAATTCAAAAGTTCCCGGGACTTTTACTGCCTACCTGGCTAGTGCATCGGAGTTGAGAGTGTTGTCCAGAGTGCTCATAAGGGAGCATTCTGGGATAGCTCCCGGAGGCCAATAACATCAAATTGCATCCACAGTACCTGTAACCCGGAACTGCAATCTCGATTTTAGCACGACTCCACTTGCCGAGGTGGAGAACAGAAATCGACTTAAAGAGCCCTTTAAATAGAAAAAAACGGTTTGGTCGTGTGGACGGAATCCGTTTTATTTTGAATTAACTCAGCTAATTACAAAATAACCATTTACTGTAGACCGGGCCCAACTCCCCATGGGGTCCAAACCCCAAATAAATCAGTTTTACCCTGTATAAAGCTTATACAGGGTAAACTCATAAATTGTTCACCATCTATAACACTGATAGAGAGATATGCACCTCCCCCAGATATTAATACATACTCTGGGTTAACTAATAAGTGATTTTATTAAATACAGAAAGTAGGATTTAAGTCAGGGGTTCTCAAACTGGGGAGCGGGACCCTTCAGGGGGTCGCGAAGTTATTACATGGGGGGTCGTGAGCTGTCAGCCTCCACCCCAAACCTTGCTTCACCTCCACCATTTATAATGGTGTTAAATATATAAAAAGGTATTTTTAATATATAAGGGGGGGGGTCACACTTAGAGGCTTGCTATGTAAAAGGGGTCACCAGTACAAAAGTCTGAGAACCCCTGATTTAAGTGGTTCCAAGTAATAGCTGTAGCCTGATTTAGGGTTACTGATAATGTTAATTTAATTTTTATTTTATTTTATTTTATTGAATTGAATTAATAATAATAATAATTATTATTATTCATTGATATTAATTGGTATGGGTTTTAGGCTCGCCAATCTGTTTGATCAGAAGATAAAAGTTCTTGTCCCAAATTAGGCTCCACAGTATTTACAGAGGACCCTCGGGGGTAAGACAGGACGCTCACACTGAGACACATACAGCCTTAAAGATTTTTTGTTAAAATCAATAATAGTAAGTAAATGGTAAAATAACCAGAGTTACAATTGCATTACTGCTATTCCAAAGATACATATGATAATATAGTATTATATGCTACGAAGCTTTGGTTAATATACTCACACCCTTCCTCGATAACCTGGTGGTAAGAGACACAGGATCAGCCTTGCAGTTCCGCTTTCTCAATTTTTGAGCGAGGGATGCAGTACTTAGACGAAACTAATGCTCGAGCTATTAAAGCAAACTCAGGGTTTACTTGACTAACTTAAACTTAAAATCAAAACCTAATAAACATAGAATAAAACTTAGGGAAACTGAGCTTAGCCTAGTTCCTTGGAAACTTAAAGTTTAAGAAGAACAAATATAGCCTACTAATCGTAGCAACAAATATAGCCTACTAATCGTAGGAGGAAGTAAGTGAGAACAGAGTAAAGTGAGAATGGAGTACTCTGTCGAGGTGGGTCACCTCTTTTATAGGGCAAAGTGTCGGAAATCCTTACTCCCATGCCCAAATTTCATTCCTCACCCACAAAATGTTAGGGTACGCTTACCCCATAGGCTAGTATGTATGTGCGTATTGATGACATGTACCTACACACATATGTTCCCTTGGGGTGTACCTGTTAAGTCTGTGGGTACAACACTGAAACCCCCCCATGCCATTCTCCATTGTCTATGGGTCTAGATAAAAGGTCATAGACATAGGCGTGGGTACTTATCTATTTAGGCATAAGATAAACAAGATAAAGGTTAACTTTACTTTCTGGGTAAAAGGGCCCAATATAGATATGCTAACTTTGCTTTAGCTTAACATACAGGATATGGCCTGTAAGTCTCTTGCATTACAGCCAAACTTACTTTAATATAAATTTATAAACCTATTACAATAAACCAAATACTTTAACCAAAAGAAATAGAGAGATAGATAGATAGATAAGATATACATACAAGCAAGCAGGTTAGTCCTATAGGCTACATAGCAAACAGAACAAAGTGAATTACCAAGCAAAATAAAATAAAACATGCAAGCCTATGTCTAATACAGTAATAAAACTGAATACAGATAAAACCTCACCCTCAGAGGAGTTCCAGTAAGCTTCCTTTTACAGACTAGTCTCCTTCTAGTCTGGGTCCAGCAATCACTCACACCCCCTGTAGTTACTGTCCTTTGTTCCAGTTTCTTTCAGTTATCCTTGGGGGTGGAGAAGCTCTCTCTTGCGCCAGCTGAAGACAAAATGGAGGGGTCTCCCAGGGGTTTAAATAGACTTTCTCTTGTGGATGGAGACCCCCTCCTCTCTCCTATGCAAAGTCCAGCTACAAGATGGAGTTTTGGAGTCACATGGGCAAGTCACATGTCCATGCATGACTCAGAACTTACAGGTAGCAGCCATGGTTCACATGCTGCCTGGAACGTCCTCAGGTAGACTTCTTATGTGGATTGGAGCCTTCCAAGATCCATTGTCCGTTAAGTGCTTCTTGACTGGGGCACTTAACTTGCACATTCCGTTCTCAAGAAGCTGCCCAAACGCTTAACTAAGGCTAGTTAGAAATCAAGCAAGTATACAGCCAATATTCATAACTTGGAACACAAAAATGAGGCATACGTACAAATAGGAGGAATAGATTCAGTTGATCATAACCTTTACAAAGATATGTTACATGGCATATGTAACATAAAACATATTCCAGTTATGTCATATATACATTTATAAGCATATTTCCGTAAAGCCTTATGGGATGCAACATCACAAGTCCATCAATGGCTATTAGCCAGGATGGGCAAGAATGGTGTCCCTAGCCTCTGTTTGCCAGAAGCTGGGAATGGGCAACGGGGGATGGATCACTTGATGTTCTGTTCATTCCCTCTGGGGCACCTGGCATTGGCCACTGTCGGAAGACTGGATACTGGGCTAGATGGACCTTTGGTCTGACCCAGTGTGGCTGTTCGTAATAAGAACATAAGAACATAAGAACGGCCACACTGGGTCAGACCAAAGGTCCATCCAGCCCAGTATCTTGTCTACCGACAGTGGCCAATGCCAGGTGCCCCAGAGGGAGTGAACCTAACAGGCAATGATCAAGTGATCTCTCTCCTGCCATCCATCTCCACCCTCTAACAAACAGAGGCCAGGGACACCATTCCTTACCCATCCTGGCTAATAGCCATTAACGGACTTAACCACCATGAATTTACCCAGTTCTCTTTTAAACCTTGTTATAGTCCTAGCCTTCACAACCTCCTCAGGCCAGGAGTTCCACAAGTTGACTATGTGCTGTTCTTAGGTTCTTATGTAGATGTTTGCAAATCGATTGCTTAATTATTTGCTCCATTATCTTGCCGGGTACAGAAGATAAGTTGACTGGTCTGTAATCCCTCGGGTTGTCCTCATTTCCCTTTTTATAGACTGGCGCTAGATTTGCCCTTTTCCAGTGTAACGATGCTGCTCTGGCGGGACACAACTGAGAGCATCAATTCAGAACAAACTGCTTAGAGGAGGGCTGTCACAGCCCAAAGCCGGGGGTCCTTCACTACTAAGGCACCAAACGAGCCAGACAGAGAGGACTTTGGTCTCACCCCACTGGCTAACCACAAGTCACACAAGCAATTCCCTTAGACACTCCAGTTTCCCAGTATCACCAGCAGTGCCACTCGTCCTGGGGATGAATGGTTATGAGAACCAATACCCCAGTAAAAGAAAAAAAGGTTCTCTCGATCCCAAAGAATCAAGCCCCAGACTCAGACCAATATACAAGTCAGATCTTACCCACAAATCACGCTGTTGCCAATCCTTTAGAATCTAAAATCTAAAGGTTTATTCATAAAAAGAAAGAAATAGAGATGAGAGCTAGAATTGGTTAAATGGAATCAATTCCATAAGTAATGGCAAAGTTCTTGGTTCAGGCTTGTAGCAGTGATGGAATAAACTGCAGGTTTAAATCAAGTCTCTGGAACATCCACAACTGGGCTGGGTCATTCAGTCCTTGTTCAGAGCTTCAGTTTGTAGCAAGATTCCTCCCGAAGTAAGAAGCAGGATTGAAGACAAAATGGAGGGGTTTCCAGGGCCTTTTATATTCTCTGCCCTGTGGAAGGACACCCCTTTGTTCTTACTGTGGAAAATCACAGCAGCAAGATGGAGTTTGGAGTCACATGGGCAAGTCACATGTCCATGCATGACTCAGTTTGCAGGTGGCAGCCATTGGTCACATGCTCCCTTGAACGGCCCAGGAAGACTTCTTATGTGGATTGGAATCTCCCAAGGTCCATTGTCAGTTACGTGTTTCTTGATTGGGCACTTAATTTGCAAATTCCTTTCTCAGGAAGCTGACCAAATACTTCACTAATGCTATTTAGAATCAAACACATTGAGATACAAGTACAGAGCCAATATTCGTAACTTCAACTACAAAACTGATACACACGTACAGACAGCATAGTTACAACCAGCAAATCAGAACCTCTTCATAGACACCTTACATGACAACCTTTGTACAATAGTTGCTGCAAATATATAAATGTGGTTGGAACAATGATCTATATGGTCACAGTTTATGTTAATAACATCACATCCAGTCCTTGGGAATCTCTCCCGTCTTCCATGACTTTTCAAAGATAATCACTAATGTTTCAGATAGCTCATCAGTCAACTCCTTGAGTATTCTAGGATGCATTTAATCAGGCCCTGGTGATTTGAAGACATCTAACTTGTCTAAAGAACGAGGAGTATTTGTGGCACCTTAGAGACTAACAAATTTATTTGAGCATAAACTTTTGTGGGCTAAAACCCGATGAAGTGGGTTTTAGCCCACAAAAGCTTATGCTCAAATAAATTTGTCAGTCTCTAAGGTACCACAAGTATCAGATGGGTAGCTGTGTTAGTCTGGATCTGTAAAAAGCAACAGAGAGTCCTGTGGCACCTTTAAGACTAACAGACAGGGCCGGCTCCAGAGCCCAGCGGGGCAAGCACCCGCCTGGGGCGGCCCTTTCCCGGGGGGGCGGCAGGCTGGTGCGGCGGACCTGCCGCAGTCATGCCTGCGGGAGGTCCACCGGAGCCCCGGGAGCAGCGGACCTGCCGCAGGCATGACTGCGGAGGGGACACTCGGCCGGCGGCTCCAGTGGACCTCCCGCAGGCATGACTGTGGACGGTTCGCTGGTCCCGCGGCTCGGCTCGACCTCCCGCAGGCATGCCTGCGGCAGCTCAACCGGAGCCGCCGGACCAGCGAACCGCCCGCAGCTGCGGGAGGTCCAGCCGAGCTGCGCGACCAGCGGACCCTCCGCAGTCATGCCCGCGGGAGGTCCGCTGCTCCCGCGGCTCGGGGGCGCCTCCCGGGCATGACTGCTTGGGGCGGCCAAATTTGTAGAGCCGCCCCTGCTAACAGACGTATTGGAGCATGAGCTTTTGTGGGTGAATACCCACTGCGTCAGACGCATGTACCACAAGGTACCACAGGTACTCCTTGTTCTTTTTGCTGATACAGACTAACACGGCTACCACTCTGCAACTTGTCTAAGTAATTTTTGACTTGTTCTTTCCCTATTTTAGACTCTGATCCAACCTCATTTTCACTGGCATTCACTACATTAAATGTCCAATCACCCCCAACCTTCTTGGTGAAAACCGAAACAAAAACGTTATTAAGCACCTCTGCCATTTCCACATTGTTTCCCCCACAATTGAATAACAGGCCTGCCCTGTCCTTGGTCTTCCTCTTGCTTCTAATGTATTTGTAGAATGGTTTCTTGTTACCCTTTATGTCTCTAGCTAGTTTGATCTCGTTTTGTGCCTTGGCCTTTCTAATTTTGTCCCTACGTCCTTGTGTTAATTGTTTATATTCATCTTTTGTAATTTGACCTGGTTTCCACTTTTTGTAGGACTCTTTTTTGATTTTTAGATCATTGAAGATCTCCTGGTTAAGCCAGGGTGGTCTCTTGCCAGACTTCCTATCTTTCCTACGCAGTGGGATAGTTTGCTCTTATGCCCTTAATAATGTCTCTTTGAAAAACTGCCAACTGTCTTCTATTGTTTTTCCCCTTAGACTTGCTTCCCCTGGGATCTTACTTACCAACTCCCTGAGTTTGCTGAAGTCGTCTTCTTGATATCCACTGTTTTTATTGTGCTGTTCTCCCTCCTACCATTCCTTAGAATCATGAACTCAACCATTTCATGATCACTCCCACCCAAGCTGCCTTCCACTTTTCAATTCCTAACCAGTTCCTCCCTATTTGTCGAAATCAAATCTAGAACAGCCTCTCCCCCAGTAGCTTTCTCCACCTTCTGAAATAAAAAATGGTCTCCAGTACATTCCAAGAACTTGTTGGATAATCTGTGCCCTGCTGTGTTATCTTCCCAACAGATGTCTGGGGAGCTGCCATCCCCTGGTAAGGAGCTCCACAGCCTGACTGTGCACTATGTGAAGAAGAACTTCCTTGTGTTTGTTTTAAACCTGCTGCCTATTAATGTAATTGGGTGACCCTGGTTCTTGGGTTATGAGAAGGGGTAAATTGTCACATTCTCCGCACCAGTCATGCTTGTACCAACCTTGCCCATACCCGCCACTTAGGTGGTGCTTTTCTAGCTGAACAGTCTCTGTCTTTCTAATCTGGCCTCATCTGGCAGCTGTTCCAGCCCCCTAATCATTTTCATTGCCCTTCTCTGCACCTTTTCCATGGTGCTGCAGTTGCTCTGCCTCAGTTTCCCTGATGGGATGCCCAGCGCACGCTGGTGGCGTGTGGCTCAGCTGTCTGGCCAGGTCACCAAAAAGTTCAACTCCTCCCCCTCCAGGGCAGCAGGGTCCGGAGTCAGAGTCCCAAAACAAAGCTGCCATAAAGGAATCTTTCTCCCAGCTGGGCTCCACTCTCAGCACCCACCTGTCCCCTCCGGCGGGGCGCCCCCGGCCACGTCCAGGCCTACCAACCACTGGCAGCTTGCCTGGGGCCAGGCCAGCCTTCCCTCCAGCTCCTCCTCAGGGCCTGGCTCCAGCCAGGCGTTGGCCACCATGGGCGCGGCCCTTCCCTGCCAGCCACAGCCGAGCGCATATCCCCCCTCTCAGCCCCTTGCTACAGGCCTAGCAGGTGGGGCTGCCTGTGCTCACTGCGGGCCAATACCCACCCGCCCATCGCTGGGGCAGGGGCTGGGCGTGGACCCAAGATCACGTGCTACCGAAAACAACTGATGCCAGGCGCCGCGGTGTCCTGGGCCCGGCGGCCTGCAGGCGAAGGCAGCAATCCTGGTGCAGCGAGGTCGGGACCGGGTGGCGTGTGGGCAGCCGGTCCGAGGCGTCAGCGCAGCGTGGGGCCCAGAGCCGATGCACGTGTCGGGAGCCGTGTTCTGCCCTGTGTCTGGGTACAGGCGGTCGCGCTGGTCTGCTGGAGGGGGACGGGTCAGAGCCCCTCAGTGCTGCCTCACGCTGCAGTAAAACCGACACCGTCCTCGATGGGGCTGTGCGCAGGCGAGATGGCGGGGCGGGGCGGGGGCATGGTCCCACTTGCAGGGAGCTGGGCCAGTCCTGTGGGACAAGAGTCAATACTTTGCTCACCCCCCCAACCCCGAACCTCCCCTGGGCAGGCCCCAAATCCACCCAGGGCCTCCCCTCCCCCCCCCCAGCAATCTCATCCCCCCAGTCCTCCCACCCCAGGGGCTGGAACTGACCCATCCCCATGGGACCCCCCACTTTAAGGGGTGTTCCCATGACTACCGGCCGGTTCCCGCGGAAGCTGGCCCGTGCCGTGAGTGACAGATCTGCACCCACGCGGGGTGGAGACGCTGCTGGCAGGAGCCGTGACCCAGGACGCCTGGCCAGGCTGCCTGAGCCTCCCCCCGGCTCTGAGGAGACTCTGGTCACATCTCTAGGAGCCGGCGCTTAGACGGGCCTCACCGGCCGCGTCCTCTGAGCAAAGGGGCACCAGGCAGCGCAGCCAGCAGGGCCGTGCCAGTTGCCAAGGCAAACCCCACCCCTGGCAGGCCCAGCACCAGGCCCATCGCCCCTCGCCCGCACAGGGGGGGCCAAGGCCAGCACGGCCGTGGCCTGGCCTGCGGAGGTGCTAGCAACGCTTGGCTCTTTAGGTGTAGCCACTGCAGGCTCGACACTAAGGTGGGAGGTGACGTGAGCCCCGGCGCTAAGACCCCGCGTGGGGCACAGAGACCCACCCGTGAGCTCGGCAGCTCGCAGAGGAAGGGTCGACACCAAGCGGCGCGACAAAGGTGCACGTTGTTGGTGGGGAGGGTAACTAGCCCCGGGACGAGCTGGCCCAAGCCTGCGCTGGATGCTCCGTCAGGGACCCCGCTCCCCGGTGGGGCAGGTCTCTGGCCGGCGGGTTGCTATGACACTGGGCACGCCCAGGACATGGAGACGCAGCCGGGCGCGGGCTCATTGCCATGGGCGGCTGGAAGGCACAATGGGGCCTGCCGTGCCCTTTGTGCTCGGGTTGGGGGCACAGGGCAGCTGGGTGCAGACACGGCCCCGCTGGGTCTAGAGGGACAATCACTCCCTGGCTTCTCTGGGCTCCCCAGGGGCCACGGCCCAAGTGCAGCGGAGCTGCCAGCACCCTGCGCCTATGGCACTGGCACCTACAGATGCGGCAGCCTTGGCCCAGGCCCGGCCAGACGGCTGGAAGGCTCTGAGCAGGGATCAGTGCCAGGCCCTGCCGGGGTGCCCCATGCTCGGCACTGGGACCTGTCTGCCCTCAGCTGTGGAGTGATGGTAGAATCCGGATGCCAGGCTGAGAACGGCTGGAGCCCAGTCGCTGGGCATGCAGCGCCCCTGCACTGTGTTCCCCCAGGGGCCTTCTCCAGCCAGTGCCAGGACACCTCCCCGTTTACTGGCGTGGGACTGCCAGGCCTGTCTGCCACCCTGTGCCTAGCCCACACTCCAGAGAGTGCCTGCCAGGAGACCAGGCTGGCGCAGCGGGAGCTGTCAATTCTCACCGGCCAAGGCCTCCTCCTGCTCTCACAGCTCCTGGCCTATTGCGCCAGACAGTGACCTGGGTCTCATGCTGCGGAGGGCAGATTCGGGATCCTGCGCCATGGCAGCCCCTTTTCAGCATGGCTACACCTACGGGTTTGTGAGCCTCACCGAATCCCAGGTGTGTGCCAGTAAGCGGAGCTCAGGCGCGCCGGCAGAGATAGCGAAGGGGCAGGACCTGGGAGGGCAGAGATGGAACAGGAGCTGGACTTGGGGTCTGTAACAGAACAAGAATCAAGCGTATGGAGTGCCAGCCCTTCAGTGCGGGGGCAGAGCGGAGGGGCCGGGGCAGGTACCGGATGCAGCGCTCGGCATGGGATGGAAGACGCTGCTGTGTGACAAGCACAGATGATAGGCCAGCCAGCTGGCTACACGGCGCGGGCCTCCCTGGGCCAGGCTTTGCCGCAGTGGATGAACTCAGGTTGCCAAGTTCTCCTCCTGGTCTAATAACCTGGAGTGCCACTTCTCACACAAGGGTCTGCAGCAAGAATTCACCCCAGGATTCAGCGCTGGGGGTGGGGGGAGGTGCTCAGGGGTATTTGCCAGGAGAGGCCCTGACCATCTGACCCTGACTGACACTTTGAGGAGGCGTGTGCCCAGGAGGTGACGGTGCGAGGTGCGCCCCCAGCACGCTGGGAGTGCATTACAGGCCGATCTGCAACGACTCTGCTGGACTTGGTGCTGCCAGGAGCGGGGCCTGGACCATAATGCAGGCAGAGGAGCAGTGTCAACATCCCAACACTCAGGTCACACTGGGGTTGGCCGGCTGTAACGTCCCCACAGCCTCCCCCGTGCCCGGGGCAGGTCCCCACTCGTGAAATCTGACAGCAGCACAGATGGGACCGACGGGCACCCGCAGTGCCAAGGACCCCACACACCGAGACAAGAGGAGGCGACACAAAGCACATGACCGTGGGACTTTTTTCTTTTTTTTTTTTTCCTTTTTTTGCACAAAAACAGTACATTTATTCAAGTGTTCTCCAGCACAAGTACATTAGAAAGGAGCTTTTCTTTCGTATATTTTTCTGGGCACCAAAGAAAAAAGAAATGGGATGAAGGCGAAACGGACAGACTTCCTACATCTGCTGCACGCATTGACCTTTTTAATTAGTTCATAACAGCTATGTCACGAGCAATACTTACACAGAGATACAACAGAACACCGGGGCGGGGAGTGGCCGAGGGGCCCTGCCCGCCAGGTCGCAGAACCATACTGTGAAATGTACATTATTTATTGTCAATAAATATAGAAGCGACCCTAAAAAAACCAAAACATAGCGGCTGAAGGATGCTGGAACCAGAAACCAAATAACCCTAATCATAAAAAAAGGAAAGAAAGCAAACGAAAAGCTGGGGAGAGGTGGGTGTTAGCTGCATGGAATGTACACTCGAGAGGTCCTAGCGCTGGGGACTCAAGCCAAATCATAGGGAACAGGCAACGTTATTACCAACGTCTCTACAGAAGAGTTTATTCTTCAGGATGAATAAATGATTTCCCACAAATAGTTAAGCATCAGCTACTTCAATGCCTAGGCTAAAACACATGAAATCTTTCATTTCAGTTTCAAGTACAAAGTTAAAATGCCTTTTGTTTTTTTAATAATAATATAGAAGAGTAAAATAATAATAGTGCTCTTTGAAACTCCACAAGAAAACAAAACAAACAGTCATTGTCCAGACAGCAGACTTCATTTAACAATATAGATTTTTAATAAAATGTTTTAGCACCGTTTGTCACCTACTCCCTCGGCGGATTGTTAAGGAATTTAGGCTTTTTTGTTTTCGATATAGGGCTGTGCAACAAAATTTGCTTTTTGCTTTTTGAAAAAAAAAAGTGTGTTGGGTATTTAAAAAAACCTCAGTTCTCCCCGTCTGGGTCCCAAGGCTACAGGCTGGGATGCGGGTGGCTTATGTCAGATGCTCCCGGAGACGGAGAATCTGAAAAACAAACTGCCTGAAAACGCTGCCAAAGGGCCATTCCCAGAGTTTCCAGTTTGTGGAGCAACAGGAACCTGCTTTTCCCACTGGGCTCTGCCATGGGGGGCCCCTGCACCCCCCTGCAGGCCTGGTCCCCCCACATTCACACCAGCCTCACGCAGGAGCTGTTCCCTTGCAGCCAGTGGTGGCTCCGGGTGGAAAGCTGGTGGGAGGGTGGTGCTGGGCCCCAGGCCTCCCCAGGCATCGCATTGCCAGGCTCACAGCTGAACAAGAGGTCAGAGAAGCGACGGCTCCGCAGGTCTCTGCTGAGACCCAGGCAGGAGGGTGGGAGCCTGGGACCCACGTCCTGCCACCTTTACCAAAATGTAAAGATTAAAGAGCCGGTGCTGCTAACGTGGCTCTGCTTGGCCTGCAGCGCCTGCCGCTCCAGATGCGCCCGCCCTCCCTCCGCGACCTTCCGCAGCCTCCCCCCAGTTCATGCACAGTTATTGGGGGTTCACAGATTCCCCACTTAGCACCAGTCACATGGTAGAGAGATAGGAGGGCAGAGGCGCCCGTGGCTGACCCCGCCCAGGGCCGTCTCCCCTCGTGAGTCGTGCATGCTGGGCCGTGACAGGCCCCTGCTGCCTCTTGGGGGGCAGCCTCTGCCCCCCCTTAAAGGAAAACTGCAATGTGAATAAGAGACTCAAACTCCCTCCCCAGCGAGTTGCAGAGAAGAGCAAACCATGAGAGAGACCCCAGTCCCCCGGGAAGCTGCCATGGGAGTGCCTGAGAGGCAGGGCAGGGAGCGGAGGGGCCGCCCGGCAGGGCCAGCTGCTGGAAGGGACGTGCTACCCTCCATTGGAGATGGACCTGCTGTGAAATTAGCAAGCACCCACAGGCAGGCCCCGGTAGCCTCCCTTCCACCCACGGCGCCCTGCCCTGCCCTGCCCTGCCCAGCAGAGAGAAGTGTCAGGCCCTGAGAGACCCCGGCACCATTCACAGTTATGGGGAGCGAGACAGCGACAGGGATGGCGGCGGACGCCCGACCCCCTGCGCTTTAGCACCAAGCCCTGCAGTTTTCCTTTAAGAACCGGCCCCGAGTGCCAAGGGGGCTGCGCCGCACGGACCCCTCCCTCCTCAGGGGCCCCCCGGGAGCGCTCGGCCCAGGCTCCTCCCAGCCCAGAGGCCTTGGCCACACAGCCGGTGCTGCAGGCTGGCGCAGGCCCCGTGGGCGTGGTGGGGAAGGGCTGCCATGGCTTCGACACCTGCTCTGAGACCCCAGGCCTTAGCACCCTCAGGCTGGGCCAAGCCCGTCCTTCCCACGGGCAGGGCTGAGCCCTCCACCTGCCGGCTCTGCCCTGACCGCCGCCTGCAGCACTCAGGCCGCCCGAGGAGGAAGGGACCTTTAGGGCCGCCATCCTGCCGGAGCTGGACCCGCCATGGGGAGGGCTGACGGGGCAGGGAGCCTGCTGCCAGGGGCAGGTCTAGGGCTGCCGGAGCGGAAGTGGGGACGGCTGATGGCCCAGTGCTGACACAGCAGCTCCTCGCCTTTCCGTGCGCTGGCAGGGGGTGAGGGCAGCTCCCCTGGCCCCTCACCCAGGGCGTTCGAACCGCCTCTCTCCTGCGGCTCTTCCCACGGCCCCGTGTGTCTGGGGGAGGGACGCAGACCCGGCAGGCAGGATCCCCCTGTGCCCAGGACCCCGCTCGGTTCCCCTCAGCAGAACTCTGCGTCTATGGCTTTGAAGGGGGCATGTGCACTCACTGGCTCTTTTGGCTCGTCTCTGGTACTCGGCGTGAAGGCAGGGGCAGCTCCCATAGCCATGCCCAGCGCAGCGAGAGCCATTCTCTCCCACCCAGCGATCTAGCGCCGTCAGAGCCCTAGGTCTGACATGGGGGCCAGGCTGTCCCTGCTGCACACGGGGGCCTGAACTGCAAACAGGGGCCACAGTACCTGGGACGGTCTGCCCCAGGCAGGGGCTGCGACGCCTGGCACAGGCAGTGTGCTCAGGTGCTGGGACACGCAGGGCTCCTGCCCCGCTCCCACCAGGCTGGGCACAGAGCTACTCTCGGGGAGGGGGGGTGCCCCAGGCCCGTACGCGGACATGACCCAGCCACTTCTCACCAAGCCAATAGCAGCTGGCTGGTGCGGTGGGGTCAGCAGCCCCGTGCCGGTGGGTGTATAACGGCCCTTAAAGGGAATGCGAGAATTTGGGGCTGGGATCTGTGACCCCGGCCTGGCCCAGGGTTGAGTGGTGACCCATAGGGCTAGGCAGGGCCAGCCCATCCCAGAGCCCTCCCAAGTCCCTGCACTAACAGAGCTGCCAGTGTGCGCACGCGAGCACACTAGGAGCCGTTCCGGTGTCCCTGGCCGTGCACACAGCCCGCACGCATACGGCCCGGCTGCGTGTGCGGCTGTCCAGGTGTGTGCGCCACCGTTCCCGTGGGCATGGGGGGCCGGCTGAGTTTGTGCCGGGGTGGGGGTGGGGGGCACTGTCCTCATGGGGGCAGGAATGATCAGGGGGCTGGGGCACATGACTTATGAGGAGAGGCTGAGGGAACTGGGATTGTTTAGTCTGCAGAAGAGAAGAGTGAGGGGGGATTTGATAGCTGCTTTCAACTACCTGAAAGGGGGTTCCAAAGAGGATGGATCTAGACTGTTCTCAGTGGTAGAAGATGACAGAACAAGGAGCAATGGTCTCAAGTTGCAGTGGGGGAGGTTTAGGTTGGATATTAGGAAACACTATTTCACTAGTAGGGTGGTGAAGAACTGGAATGGGTTCCCTAGGGAGGTGGTGGAATCTCCTTCCTTTGAGGTTTTTAAGGTCAGGCTTGACAAAGCCCTGGCTGGGATGATTTAGTTGGGGGTTGGTCCTGCTTTGAGCAGGGGGTTGGACTAGAACCTCCTGAGGTCCCTTCCAACCCTGAGATTCTATTAGTCTGTGAATGCCACTGTGTGTGCATGGGGTGTGTGTGCTCCATTGTCTGCGTGTGTGCGCATGGGGGGTGTGTGTTCCATTGTCTGCGTGTGTGTGCATGGGGTGTGTGTTCCATTGTCTGTGTGTGCATGGTGTGTGTGTGTTCCACTGTCTGTGTGCACATGGGGGTGTGTGTGTTCCATTGTGTGTGCACATGGGTGTGTGTGTTCCATTGTCTGTGTGCGCATGGGGGGGTGTTCCATTGTCTGTGTGTGCACATGGGTGTGTGTGTGTTCCATTGTCTGTGTGTGCATGGGGGGGGTGTTCCATTGTCTGTGTGTGCGCATGGGTGTGTGTGTGTGTTCCATTGTCTGTGTGTGCGCATGGGGGGGTGTTCCATTGTCTGTGTGTGTACATGTTCCACTGGGGGGGTGTTACAGGGTGGGAAGGCAAGGTTCCATCATCCGCATGGGTACGTGGGTGCGGTTTTGACTGCCTGTCGGGGGTGGCCAGTGTCCCTGTCCATGTGTGTCTGGGGGTGCATGTGCAGTCACTGCCCAGCCCCTCTCGGCACACGGAGGGAGGATTCTGCAGTGCTCGGCGCTGGCCTGGCTCTGGGAGTCTCACCGCTGCCTCCCCAGGAGCGGCAAGGGCAGTGCCACGTGCCGTGGAATCACCCACCAGACAGGGAGCTGGAGCTGGCTTGTGTCACTGGTGGGTCAGGCCCTGAGGGGCCGTGTGCTGCCCACTGCACGGTCCCGTCACACAGCTCCACAGGGGGCGGCGAGCCGGGACAGGGCGCAGCGGGGCCTCATGCTCTGGCACGGGCCGGAGGGAGGGCATCTCCTTAGCCTGTTTCTAAAATTCCTTTACAAATATTTTCAAAATGAGCCTCAGGCTTGTCTCCATGGCAAGTCCCTGCCCGGCAGCTCCTGTCCCTGTTAGCTCAGTAGTTCTCCCCCTGAATCATTCGGTTTCCAGGCCCAGTGGATCCTCCCCTTAGGCAGGGGGCAGGGTCCTTTAGCAGTGGGTGGGCTCTGCCCGCCCAGCTCCTGGATCCCAACAGGGAAATCCCGTGCTGGGGCAGTGCCCACACAGGACGGTGCTGCCACTGCCTGGCCAGCTGGGGCGCTGTAGTCACATGCTGGGCAGTAATTAGTCATGGAGACAAGCCCCGGGTGTTTCCAAACGGGCAGGGTGGGGTGGGCGTTACCAAGGGGGCGGGGCAATGGGCAGGGTGGGGTGGGCGTCACCGAGGGGGCGGGGCAATGGGCAGGTCGAGGTGGGCATTACTGAGGGGGCGGGACAATGGCAGGGTGGGGTGGGCGTTACTGAGGGGGCGGGGCAATGGGCAGGTTGAGGTGGGCATTACTGAGGGGGCGGGACAATGGCAGGGTGGGGTGGGCGTTACCAAGGGGGCTGGCCAATGGGCAGGGTGGGTGGGAGTTACTGAGGGGGCGGGGCAATGTGCAGGGTGGGGTGGGCGTTACTGAGGGGGCGGGACAATGGGCAGGGTGGGCGTTACCAAGGGGGCTGGCCAATGGGCAGGGTGGGCGTTGCCGAGGGGGCTGGCCAATGGGCAGGACGGGCGTTGCCGAGGGGGCGGGACAATGGGCAGGGTGGGGTGGGTGTTACCGAGGGGACGGGGCAATGGGCTGGGTGTTACCGAGGGGGCAGGGCAATGGGCTGGATGGGGTGGGTGTTACTGAGGGGACGGGGCAATGGGCTGGGCGTTACTGAGGGGGCGGAGCAATGGGCAGGGTGGGCGTTACTGAGGGGGTGGGGCAATGGGCAGGGTGGGGTGGATGTTACTGAGGGGGCGGGGCAATGGGCAGGGTGGGTGTTACCGAGGGGGCAGGGCAATGGGCAGGGTGGGGTGGGCGTTACCGAGGGGGCGGGGCAATGGGCTGGGTGTTACCGAGGGGACGGGGCAATGGGCTGGGCGTTACTGAGGGGGCGGAGCAATGGGCAGGGTGGGGTGGGTGTTACCGAGGGGGTGGGGCAATGGGCAGGGTGGTGTGGGTGTTACTGAGGGGGCGGGGCAATGGGCTGGGTGTTACCGAGGGGGCGGGACAATGGGCAGGGTGGGGTGGGTGTTACTGAGGGGGCGGGGCAATGGGCTGGATGGGGTGGGTGTTACCGAGGGGGTGGGGCAATGGGCAGGGTGGGGTGGGTGTTACTGAGGGGGCGGGGCAATGGGCTGAGTGTTACCGAGGGGACGGGGCAATAGGCAGGGTGGGTGTTACCGAGGGGGCAGGGCAATGGGCTGGATGGGGTGGGTGTTACTGAGGGGGCGGGGCAATGGGCAGGGCAATGGGCTGGGTGTTACCGAGGTGGCGGGGCAATGGGCTGGGCGTTACTGAGGGGGCGGGGCAATGGGCAGGGTGGGTGTTACCGAGGGGGTGGCCAATGGGCATGGTGGGGTGGACAGTGGCAGACAGCCCTGGGCACGGCTGAGAGGAGCTGGCCAATGGCAGCCCAGGGACGTTATCGAGATGGTGGCTGATCAGTGCCCTTGTGACAAGACTCGGGCCAGGGCGTCTGCCCGTGGGACGACACCCATGGGTGTTGGGAAAGCCCCCTCCAAGCTGCTCTCCCCGTGGCAGACTCAGCAGGGAGGCCAAGACAGACACCAAGCTCCTCCCGGGCTGCTGTTCCAGGGCACACTGGCAAATGCCCCTGGAGGGCCAGATCCTCCACTGGTGCCAAGTGGCTGTGGTTGGGCACGTGGCCTGGACCGGTTAGCTTTGGCCATGTGCCCACCTGAATGTACCGCCCCTCGGGGCTGCCCTAGGGTTCTCTCTGGGATCTCACCCTGCCCAGTGGCACCGCTCTGCAGCAGATGCCTGCGCCCGAAGTGACCCCGGCGGCGCCTGCTGGCTTTCCCCCAGCGTGCTGCATAGGCAGGTGCTCGGAGGAAACTGCCTCTGCTCTGCCTGCCCAGGCTGTCGGGCTCGTGCTGGGCCGCCAGCCCCTGGAATCCCCCCTCTGGAGATGCTGCTCTTCTGGCTCTGCTGGGGGGAGTCTCCCTCAGGGGGGCCTGCCAGTGTGATTCCTCGTCTAGCCCTCACCCCAGGCCGGCCCTCCGCCTCCTGCCCCGCAGAGCATGCGCCCTCCGCCCAGGCCACGAGGGGCAGTGTGCTGGTGGGAAGGGACAGCACAGCTGCAGTTCAATCAAGTACTAAAAGAAACAGAATTCACAGCGTCCACAGAAAGAGAGAACCAGCCTCCCTGCCGGGCCGGGAGCACCCCACAGGGCAGCCGGAGCTCTGCCCTGGGCCCCCGGGCCTGGATGAGCAATGGGGGGCGTCTGCCCGGCCCTCCTCCCCACCTCGGCATGAACCTACAGTCAAGTTCTTCATTCTACAACAAAGAGACAAGAAGAATCAAAGATGGCATCAGCTTCTCAGTATAAAACTGCAGCCTGTGAATTCGGAGGTGACCCAAAGCATCGCTTTGCCCGGTGCTGCACCCCAGCCTAGGGGCTGGGGGAGGGGAGCCCCTCAGAAAAGAGCACCCAAAGGCGACGTACACAGAAAAGCACCAATACGTTTGTGTGTTGTTATTCTCTGGCGAGGGCTTTCTCTCCCCCCGGCCCCAACGGGCGGGCGGGCGGGCGCGCGGGGGCAGCCCCAGACCCGCTTCTTCCCAGTGCGTGGGAGGGGGGCCTTCCTTTTAGAAAATAAAAAGGTTATTGCATGACGTGGGACGGAGACTGCCTCCAGTCCCTCCCCCGCACTGCCCGGGGGGCGGGGGACCAGTACCTCCCCTGCCCCCGGCACTGAGTCTGCACTGGCTCCCCTCCTGCGCAGCTCTCTGGAAAGCCCTGGCACGTAAGGCAACGTGGAAGCTGATGTTTTGACTCACCCCGCTGTTTAAAAGCACCATTATGAAGTCAGGTTGTACAGTAGTAACAGTACCTTTTATATATATATCTATCTATCTCTCATATCTATCATATATATATAAACTGTAAACAAGAGGTAACAGCGGCATCTAGGAACTGCTTTCTTCAAGGTTTCCTGTGTGGTAGGCACCCGAAATACTGTAGAAAAGTGTGTGGTGTGGTGCATGTTCTTGGCTTCCCTGCTAGTAGGTTTTGCTTTGCATCACCAGTGATGGTGCTGGTAGAAGTAAGTAAGGCTCAGTGCTGGAAGTTACGGCACAGGCTGAGCACTCCCTGCTTTGTGCTCCTACGCTCACCAGACCAGAGACAAAACTCGAGCTCAGAGCGACAGGCCGACAGAACCTTGCTTTCGCGTTCCCCTCTCTAGGCTTGGGTTTCTGCTAGCGTTTCCTGCTGGCTTTGCCCTCCTGCTACGACAGTGCTTGCTCACAAGCTCGGGAAAGCCTCTCGCCTCGCTCGCAGCTTCGAGAAGCAGAAACCAAACTAACAGAAAAACCCATCCAGAAAAGAGCGGAAAATTAAAAGGTTACCAAAAAAAAAACGGTTTTTGTTTTTTTTTAAATAGGCTAAAAGCTGAACATTGAAAATTCAGGAGAGGACACCGAACCCTTTCGCTTGGGGAGACGCGGTGGATTCCCATCGGGTTTAATCCTTTCTCTCTTCTGGGTGCTGATTTTTCTCTTGTTCCACATTTTCACTTCTCTTCTCATGGGTGGTTTTATTTCACTAGTTCCTGTGTGTCTTAAACGCAGGCAAAGTATTCCTTCAGGGGAGCAAAGAGATGGCGGATCACCGGCACGCTCCAAGATCTGCCTAGCAGTCTCTGCCGGGCCAGGCGGCTCATGTTGGAGACATCTGTGTAATGAACCGGGAAGCCAAAGACCCTGCATGGAAAGGAGGGGACAGGAAGAGCACAGGTTAGCTGATTTCCTGCCACAGGAATCCTCCTTTTGGAGCCACTTAGCAGCTGGCAGGATCCGGGCTTGACGGTAACCTTCTCGGGTCCACGTCGGTACACTGTAAAGGTGCTCAGACACCGGGTGACGGGCTTGGTGAGAAAACCTGGACAGACAGACGGGCTCGCGAAGGGCAAAGCAGAACTGCAGAGGGGGCTCGGGTGTGTCCAGGGCTGCGCTGCCCGCTGGAGAAGTGGCAGGCGAAGGACATGAAGCTTGACTCATGGAGGGGCGAGCGAGGTGGAGGCAGTCGGGCTAAGAGAACTTGGTTTGCTTCAAGCCAACAAACGAGCTCCCGCTCTGAGATTCAGCTCCCCCTCGGCCCTTAACGACAGAGCTCCCCTGATGCATTCAGAGCCATCCAATCCTCCGGCACAACCAGCAGACGAGCAGTACGCATCCCCAGGCCTCCCTTCCCAGGCTACCGGTGCCCGCCCTGGGAGCCCAGCCCAGAGACGGTGCAAACCCAGGGAGCTGTCCCACCCCCTCAGGCCAGCAGTACCTCTCCATCTCCGTGCACCATAGGATGTCCTCCTTCTCGTTCATGAAGACGGGGAAATGCTGGTCCTTGCCCTGCTTGATGGAGTTGGAGCGAGTGGTGATAGTTCGTACTTTGCTGAACTGGAAGGGACAAAGCAAAACGCTCTGAGCAAACCACTCCCCTGCCCGGCTAACATGGCCTAGATGGGGACCCAGCCGAGGGAGCCCGTCTGCTCAGAGCAGTCTCAGGTCTCTCGCTGGCCCAGACCTTCATGGATTATTCTCATTTATCCCCATCCTCTGCCGGCTCCGGACTTGCTCTGGGGCGAGGGTGGAGTTCCCACATCCGGCCTGGCCCCTTGGCAGCAGCTAGGCTAGTCTGTCGCTCCCCTCTCCTGGTCACTAGGACCTGCCTGCAGCCAGGCTGGAATCGCCAGCATCCCCCCAAGCCCCTTGCTAGCTCCGGCGCCCCGCTGCGGTGGCTGCGCGGCCATGACAGCGCAGAACAGGGACCCTGTCTCAAGTGAGTCCACATGCTGGGGCACCCAGGGGGTCGGCCCTTCCTCAGCAATGGCACAGCCCCTCCAAGCTCCCTGGGGAGCGAGCTGAGCATCCTTCTCGGACGTCCAACAGGGCCAAAACAGGCGCCTTCCCCTCGCTGCCAAGAGCTGCACAAATGTCACAGACCCAGTCTCCTCGTGCGGGGATTCCCAACTGCTCCCAAACCGTGCCCCACGTCTGGCCCCCTCTGCCTGTTTCACTGGCTGGCTGGGATCTGCCATGGCCTGCCCCATTGGCCATGGCCCCACCTCAGCCTAAATCCCAAAGCGACACAGTGCAGTGCGTGCCCCTCCCTATTCAGTGCAGGGGCTGATGCCGTCCTGGGTCGGGACACGGCCCAGCTCCCAGGGCTATGCTCCAGCGCCTCCTGGCCCTGGCTGCCCCACGGGGGCTCAGGCGCTGACCTTTGCTATCCTGCCGTGCTCCAGGCACTCCTGAAGTTCCAGCTTATCGTTCACTGTAGATGCCAACGGCCTAGGAGACAAAAAGGTGGGGAGCTTGAGAATGGGCATTAGCCCTGCATTCAGTCCTGCTGCCACTTGCCAGGTGTGCCCGCCGGGGGGCTGGGTCCACCCGTGCCCCTTACCCAGGGCGCCTAAACGCCTCTCCGGGGGCTGGCCGCGCACACGGCGCCTGTATCCCCTTCGGGGGCTGGCCGCGCACACGGCGCCTGTATCCCCTCCGGGGGCTGGCCGCGCACACGGCGCCTGTACCCCCTCCGGGAGCTGGCCGCGCACACGGCGCCTGTACCCCCTCTGGGGGCTGGCCGCGCACACGGCGCCTGTATCCCTCCCGGGGGCTGGCCGCGCACAGGGCGCCTGTATCCCCCCCGGGGGCTGGCCGCGCACACGGCGCCTGTATCCCCCCCGGGGGCTGGCCGCGCACACGGCGCCTGTATCCCCCCCGGGGGCTGGCCGCGCACACGGCGCCTGTATCTCCCCCCCCGGGGGCTGGCCGCGCACACGGCGCCTGTATCCCCCCCCCGGGGGCTGGCCGCGCACATGGCGCCTGTATCCCCCCCCGGGGGCTGGCCGCGCACGCGGCGCCTGTATCCCCCCCCCCGGGGGCTGGCCGCGCACACGGCGCCTGTATCCCCCCCCGGGGGCTGGCCGCGCACACGGCGCCTGTATCCCCCCCGGGGGCTGGCCGCGCACACGGCGCCTGTACCCCCTCCGGGGGCTGGCCGCGCACACGGCGCCTGTACCCCCTCCGGGGGCTGGCCGCGCACACGGCGCCTGTATCCCCCCCGGGGACTGGCCGCGCACACGGCGCCTGTATCCCCCCCGGGGGCTGGCCGCGCACACGGCGCCTGTATCCCCCCCCCGGGGGCTGGCCGCGCACACGGCGCCTGTATCCCCCCCGGGGACTGGCCGCGCACACGGCGCCTGTATCCCCCCCCCGGGGGCTGGCCGCGCACACGGCGCCTGTATGCCCCCCGGGGGCTGGCCGCGCACATGGCGCCTGTATCCCCCCCCCGGGGGCTGGCCACGCACACGGCGCCTGTATCCCCCCCCCGGGGGCTGGCCGCGCACACGGCGCCTGTATCCCCCCCCCCGGGGGCTGGCCACGCACACGGCGCCTGTACCCCCCCCGGGGACTGGCCGCGCACACGGCGCCTGTATCCCCCCCCCCCGGGGGCTGGCCACGCACGCGGCGCCTGTATCCCCCCCGGGGGCTGGCCGCGCACGCGGCGCCTGTATCCCCCCCGGGGGCTGGCCGCGCACGCGGCGCCTGTATCCCCCTCCCCGGGGGCTGGCCGCGCACACGGCGCTTGTATCCCCCCCCCCGGGGGCTGGCCGCGCACGCGGCGCCTGTATCCCCCCCCCGGGGGCTGGCCGCGCACGCGGCGCCTGTATCCCTCCCGGGGGCTGGCCGCGCACGCGGCGCCTGTACCCCCTCCGGGGGCTGGCCGCACACACGGCGCCTGTACCCCCTCCGGGGGTTGGCCGCGCACACGGCGCCTGTACCCCCCCCGGGGGCTGGCCGCGCACACGGCGCCTGTATCCCCCCTGGGGACTGGCCGCGCACACGGCGCCTGTACCCCCCCCGGGGGATGGCCGCGCACACGGCGCCTGTATCCCCCCTGGGGACTGGCCGCGCACACGGCGCCTGTATCCCCCCCGGGGGATGGCCGCGCACGCGGCGCCTGTATCCCCCACCCCCCGGGGGCTGGCCACGCACACGGCGCCTGTATCCCCCCCGGGGACTGGCCGCGCACACGGCGCCTGTATCCCCCCCGGGGGCTGGCCGCGCACACGGCGCCTGTATCCCCTCCGGGGGCTGGCCGCGCACACGGCGCCTGTATCCCCTCCGGGGGCTGGCCGCGCACACGGCGCCTGTATCCCCTCCGGGGGCTGGCCGCGCACACGGCGCCTGTACCCCCCCCGGGGGCTGGCCGCGCACACGGCGCCTGTATCCCCCCCGGGGGCTGGCCGCGCACACGGCGCCTGTATCCCCTCCGGGGGCTGGCCGCGCACACGGCGCCTGTATCCCCTCCGGGGACTGGCCACGCACACGGCGCCTGTATCCCCCCCGGGGGCTGGCCGCGCACACGGCGCCTGTATCCCCTCCGGGGGCTGGCCGCGCACACGGCGCCTGTATCCCCCCCGGGGACTGGCCACGCACACGGCGCCTGTATCCCCCCCGGGGGCTGGCCGCGCACACGGCGCCTGTATCCCCCCCGGGGACTGGCCACGCACACGGCGCCTGTATCCCCCCCGGGGGCTGGCCGCGCACACGGCGCCTGTATCCCCTCCGGGGGCTGGCCGCGCACACGGCGCCTGTATCCCCCCCGGGGGCTGGCCGCGCACACGGCGCCTGTATCCCCCACGGGGGCTGGCCGCGCAGCAGGGCAGGCGAGGGCCCCGCTGGCAGTGCCAACAGCCCAGGGCTGTGCAGGGCTTCCAGTCACACAGTCCCACTGACCACCCACTCACCCCATAATTGCCCCTGGGCAGCCTTGTGGGTGGATCCATTACCAATGGGGAGAGGGGGGGCAGCTCGTGGGCGGATCCATTACCCGTGGGGAGAGGGGAGCAGCTCGTGGGCAGATCCATTACCCGTGGGGGGGGCAGCTCGTGTGTGGATCCATTACCCATGACGGGAGGGGCAGCAGCTTATGGGCAGATCCATTATCCTCAGGGAGAGGGGGAGCAGCTCATGGGCGGATCCATTACCCATGGGGAGAGGGGAGCAGCTCGTGGGCCAATCCATTACCCTTGAGGAGAGGGGGAGCAGCTCATGGGCGGATCCATTACCCATGACAGGAGGGGAAGCAGCTCGTGGGCTGATCCGTAACCTGGGGGGGGAGGGGGAGCAGCCATGGGAGGAGGGGGAGCAGCTCTTGGGCTGATCGATTACCCCTGAGGGAGGGGGAGCAGCTTGTGGACCGATCCATTAGCAATGAGGGACGGAGGTAGAGTAAGTCATGGATCAATTCATTAGCGATGGGGGGAGGAGGTACAGCACTTCGTGGACCAATGCCTAAGCAATAGGGAGAAGAAGCAGAGAGGCTCATGGGCAGGGCCGGCTCCAGACCCCAGCGCGCCAAGCGCGCGCTTGGGGCGGCATTTTGCCGGCAGGGCGGCAGGCGGCTCTGGCGGACCTCCTGCAGACGTGCCTGCGGATGCCCCACCGGAGCCGCGGGACCAGCGCACCCTCCGCAGGCACGTCTGCAAGAGGTCCCCCGGCCGCCGTGCTTGGGGCGGCCAAATTCCTAGAGCCGCCCCTGCTCATGGGGAAGCGAAAGCAGCTCCTGGGCTGATCCATCAGCAATGGGAGGGAGAAAGCAGGTGAAGTAGCTCATGAATTGATCTATTAAGAATGGAGCAGCTCCTGGGTCAATCCGTTAGCGGGGTGGGGGTGGGAGCATCTAGTGCACTGATCCATTAGCAATGGAGGTGGGGAGGAGAAAGCAGCTTGTGGACTAATCCATAAGCAATGGGAGGGAGGAGGCGGAGCAGCTCATGGACAGATCTATTAGCCATGGATGGGGGGAGGAGGCAGAGCAGCTCGGGATTGGCAATGAACTGAGGAAGCAGAGCAGGTCCTGGACCGATCCATTAGCAACGGGGTGGGGTGGAGAAAGCAGCTCCTGGCCCAATCTGGAGAATTGCCACTTCCTCCGCCAGAGCCAGGAGAGCCAGTTACAACCTCCCGCTGGGTGGAGTCACTCGCGCCCCTCTGATCACACTGCTGCTGCAGGGACAGGCTCCCTGCCTCTCCCCGGCTGACTCTGGCCATGCTAGAATGGACCACAAACGCCACCACCCCACACCTGACAAACACTCACAACGCGTCTGCCCCCCTCTGCGCTGCCTGAAGTCTCACTCTCATCTTACACAGGAGGAAACTGAGGCACGCAAGGGGAAAGGACTCGACAAGGCTCAAGGAGGAAGCTGATGTCAGAGCCTGGAAGAGAACCCAGGAGTCCTGGCTCCCCGGCCTGGGCTCTCAGTCTGCCCATGCAATGAGTCAGGTGCCGAGGGCCATGGGAACACATGACAAATGTTTCTTGAACGGAAAGGGCTGAGCTGGGCTGGTGGGAGCCACGCCAGGATTTCTGGTGGGGAGAGGAGCCTGGGACTCTGTCTCCTTGTGGAAATGTGCTCAGGGTAGAAATCAGGAGCTCCGAGCTCCCATGTGCCCCCAGAGGCTGCTCTGCAGAGCAGAGGGCAAACAGCTGGGGGTGAAATCTACAACCCGATTACGTGCACCCCTCACGGCCTGCGGATGCCCTGCTTGGAGCATGCAAGGGTGACCTGGCCCCTTCATGCCTTCAGTAGCATTGTGGTTCAAAGAGGCACGATTAACATGAGTTATGCTGGCAATCCCCCGGCCCCTGCTCCGCTATCATGCAAGAAGCAAACGGCCCAAAACTCGGGGTTCTCTCACCATGCTCTCACCAACCTGTTCATACCGGGAAGGTTACCCCAGAAGTACCGGGCCCTGTGCGCTGCAGACACCTCTTTGGCATCGATCATCACTGGGTTGGACTGCAAACAAGGAAAAAAAGCAGTGAAGTAACACCACATGCCCACAGCACAAGTGTGCTGCAACACAACTCCGTGATATGCTGTAACACTGCATCATAATCCCTAACACAGCATGACAGTGCTGCAACACTGCATCACCCCGCCAACATAGTTCCACAACAGTGCTATAACACTGCGTCCCAGCCACCCAACACAGCTCCATGACTGTCCTGTAACACTGCGTCCCAGGCCCCAAACACCGCCCCATAACAGTGCTGTCACACCGTATCCCACCCCGCCAACACAGCTCCATGACTGTCCTGTAACACTGCGTCCCAGCCTCCCAACACAGCTCCATGACTGTCCTGTAACACTGCATCCCAGCCCCCAAACACCGCCCCATAACAGTGCTGTCACACCGTATCCCACCCCGCCAACACAGCTCCATGACTGTCCTGTAACACTGCGTCCCAGCCCCCAAACACCGCCCCATAACAGTGCTGTCACACCGTATCCCACCCCGCCAACACAGCTCCATGACTGTCCTGTAACACTGCGTCCCAGCCCCCAAACACCGCCCCATAACAGTGCTGTCACACTGTATCCCACCCCAACACAGCTCCATGACAATCCTGTCACTCTGCATCACAGCTGGCAATACAGCTCCATGACACACTGTATCTCAGCCCCGCAACGCAGCTCCACAATATTGCTGTAATACTGCACAGAATCATAGCACTGGAAGGGACCTCCAGAGGTCATCTAGCCCCCTCCCCTGCACTCCTGGCAGGACTAAGTATTATCTAGACCATCCCTGAGAGGTGTTTGTCCAACCTGCTCTTAAAAATCCCCAAGGATGGAGATTCCACAACCTCCCTAGGCAATTTATTCCAGTGCTTAACCACCCTGACAGGTAGGAAGTTTTTCCTAATGTCCAACCTAGACCTCCCTTGCTGCAATTTAAGCCCATTGCTTCTTGTCCTGTCCTCAGAGGCTAAGAACAACAAATTTTCTCCCTCCTCCTTGTAACAAACTTTTATGTACTTGAAAATTGTTATCACGTCCTCAGTCTTCTTTTCTCCAGACTAAACAAGCCCAATTTTTTCAATCTTCCCTCACAGCTCATGTTTTCTGGACCTTTCATCATTTTTGTTGCTCTTCTCTGGAGTCTCTCTAATTTGTTCACATCTTTCCTGAAATGTGGCACCCAGAACTGGACACAATACTCCAGTTGAGGCCTAATCAGCATGGAGTAGAGCGGAAGAATCACGGCTCGTGTCTTGCTTACAGCACTCCTGCTAATACAGCCCAGAGTGATGTTCACTTTTTCTGCAACAGCGTTACACTGTTGACCCATATTTAGCTTGTGATCCACTATGACCCCAGATCCCTTTCCACAGTATCCTTCCTAGGCAGCCATTTCCCAGTTTGTATGTGTGCAACTGATTGTTCCTTCCTGAGTGGAGCACTTTGCATTTGTCCTTGTTGAATTTCATCCCACTTACATCAGACCATTTCTCCAGTTTGTCCAGATCATTTTGAATGATAATCCTATCCTCCAATCGCTCGCAACTCCCCTCTTCCCCCCAGCTTGGTATTGTCCACAAACTTTGTAAGTGTCTCTATGCCATTATCTAAATCAGGGGTCAGCAACCTTTCAGAAGTGCTGGGCCGAGTCTTCATTTATTCACTCTGATTTAAGATTTCGTGTGCCAGTCATACATTTTAATGTTTTTAGAAGGTCTCTTATATAACTAAACTATTGTATGTAAAGTTAATAAGGTTTCAAAATGTTTAAGAAGCTTCATTTTAAATTAAATTCAAATGCAGAGCCCTCCAGACCGGTAGCCAGGACCCAGGCAATGGGAGTGCCATTGAAAATCAGCTTGTGTGCCGCCTTCGGCACCTGTGCCATAGGTTGCCTACCCCTGATCTAAATCATTGATGAAGATATTGAACAGAACTGGATCCAGAACTGATCCCTGTGGGACCCCACTCGTTATGTCCTTCCAGTCTGACTGTGAACCACTGATAACTACTCTCTGGGACCAGTTTTCCATCCATCTTATAGTAGCTCCATCTAGGTTGCATTTCCCTAGTTTGTTTATGAGAAGGTCATGTGAGACAACATCAAAAGCTTTACTAAAGTCAAGACAGACCATGTCTACTACCTCCCCCCATCCACAAGGCTTGTTATCCTGTCAAAGAAAGCTATCAGGTTGGTTTGATATGATGTGTTTTTGACAAATCCATACTGACTGTTACTTATCACAGAATAGAATAGCAGGGTTGGAAGGGACTGCAGGAGATCATCTAGTCCAACCCGCTGCTCAAAGCAGGACCAACCCCAACTAAATCCCCTAATCGGCCCCCTCAAGGGCTGAACTCAACGCTCGGTTTAGCGGGTCAATGCTCAAACCACTGAGCTATCCCTCTCCCCTCTTCTAGATGTTTGCAACTGTTTGCTTTTAATAAGTCCATAAATGGCTATTAGCCAGGATGGGTAAGAATGGTGTCCCTAGCCTGTTTGTCAGAGGATGGAGATGGATGGCAGGAGAGAGATCACTTGATCATTGCCTGTTAGGTTCACTCCCTCTGGGGCACCTGGCATTGGCCACTGTCGGTAGACAGATACTGAGCTAGATGGACCTTTGGTCTGACCCGGTACGGCCCTTATGTTCATTATTTGCTCCATTATCTTTCCGGGTACAGAAGTTAAGCTGACTGGTCTGTAATGCCCCGGGTTGTCCTCATTTCCCTTTTTAGAGATGGGCACTAGATTTGCCCTTTTCTAGTCTTCTGGAATATCTCCCATCTTCCAGGACTTCTCAAAGATAATCGCTAATGGCTCAGATATCTCCTCAGTCAGCTTCTTGAGTATTCTAGGATGCATTTCATCAGGCCCTGATGCCCCAAAGACATCTAATTTGTAATTTTTGACTTGTTCTTTCCCTATTTTAGCCTCTTCTGATCCTACCTCATTTTCACTGGCATTCATTACGTTAGACGTCCAAATTGCCACCAACCTTCTTGGTGAAAAACCGAAACAAAAACGTCATTAAGCACCTCTGCCATTTCCACATTTTCTGTTTTGATTCCCACCCCTCCCCCCCATAGAGTAACCGGCCTACCCTGTCCTTGGTCTTCCTCTTGCTTCTAATGTATTTGTAGAATGTTTTCTTGTTACCCTTTATGGCTCTGGCTAGTTTGATCTCGTTTTGTGCCTTGGCCTTTCTAATTTTGTCCCTACGTCCTTGTGTTAATTGTTTATATTCATCTTTTGTAATTTGACCTGGTTTCCACTTTTTGTAGGACTCTTTTTTGATTTGTAGATCATTGAAGATCTCTGGGTTAAGCCAGGGTGGTCTCTTGCCAGACTTCCTATCTTTCCTACGCAGGGGATAGTTTGCTCTTATGCCCTTAATAGTGTCTCTTTGAAAAACTGCCAACTGTCTTCTATTGTTTTTCCCCTTAGCCCTGGTCTACACTACAAATTTAGGTCAAATTTAGCAGCATTAGATCGATTTAACCCTGCACCAGTCCACACGACGAAGCCATTTTTGTCAACTTAAAGGGGTCTTATAATAGATTTCTGTACTCCTCTCCAACGAGGGGATTAGCACTGAAATAGACATAGCTGGGTCAAATTTGGGGGTAGTGTGGACGCAATTCGATGGTATTGGCCTCCGGGAGCTATCCCAGAGTGCTGCATTGTGACCGCTCTGGACAGCGCTCTCAACTCAGATGCACTGGGCAGGTAGACAGGAAATGCCCCGTGAACTTTTGAATTTCATTTCCTGTTTGGCCAGCGCAGCGAGCTGATCATCACAGGTGACCATGCAGAGCTCATCAGCAGAGGTGACCATGGAGTCCCAGAATCGCAAAAGAGCTCCAGCATGGACTGAACAGGAGGTACTGGATCTGATCGCTGTATGGGGAGATGAATCTGTGCTATCAGAACTCTGTTCCAAAAGACAAAATGCCAAAATATTTGAAAAAATCTCCAAGGGCATAAAGGACAGAGGCTATAACAGGGACCCGCAGCAGTGCTGCGAGAAACTTAAGGAGCTCAGGCAAGCCTACCAAAAAACCAAAGAGGCAAATGGCCGCTCCGGGTCAGACCCCCAGACATGCCACTTCTATCGTGAGCTGCATGCAATTCTAGGGGGTGCCCCTACAACTACCCCACCCCTGTACGTGGACTCCTGCAAGGGAGTTTCACGCAACAGGGACGAGGAAGATAATGATGAGGAGGAGGTTGAAGATAGCACACAGCAGGCAAGCGGAGAAACCGTTCTCCTCGACAGCCAGGAACTGTTTATCACCCTGGAGACAATTCCCTCCCAACCCGGGCTCCCGGACCTTAAAGGTGGAGAAGGCACCTCTGGTGAGTGTACCTTTGTAAATATAATACATGGTTTAAAAGCAAGCATGTTTAATTTGCCCTGAAGACTTGGGGATGTATTCACAGCCAGTACAGCTACTGGAATGCAGTCAAGCAACATCTAGGTAATAATTGGAGATATTCCAATCTCCTAGAACGGACCTTGAAAGGTCATTGAGTCCAGCCCCCTACCTTCACTAGCAGGACCAATTTTTGCCCCAGATCCCTAAGTGGCCTCCTCAAGAATTGAACTCACAACCCTGGGTTTAGTAGGCCAATGCTCAAACCACTGAGCTATCCCTGTTCTTTCTCTCTCTGTGTTATCCTCAGGAGAGTGATATCATTCATGGTTACCTGGTTGAAATAGGGGAATTTTATTAAGGGGACATTCAGAGGTGCCTGTTCCTGCTGGGCTGTGTGCCTGGGGCTGAACAGAAACCATCCCCACTGTTAGCCACGGGGGGGGGGGAGGGGGAGGAGTGAACCGATCATCCCAGAGAATTGGGTATGAGAGAGGGTTTAGTTGGGTTTGTGCTGCACGTTAAACTGAAAACCGCAGCCCCTCCTTTTAAATGGCCAACCTGTTTTAAATGGTCAACCCAACTCTCCCTTTTTTTCCTCCCACAGCTGCAACTATTTCAGCACTCCCCCTGTCGTCTCCGTCCCAGAGGCTAGCGCAGATAAGAAGGTGAAAAAAATGCACTTGCGATGAAATGTTCTCTGAGCTCATGCAGTCCTCCCGCACTGAAAGAGGCAGACAAAGTCAGAGTCCAGGAAAGCACAAAATGAACGTGAGAACAGGAGGGACGCGCGAGAGGATAGATGGCTGGAGCAAGAGGAGCGGTGGCGGCAGTGTGATGAGAGGAGGCAGGATGCAATGCTGAGGCTACTGGAGGATCAAACTGATATGCTCCGGAGTACGACTGAGGTGCAGGAAAGGCAGCAGGAGCACAGACTGCCGCTGCAGCCCCTGTGTAACCAACCGCCCTCCTCCCCAAGTTCCATAGCCTCCTCACCCAGACACCCAAGAACACGGGGGGTTCCTGCCACCCAATCACTCCACCCCAGAGGACTGCCCAAGCAACAGAAGGCTGGCATTCAATGTGAAGTACAGTGTGGCCTTGCCCTTCCCTTCTCCCTCCTTCACCACCCTAACTGGTGCTTCCCGGGCTACCGTGGCAGTTATCCCCCTATTTCTGTGACTAATTAATAAAGAATGCAGGAACTTGAAACAACGACTTTATTGCCTCTGCAAGCAGTGATCGAAAGGGGGAGGGGAGGGCGGTTGGCTTACAGGGAAGTAGAGTGAACAAAGGGGGTGGGTTTTCATCAAGGAGAAGCAAACAGAACTTTCACACCGTACCCTGGCCAGTCATGAAACTGGTTTTCAAAGCTTCTCTGATGCACAGCGCGCCCTGCTGTGCTCTTCTAATTGCCCTGGAGTCGGGCTGCATGTAATCAGCGGCCAGGCGATTGCCTCAACCTCTCACCCCGCCATAAACGTCTCCCCCTTACTCTCACAGATATTGTGGAGCACACAGCAAGCAGTAATAAAGATGGGAATATTGGTTTAGCTGAGGTCTATCCAAGTCAGTAAACTGCACCAGCGCGCTTTTAAACGTCCAAATGCACATTCTACCACCATTCTGCACTTGCTCAGCCTGTAGTTGAACAGCTCCTGACTACTGTCCAGGCTGCCTGTGTATGGCTTCATGAGCCATGGCATTAAGGGGTAGGCTGGATCCCCAAGGATAACTATAGGCATTTCAACATCCCCAATGGTTATCTTCTGGTCTGGAAAGTAAGTCCCTTGCTGCAGCCATTCAGACAGACCAGAGTTCCTGAAGATGTGAGCGTCATGTACCTTTCCTGGCCATCCCACGTTGATGTTGGTGAAACATCCCTTGTGATCCACCAGTGCTTGCAGCACCACTGAAAAGTATCCCTTTCAGTTTATGTGCTGGCTGCCAAGGTGGTCCAGTCCCAAGACAGGGATATGCGTTCCGTCTATCGCCCCACCACAGTTAGGGAATCCCATTGCAGCAAAGCCATCCACTATGCCCTGCACATTTCCCAGAGTCACTACCCTTGATAGCAGCAAGTCAGTGATTGCTTTGGCTACTTGGATCACAGCAGCCCCCACAGTAGATTTGCCCACTCCAAATTGATTCCCGACTGACCGGTAGCTGTCTGGCGTTGCAAGCTTCCACAGGGCTATCGCCACTCGCTTGTGAACTGTGAGGGCTGCTCTCATCTTGGTATTCTGGTGCTTCAGGGCAGGGGAAAGCAAGTCACAAAGTTCCATGAAAGTGCCCTTACGCATGTGAAAGTTTCACAGCCACTGGGAATCATCCCAGACCTGCAACACTATGCGGTCCGACCAGTCTGTGCTTGTCTCCCGGGCCCAGAATTGGCGTTCCATGGCTAGAAAAGACAGTTACTCACCGTAGTAACTGGTGTTCTTCGAGATGTGTTGCTCCTATCCATTCCATGTAGGTGTGCGCGCCGCGCGTGCACGGTTCTTCGGAACATTTTTACCCTAGCAACTCCGGCGGGCCGGCTGGGCGCCCCCTGGAGTGGCGCCGCTATGGCACTGGATATATACCCCAGCCGGCCCGTCCGCTCCTCAGTTCCTTCTTGCCGGCTATTCCGACAGTGGGGAAGGAGGGCGGGTCTGGAATGGATAGGAGCAACACATCTCGAAGAACACCAGTTACTACGGTGAGTAACCGTCTTTTCTTCTTTGAGTGATTGCTCCTATGCATTCCATGTAGGTGATTCCCAAGCCTTACCTAGGCGGTGGGGTCGGAATGAGACGTGGCAGAATGCAAGACTGCTGAGCCGAAGGCTGCATCGTCTCTTGATTGTTGCACCAACGCATAGTGCGTTGCGAATGTGTGGACGGATGACCAGGTGGCTGCTCTGCAGATATCCTGGATTGGAACATGGGCCAGAAAGGCAGCTGAAGAGGCCTGCGCCCTGGTAGAGTGGGCAGTCAGTCGAGGAGGTGGTACCCGGTCGAGCTCATAGCATGCTCGAATACAAGCCGTCACCCACGAGGAAATTCTTTGCGAGGAGACTGGTTCACCCCTCATACGCTCAGCAAGCGCGACGAAGAGCTGGGCCGAACGCCTGAAAGGCTTTGTGCGCTCAATATAAAAGGCGAGGGCCCTACGGACGTCCAGGGAGTGAAGCCGCTGCTCCCGAGACGAGGCGTGTGGCCTCGGGTAGAAAACCGGGAGGAAGATGTCCTGGTTAATATGGAAGGCCGACACGACCTTCGGAAGGAAGGCAGGATGTGGCCGGAGCTGAACCTTGTCCGCGTGGAAGACCGTATACGGAGGCCCAACGGTCAGGGCACTAAGCTCGGACACCCGTCTCGCCGATGTTATAGCGACGAGGAAGGCTGTCTTCCACGAGAGGTGAAGCAGTGAGCAAGTCGCTAGAGGCTCAAACGGCGGTCCCGTAAGCCTAGCTAGAACCAGGTTCAAATCCCAGACCGGAGTAGGGCGCCGTACGGGCGGGTACAAACGGTTCAGGCCTTTGAGGAAGCGGGATACCATATGGGTGGAAAAGATGGAGCGACCCTCAATCGGAGGACGAAAAGCTGATATCGCCGCCAGGTGTACCCTCAAGGAGGAGACCGCGAGGCCTTGCTCCTTAAGGGACCAAAGGTAGTCCAAGACAACCGGAATAGGGACGAGAAAGGGATTCAGGCCTTTCTGGTCGCACCAGATAGCGAACCGCTTCCATTTTGCGAGATAGGTGGATCTCGTTGAGGGCTTCCTGCTTTCGGTGAGGACTCGCCGAACTGCCTGCGCTAACTAACTATATACAAGAAATGGAGAAATTGCTAGGGATGTGGAGGACTAACAGAGCACTCCACAGTTCCAGCTAACCGTCACGGGCGGGAAGAAGGAACTGAGGAGCGGACGGGCCGGCTGGGGTATATATCCAGTGCCATAGCGGCGCCACTCCAGGGGGCGCCCAGCCGGCCCGCCGGAGTTGCTAGGGTAAAAATGTTCCGAAGAACCGTGCACGCACGGCGCGCACACCTACATGGAATGCATAGGAGCAATCACTCGAAGAAGAACCTGCCCCATTACCATCATGATGTCCAAATTGCCAGGGCCCGTGCTTAGAGAGAAGTCTGTGTCCAGGTCCTCATCACTCTCGTCACCGCGTTGCCATCACCTCCTCGTCTGCTTTTGCAGGTCCTGGTGCTGCATACACTGCAGGATAATGTGCAAGGTGTTTATGGTGCTCATAACTGCCGCGGTGATCTGAGCGGGCTCCATGCTTGCTGTGGTATGGCGTCTGCAGGAGAGCAGAGTGGCAGTGGAAGCATGACGATGGTTTGCAGCCCTACTGCACCGTCTGCTGCCAGCAGCACCCAGGACACAACAGCGGTGGCTGAGCTGAGCAGGCTGCTCGCTTGCCGTGGTATAGCGTCTGCGCGGAAAAAAAGGCGCGAAACAATTGTCTGCCGTTGCTCTCACGGAGGGAGGGGTGACTGACGACATGTACCCAAAACCATCCGTGACAATGTTTTTGCCCCATCAGGCAGTGGGAGCTCAACCCAGAATTCCAATGGGTGGTGGAGACTGCGGGATAGCTACCCACAGTGCAACACTCCGGAAGTCAACGCTAGCTTTGGTACTGTGGACACACACCACCGACTTAATGCGCTTAGTGGGGACACACACAATCGATTGTATAAAATCGCTTCCCAAAAAATCGACTTCTATAAATCCAACCTAATTTCGCAGTGTATACATACCCTTAGACTTGTTTCCCATGGAATCTTACCTACCAACTCCCTGAGTTTGCTGAAGTCGCCTTCTTGATATCCATGGTCTTATTGTGCTGTTCTCCCTCCTACCATTCCTTAGAATCATAAACGCGACCATTTCATGATCACTCCCACCCAAGCTGCCTTCCACTTTCCAATTCCTAACCAGTTCCTCCCTATTTGTCGAAATCAAATCTAGAATAGCCTCTCCCCTGGTAGCTGTTATCCACCTTCTGAAATAAAAAATGGTCTCCAATACATTCCAAGAACTTGTTGGATAATCTGTGCCCTGCTGTGTTATCTTCCCAACAGATGTTTGGAGAGTTGAAGTCCCCCATCACCACCAAGTCCTGCATGCCAGCCCCCAACACAGCTCCATGACGGCACTGCAACAGTGCATCCCAGCCCCTTATAGAGATCCATGACAGTGCTGTAACACTGCAGACCAGCCACCAATAAAGCTCCATGACACCACTGCAACACTGCATCAGAGCCGCCAACACAGCTCCGTAAGTGTTGCAACACTGCAGCCCAGCCACCTGCACAAATCCATGACAACACTGCAACACTCCATAAACAGCACGCCCAACACTCCACAGTGGTGCTGTAACACTGTAGCCCAGTCCTCTCCAACCTCCACGACAGTGCTGTAACACAGCATCACAAACCCCAACACAGCTGCATGACACTGCTGTAACACTGCAGCCCAGCCCTCCAACAATGCTGTAACATTGCATCCAACACAGCTTCATGTCAGTGCTGGAACACTGCATGGCAGCTCCCAACATAGCTTCATGACTGTGGTGTAACCCTGAATCCCAGTCCACAACAAACCTCCACAACAGTGCTCCAATGCTGCATCCCAGCCCCTTAACACAGCTCCATGACTGTCCTATAACACTGCATCACAGCCCCCAACACAGCTCCATGACAGTGCTCCAACGCTGCATCCCAGCCCCCAACTCAGCTCCATGACAGTGCTCCGACACGGCATCACAGCCCCCAACACAGCTCCATGACAGTGCTCCGACACGGCATCACAGCCCCCAACACAGCTCCATGACAGTGCTCCGACACGGCATCACAGCCCCCAACACAGCTCCATGACAGTGCTCCGACACGGCATCACAGCCCCATGACAGTGCTCCGACACTGCATCACAGCCCCCAACACAGCTCCATGACAGTGCTCCGACACTGCATCACAGCCCCCAACACAGCTCCATGACAGTGCTCCGACACTGCATCACAGCCCCCAACTCAGCTCCATGACAGTGCTCCGACACGGCATCACAGCCCCCAACACAGCTCCATGACAGTGCTCTGAGATACATTTTCGGAGAACCTTTACTGAGGTGGATACTGAACAAAACACTAACGGGGAAGAAAGACCAGGACTGAACACATATTATGGTTCAGGAAGAAGTTGAAAAACTCCATAAATACTAAACAAACCAGACTGTCTAAACGGAAGGCGTGGTATGATAAACATACTTGGAAACGCCACCCTGTCATGAATTTGCTGGTACTGTTAAGTTTCATAATACACAGTCTGTTGGTCATGACAAAGAATTTGGTGCTGATGGTAAATCCTTTAAAATGTGTAACATGCATGATTTTTGGGGAAAAAAATTAAACATGGTAGGAGTGGTAACAAGGAAGTCCTATAAGAATACTGTTTCTCAGCTAGTGCCTGTAGACAGGCTCAGGGCCTGGCACAGCCGAAAAAGCATGACAAACTTTGACTGCTGTGTGGCAGGGGAAACTGAGGCACATCACCTCAGGACATTGGTGGCTGAATGCCAAGACACCTACACTCTACAATATATTGATATTTGCATTATGTTAACAATGCTACACACAAGAATGTTTTCAGGCAACCTGGAAAAGGAAACACAGAACCTTGCAAAAATGCCTGCGGAAAACACTACAATGTTTGGTAACACTTGGGAGTTGTATAACCAAAACCCAAAGAGGATATTAGGCACACTGCCTTCGCTTTGCCAGTGACCAACCCTCTGGCAGGAATCTAAGGGGGGAGGTGTGACACTGCACCCCATATTCTTCATAGAGATCTTATTAGCATATGATTATGGCACAACTACGATGTATTTTATGCAAGATAGGTCATGAGATATCACTGGAAAGGTTCTGATTTCCTGAATGCGCTTATCCTATTTGTATGCGTGTATCAGTTCTGTATCTGAAGTTAGGAATATTGTCTCTGCATCTGTTACAAATGTGTTCACCCTTGGGGAACGCTCCCTATGCAGATGGCTGGCTGGGAAGGGCCCATTAGGAAAAGCTTATCTCCCAGCAGGCGCTGTAAACAGCCTCTGGCTCATGGCTGCTAGGACCCCACAGGGTCATGTGACCAGGTCCTCTGGTACTAGACCCCATCTTGGAATACCAGTATTTTTCCACTGACTGGCGTGGGAGAGAAGCTTGAAGACAAAGGGTTCCCGTGCGCGGTATGCAAAAGCTACAGAAGGCAGGGGAGTGGGATCATGGGGGTTCTTCACTGACTCCCCACCCAAAGAAGACTCCTGAAAACACCCGAGGAACAAGGACTGAACTGGGGGAAGTGCTGGACCCAGGCTGAAGGAATTTTTAGCTTGTGAAAGGAACATCTGCAGCTTTTCAGCTGTAAGCAAGTGCAGCTGCCCCTTAAGAATCTCTGCAGCCTGCTTGAATCATCATTTAGGGGGAGAATTTGCTACTCAGATCCAATCTCTTTAGTATATTAAGCTTAGATTGTGTCTTTGTTTATTTGCCAGGTAACCTGCTTTGATCTGTTTGCTGACCCTTATAACCACTTAAAATCTCTCTTTTGTAGTTAATCAACTTGTTTCTGCTTTATCACAAACCAGCGTGTGGGAGTCATAACTTGGGGCAAAAAGCTGCTCCATTCTCTCTCCACAGTGAGGGAGGGGGTGAATTTCAGGAGCTTACGCGGTACAGTTCCCTGTGCAGCACGCGACGGGGTCATTTGGGGTTTACACTCCAGAGGGGTTTGTGCACTTGAGCAGCAGGGTAGTTCCTCAGCTGAGCCGCCCCATGCAGAGCTGATCACAGTGTCTGCGTCCCCCTACCTGGGCGAGGGCTTGGCAGGCTGCTTACAGCCACATGGTACAAAGGGAGCCCAGGCTGCTGGGTCGGGGGGCTCAGTGGTACCCCAGTTCCAGGTGGCACCCTGGGGGGAACCCATCAAGACTGCATCCCAGACTGCAATGCAGCTCCACAACAGTGCTGCAGTTCTGCATCCCAGCCAGGGCCGGCTCGGACATTTCTGCAGCCCCAAGCGAAAACAAAGAGCCCCGCCCCCCGAGCGCCGCGTCGCCCCAGTCCCCGCCCCCCGAGCGCCGCGTCGCCCCAGTCCCCGCCCCCCGAGCGCCGCGTCGCCCCAGTCCCCGCCCCCCGAGCGCCGCGTCGCCCCAGTCCCCGCCCCCCGAGCGCCGCGTCGCATTGCCCCACAGCCCCAGCGCCAGGTCACCCCAGTCCCCGCCCCCCGAGTGTCGCGCCGCCCCAGTCCCCGCCCCCCGAGCGCCTCGTCACCCCAGTCCCCGCCCCCCGAGCGTCGCGTCGCGTTGCCCCACACCCCGAGCGTCGCGTCACCCCTGTCCCTGCCCCCCCGAGCGCCGTGCCGCTGAAGCCTGCCCCCACCAAGCGCCGCGCTGCCCAAGTCCCCGACCCCCAGCACGGTGCCACGCCTCCCAAGCCCCGCCTCCCCCAGGGCTGCCCGGCCGAACCAAAAAACCCCAAAATCAAACCCCAAGTGCCGCCCCGTCCCAAGGTGCCGCCCCAAGCACGTGCTTGGTAGGCTGGTGTCCGGAGCTGGCCCTGATCCCAGCTCCTGAACACACCCGCATGACAGTGCTGCAACACAGCATCAGCCCGCCAACACAGCTCCACAACAGTGCTGCAAACCTGCACCCTAATCCCCAAGACAGCTCAACGATACTGCTCTAGCACTGCATCCCAGCCCCCAACACAGCTCCAGGACAGTGCTGTGACACTGCATCACACAACCCAACACAACTGCATGACACTGCTGTACCACGCAGAACAGCTCTCAACACACCTCTATGATAGTGCTGTAATACTACATCACAGCCCCCAACACAGCTCCATGACTGGGCTGTGACACTGCACCCCCGCCACAAACACAGCTCCATGACAGTGCTGTGACACTGCATCACAGCCCCCAACACAGATCCATGACAGTGCTGTGACACTGCATCACAGCCCCCAACACAGCTCCATGACAGTGCTGCGACACTGCACCCCCGCCACCAACACAGCTCCATGACAGTGCTGCCACACTGCATCACAGACCCCAACACAGCTCCATGACAGTGCTGCGACACTGCACCCCCGCCACACACACAGCTCCATGACAGTGCTGTGACCCAGCCCCCAACATAGCTCCATGACAGTGCTGTAACAGTGCATCACAAAACCCAACACAACTGCATGACACTGCTGTACCACGCATGACACCTCCCAACACACCTCTATGATAGTGCTGCAATACTACATCACAGACCCCAACACAGCTCCATGACAGTGCTGTGACACTGCACCCCCGCCACAAACACAGCTCCATGACAGTGCTGTGACACTGCACCCCCGCCACAATAACAGCTCAATTACAGTGCTGTGACACTGCACCTCCGCCACCAACACAGCTTCATGACAGTGCTGCGACACTGCACCCCCGCCACCAACACAGCTCCATGACAGTGCTGCCACACTGCACCCCCGCCACAAACACAGCTCCATGACAGTGCTGCCACACTGCATCACAGACCCCAACACAGCTCCATGACAGTGCTGCGACACTGCACCCCCGCCACAAACACAGCTCCATGACAGTGCTGTGACACTGCATCCCAGCCCCCAACACAGCTCCATGACAGTGCTATAACACGGCATCCCAGCCCCGAACACAAGGAGTGCTCTAATACTGCATCTTAGCCCAACATCACAGCTCTATAACAGTGCTGCAACACTGATCACAGACCCCAACAAGGCTACATGAGATTGCTGCAATATTGCATTACAGACCCGAACAGAGCGCTATGACAATGCTGCAACACTGCATCCCAGCTCCGTGATAATGCTGTAAAAAGCAGTTCCTAACCTTTCTGTACCGGTTGTTCTTTGACTGGACACTTTGTACAGGTCCAGTCCAATATAGTTGTGCACATTGCGTGCACCATCGCTGGAAGTTTTTCCCCAGTGGTATCCGTTGGGTTGACTCTGGTGCCCCTGGAGTGGCACCTACATGGCACATAGGGGGCTGGCAGGGATGATTTAGTTGGGGTTGGTCCTGCTTTGAGCAGGGAATTGGACTAGACACCTCCTGAGGTCCCTTCCAACCCTGGTATTCCATGACCTGCCGACCCGCTTCCTCCTCGGTTGTTTCTTGCCGGAACTCTGACAGGGGGCAGGCGGGTGGGTCTTGGAGTGGACATGAGCAACACACCTCGAAGAACAGCTGTTACGAGAGGCAGGTGACCCTTCTTCTTCTTCAAGTGCTTGCTTGGGTCCATTCCATGAGGATGGACATGGTGATTCCCAAGCAATCAGTCAAGTGGTCGGACTGGCGTTTTGCTGAGACAGATTGGACTCTGCTGTACCAAAAGCTGATCATGTCTGGCCTGCTGAGTGATGGTATAGTGCATGATGAGCGTGTAGACAGAAGACAGGTCACTGCCCAGGATCAGGACTGGAGCCACGAATGCCGCTGAAGAGGCTTGCGCTCTCGTGGAGTGCAATCAGTGTTAGGACTGCCACCGGCGGGGAGAGGAGCTCCAAGAGGATGAGTGAGATGCTGGGCGGTGTCTCTCCAGCACTGTCAGCTAGCCCAAGATGGGCACTTGCCTCCACTGGATGGGTTCTGCGGTACCGGGGCTGTCCCTGACGGGCCTTGGCTCAGGGAAGGCGTTAGAAGGGACAGTGGCTTCTTGATGCTTCATATACCTCTGGTGTAGTTGGCATGGCCAGGGCTGAGTCCCCTCTATGGCTCACCGAAGGCAGGGCCTCCATACGCACCAGACTCGACAGGCCCCTTTCTGGGGCTGGAGTCAACAGCGTCTGAGAGGGGCCCGGCCCGGGGCTCTCGCTCTGGGGCTCTCCTCAGGGGCGAGCGTCCCCAGTCTGACTTTGTTCTTTTTCTTCGGCACCAGTGATGGGGAGCGGTGCCAACCGACCAGGGTTGACTTCTTGGTGGCCGGAGCAGTTTGTCAGTGCCGGGATCCCGGACCCCGCTGAGACTCTCTAAGTGAGGCTGGGGCACTCCTGATGGAGCAGGGGCTCGATGCCAGGTCGGGCTCCGAAGAAGGGCAAAGTGCCACCTCCATTAGGAGACATTTGAGTCCAGTGTTTCTTTCATTCTTAGTCCTGGGCTTTAAAGTTCTTACAGGTCCGGCACTTATCCGCACCATGGCCCCTCCAGGCAGTTCAGGCAGCTGCCGGGCCGTTTGAAGCCCTGGGGCCCCAGGGGTAAGCTCCAGAGGGTGGGAGCTTACAAGTGCCCAAATCTAACCAACTATTTGCTAACCGCGAGTAACTGAATGCTTTACACTCTGTCTACAATCTATTTCCAGGAAAGCACTAAGGAGTATCACTTGCAGAGCACGAGAACAAAGCCATTCCAGGGACCGTCATGGACGAGAAGAGGGACCTGAGGAGGCGGTGGATCGGCAGGTCCCTATATACCGTGCCAGGAAGGCGCCACCAGAGTCGACCTGACGGATATCACTAGGGGAAAAACTTCTGGCAACTGTGCCCGTGACACGCACACAACTATATTGGAACGGACACGAGCAAACACTCAAAGAACATTGCATCCTAGCCCCCAACACAGCTCCAGGACTGTGCTGCAACACTGCATAGAAGATCCCAGCACAGCTCTACAACTGTGCTACCACACTGCACCACACACCCCAACAAAGATACACGATTACTGCAACACTGCATCACGTATCCAAACAGAGCTCCATGACAGTGCTTGTAAAATTGCATCCCAGCCCCTGAAAACCGCTTCAAGAGAATGATGTAACACTGCATCCTCCCAGCAGTTCCATGACACTGAAGTAACAGCTCTACAACAGTACTGCAACACTGCATCACAGCGGAACACAGCTCCATAACAGAGCTGTAACCCTGCACTGCAACCCCCAACACAGGTAACACAGCCCCTAACGGAGCTTTATGACAGTGCTGTAACACTGCATCCTAATGTCACTGCGCTGCACTGTAAGAACCTAAATGTGCTGCAAAGCAGTGGTGCGACAGCTCTGCAACACAACTGTGCTGCAAGGACACAAACTGCTCTTTAAACATGCAAGGATCTAAAAACCTGCCTGTCTGAGGAGCAAATATCCCACGAGAGCTTTGGCTGGGAGGGGGAGTCTGTGCGTCAGGAGCGCCATGTTCTCAGTCCGGGCTGACAGTGAATTAGGCAGGAGCTGGCTATGCAGTCAGACAGCGGATCTGGCCAGCGGGATCCAGAGCTGCACTCAGAGGCACTGCGAGCTCCAGACACTGCGCGCCACATTACCAGCCAGCCAGTGACCACCTGGAGAGAGCTCAGAGAAGAGCCAGAGAACTGGGCCAAGGGCTGGCGTGGGGGTGAGCGTAAGGGCTAAACCTGCCCGCCTTGGCTTGGGGCAGCAGGGACCCGCTGACTAAAAGCAGGGCAGGGCGTTAAGCCGAGGGGGAAGGGTGGAACTAGGGGTCATGGGAGGAAACTGAGAAAGGAGGAAGCCTGCCTGAGTCTGCGTGTGTGTGTGGGGGGAGCTCCCTACTGGAAGCGTCTCCCCCGAGCTCTGCCCGCTCCTCCCTCTCCCAGCCGGCTGGGCAGCAGGGCACTGGGACCCCAGTGCCCTCTGGTGGTTACACCGGGTCATTGCATGCACTGTGTTCAGCAGCCCTGCTCTGGGGCAGGCCAAGGCACTGGAGAGAGGTTCTGCACTGACTGCCCATGGCCTGCAGGGCCAGGGCTCAGACGCCACCATGCCCATCACCCCCAGCCCTCCGGTGCACACGGTGCCAGGAACCCCAGCCCCACAGCTCGGGGTCAGCCACCCAACGCTCGCAGCAGTGGAGCAGACAAAGCTGGTTCAGGTTCCCGTCCTGCAGCTGCCCCCGCCCCCTTCTCCTCTAAACCAAACCCCGGGGCAGAGCTGACCCAGCCAGTGCCAGAGACGCTGGGCTCCATGTACCCGCCCCCTGAGTCACCCCAGACCAGGCCCTGCCAGTCGCAGCCAGAGCCCAGTGACGGTCTGGGGGTGCCGCGGTGGTGGGGGGGGAGGGTTAGCTGGATGCGAAGGGAAGGGGACAGGGTGGAAGGGAAGGCAGCAGGGGGAACAGGTATGGATGGAGTGACGCTGAGGCAAGGAGGCGGGTTGGAGGGCAGAGAAGTCCAGAAAGCTCTTGGAATGGCCAGAGGGCCACAGGTCCCTGCTTTGGCAACTTCTCTCCCCCCCAGCGTCCTCTGGCTCCTAGAGTGGGAGGAGGGTGGCTCCCCTGCAGTTCTGGGGCCAGGGGTGGCCCTGACCGGGCCCCCTTTCTATCCAGCCAACCCCCACAAAGGGCACAGGTGGGGATCCTCTCCAGGCAGGGTTGCCCCCTCCCTCCTTGCCCCACCAGTGACTCCTGAAAGTTTTGACAAACCACTGTAAGCCCAGGCGTTCACCGGTCCCCAGGCCAGACAGGACCATTGGGCTCAGCTCCTCTGACACCGCGGTACAGCACGGGCCAGAGAACGTCCCCAACACAGTCGCTTACGGAACTACAGCCGGGAGTTCAGTTAAACATCCCGACTGAGTGATAATCGTCACTGCTGGAGAATCCCTCACGGCCCTGGGAAATTGTTCCAGTGCTTAGTTACCCTCCTTGTCAAAAACAACCTTACTGCCAGTCTGGATCTGTCTGGCTCCTGTTAGCCCTTCCTCTGCCAGCCTGATGGGCCCGTTCCCAAACACGGGTCCCCTTGTAGGTACTTACAGCCCGGGACCCAGGCACCCCTGAACCTGCTCTGGTGAGTTCAACGTCTCCATGTGGCAGCTTTTCTAACCCCTTCCTCATCCTTGTGGCTCTTCTCGGACCCCTCGCCAATGTCGCCACAGCCCCAGGATCTGTGGGCACCAGAACTGGACGTGGGAGTCAAGCAGAGGCCGCACCAGAGCCAAACAGAGGTGACATATCCTCCTGCTCATCTACCCTCCCCTGCCCATTGTCTCGGTGGCGGGTGTCATGTCTCAGCGGGCCCTACCCAGCTAACATGGCTGGCCCAGGCTCTTTGCCCCTCATGCCAGGGTTCAGTCACACACACGGGCACTGAGGACTCGTCGGACAGGTCCCAGCCTACGGAAGCCCCCCCAGACCCAAAGCCAGACCCTGCTGGGAGCTCAGGACTCTCTGGCGACCCTCACGTGAACTGGGGAGGGCCAGCAGGTTTCCACGGCAGTGCTCACCTCTAGGAAGCGTGAAATGTCCCGCTTGTCGCTCACCCCCATGGCCACTACGTTCTCGAAGAGCCAGAAGAAGGGCCGGTCGTCGCCCTCCTTGGGCCGGGCTTCGTGGAGAAGGCGGTAGAACTCGAAGAAGAGCCGTCCAGTGCCCTCTGGGCAGCAGGAAGAGAGAAGAGACATGGGTGAGCTGCTGACAGCCCGCCTCAGCCTAGACGGGGCTGCAGGAGAGAAGGCGTGGCCGGCTCGGACACCTACCGTAAAGACCCTTCCTAGCAGGGTTGACAATGGAGAGGTCATTACATGGGCTCCCTCCAATCACCAGGTCAAAAGGGCCCCATTCCTGTATCTGCAACACAGAGATACGCCAGTGAGAGGTTATGGGGGCAAAGGAGGCGAGTCTCCCTTGGTATGCGGTGGTGGGGAAACCGAGGCTGGAATATGGACTCCAGTTCTGGGGGCCACATTTTACAAAGATGTTGAAAAACTGCAGAGGGGACAGAAAAGAGCCACAAAAATGATTCCAGGGCTGGAGAAAACACCCCATAGTGCGCGATTTATAGCCCAAGGGATCCTGAGAGGTAACCTGATCCCAGTGTCTAAGGACTGTCCCAGGAGATGATAGCAGGTACCAGAGGGCTCTTTCCTCTAGCGGAGACAGGCAGAACAAGAACCAATGGCTGGAAGCTGACGCCAGACAAATTCAATGAGAAACCGCTCACCTTTTGTTAACGGTGCAGGTGACTAACCATTGCGGGACACTCCCAAGGGAAGTGGTGGATTCTCCACCACTTGGTGAATTCAGACACAGCCTGGCTGCCTTTCTGGGAGATGCGTTAGCTCAGTACAGGGGTAACTGGGTGAAACTGACCGGCTGGTGACACACAGGAGGCCAGACTACATCATCGAATGGTCCTGTGAGGGGTGTGCATACCCCCCGCTAGGCGAGAAAGGGTTAATCACACACTAGGGGTGGAGGAAGTCCCGCCCCTTCGACCCTGTTAGGCATGCTATAAAGGAGAGCGCCAGCTTGCCCTCTAGGCTGACTGCAAGCGCCAAGGAGGACGCTTGGGGGAGGCTCCAGCCCAGGAGCCGTTACAGCCCTTGCCTGTGGGAGCTGGAGATCCCGAGACCCAGCCGACTGGTGGGAGTCAGAGTCCCCTGTGCCGAGGAGCCCGGAGACCCCGACGCACATGGATTGCAGCTTCAGGAAGCGGCCTAGGGAGGTGGAGTGAGTGGTATCTCCCACCTGTGTAAGGTCAGAGTGTTGAGGCTGGATTTCCCGCTGACCCAGTGGCGGAGCACTCCACCACTGTTAGGGCCCTGGTGGAGTTGAGTGGACCTGGGTCCCCCTACCGCAGCCGCCACCCCCACTTCAGTGGCAGCCCCCGGATTTGGTTATTAGGCCGTGATGCCTGGAACCTCAGCGCCACTCTAATGACTAGCCACTAGGCCACACAGCCCTGTGCTCGAGGACAGCCACTTTGACTCTGGCCATTGAGCCGCACTGTCTTGAGTCCCAGGCCAGTCTGACAGACTGTAACTGCGGTGTCACCACGCCCATGATCCACCCCAAAGGGGGTGGGGTGTGCATACACTGCCACACGTCCCTTCTGACCTTAAACTCTGGGAATCTAGAAAGGGTTCAGCCTGCTGCCCCCCCGTGAGACACAGTTGCTGAGTCGGGACGCCTGCCGGGGTAGGGAAGGGAGCGGGGCAGGCAGATGGCAGCCTCACGTACATGTTTCTGGGTGACATTCCGGACGTCGCCGACGTACATGATCTTGCCCTGGTGTCTCACCATCCCCACAGTGATAGAGTCTTCGCAAACCTCAGAAGCGATGTAGCGGTCCACCTGAATGCCCAGGTCCTTCAGCACCAGCAGACCTGCCGGGATACAGAGCGGGGGTCAGGTCCAGAATGCAGGACGGCCCTGGGGACAGCACCCCAGGGAGCACTCGCCATCGGCAACATCATCCCAAACCAGACACACCAGGAGACCGCTCAGCGCTAAGCAGCGACGCAGGACCACTGGCCCCTCCGACACAAAACAGAGGAACGCAAGCAGCTGCTTATTGAAGCTACCTGGTTCAGTCAGGACACTCGTAGCATCCCTATGGGGAACTACAGAGGCCACGGATTCAGGGGACCCCCCCACGAGTTTGCTCCTTACTCCCAAGGGTGCGGAGAGCCCAAATCTAATTACACAGCCCCCTGCTGGGGACCTGGGCTCACCTCTCTTTGAAATACGGCTGGCAGGACAATGGGCCACCTCCAAATAACCAGGCCAAAAGTGTCTCGAGTTGGGAGCACCCAAAATCAGGGACTTAGTTTGAAACTGTTGGCCATAGTTGATGCAAGATGTTCTACGATCTCAGGGGCTGCGGGCCCAGCAGAGCTGCGAGAGACAGGTGGAGCAATATCCTGCCCTCGGCCAAACACCCGCCCTGCACACTAGGTTTAGAACCCAGCACTGCACTGTGCTACTGAGAACCTACCAGCTGGGTCACGCAACTGCCCTGATGCTCCCCCGTGCCCTCTGCATGCTGGGAAGGGAGCTGGGCCGTGCTGGCGGGTCATGGCCACTGAGCGGCTGTAGTAGGGTGCGGTAAGCATGGAGGCGGCCAGCAGAACCCTAGTGCCACTCAGCTACCTCTTGTTAGCCCACCTGTGGCAATTCCATCGAAGAGAGAGAGCACTCGGATGGGCTTCCTCTTCTCCGCTGGGACCGGTGGATAAACCTTTGGTGGGTCCTTAAAACACACACACACAGCGCAGCATGAGAGACGGGGGCACAAGAAATACTCCCCTAGACAGTCTCCTCCGACATGAACTGGGCTCCCAGCTCCCGGATGGGTCCCATCCCAGCTCTTACAGGGGGAGCTAACCGCGGCTGGAGCGCCATGCGACGCGGGGACCTCCCCGATGCGCTCCCCTAGACAGTCTCCTCCGACATGAACTGGGCTCCCAGCTCCCGGATGGGTCCCATCCCAGCTCTTACGGGGGGAGCTAACCGCGGCTGGAGCGCCATGCGACGCGGGGACCTCCCCGATGCGTTCCCCTAGGAGCGGAGACGCGAGGGGCTGGGCTTGCTGAGTGGGGAACTGACCACTGGCTACACACACACACTGGGGGGAAGCCCAGGGAGGGGGCAGTGCTCGGTAGGCTAAAGGACAATGCCAGCACAAGTGGGGTTGCTCTGGCTGGAGAGGAGGTTTCTAACCGGGAGAGGAGGGAGGCTCCAGAGCAGCCTCCCAGCAGGAGGAGTGGAGGGCGAAGATGCTTGCGGAGGGACTCCGGAGAGCTCAGGAAGCGACAGACGTGACGGTGCTGCCTGCGATAGCAAGGCCTGGACACAAGGACCTAGGAGGTCCCCATCAGTCCTGCATTCCTGGGACGATCTGGGACCCAAGCACACAAATGCCGGCAGCCCAGCGACAGCACAGGCAGCCCTGCTGGATGCGTTCAGCCCCGCCCCTGGGAACCAAGCTGCAGCAGGCACAGGGCTGGGAGAGGCTCTGCTCTGCTGCCCAAGAAGTGAGGCACTGCTGTGACTCTGGCGCTGTTGTGCCGAGCCCCCGGGGGAACCGGGCAGCGCTGCCACATACTCACAAATTCTTGGTCATGGTTATTGGCGAAGAACATCTGGAGGCGTGAGGGCCAGTCATCTCTTCGCCTCAGCAGCCCGTAGATGCCCTTGTGGCCGCACATGTAGCAGTTCCAGGGGTCCTCTTTGATAGCTGCCTGGGCTGCACCTGGTCCCACCAGCAGGTCCACGCACTCCACACAGAAGCACCTGAGACCCAAGGGGAAGGGGAGACACTTCAGCCCATTTACCCCCCTGCCCCTGTTCCAGGGAGGTGGGGGGGGGCACTCCTCACCTCCATGGCCTGCAGGGGCAGAGGTCACCAGCGGGGGCCAAGTGCGACCCCTCCCTGCTCCCTCCCTTGCGGTCCCCTAACTGCAGGGGGCAGGTCCGTGCTGAGCTGGGAAGGCAACCCACAGGTCCCAGTCTGAGCCCACTGGGGCTCAGGGCCCATGCCAGCTGGCACACAGCCGGAGGGCTGGGAGGGGGTCCGGCATCACCATCCCACATGTCCCCAAGGCCTCTCCGGTCCCCTCATCCCTGACTGGCCTGGGTGCGGGGGCCCTGGAGAACCGGCTGCAGTTCCCAGGGCAGTGGCTGTCTGATGTTCCTGCCCAAGCCCAGATGGAAGCACAGAGCCGGTGCAGCTGGCCGAGCGCCCCGGGCTCCCACACCCACCTGCAGCAGTTGTTGTTTCCACACATGAGCACCTCACGGCCGCCGCAGCAGATTGTACAATAAGATTGATACCCATCGTCGTCGTATTGGTACGCGCACTCCAGGAAGCAGTTCTGGGGGCAGTGAGAGGGGCGTGAACACCGCGTCCCCTCCACACCCCTCCACCCCGGGGGACGGCCCACAGCACAGATGCAGGGCTCTGCACCTGGCCATGGGGACGCTGCGCAGAGTACTCCCCCCTCGGGCTGCCCTGCCGGGCTAGGGAGCAGAACCCCTGCAGCTGACTGCGCTGGGCTGCTGCGGGGAGCCTGCCTCGAGGGGAAATTCTTCGAGCAGAGGGATAAAAGGACCTGGAAATGCTTCAAGGCAGCAAAGGGATGGAACCCCAGGAGAAGAGGAGGTTACTCACCTGCAACTGGAGGTTCTTCGAGACGGGTGGTCCCTACCTGCATTCACTGAGGGGTTACGCATGCGTCGTGCGCCCGGAGCCGGAGCATTTGGAAGCAGGTGTCTGTTGGTGTGTGCGCCCTTGCGTCACCTCATGGTTTTGTCTGAGGTGATAACGGGCGGGGGGGGGGAGCGACCACGCCCTCAGTTCCTCCCCCAGATGCGCAGCAGAGGGGCTGGAGGGCAGGCAGTGGAATCCCGAGGGGAGGGAGGAACGGAGGACAGCCGTGCAGAGTCCCGCACCAAGGTACATCGGGGAGGGTGCTGCAGTCGCCGTGTGGACTCTCACTCCAAGTCCCGTCAGTGGAGAGCAGAGTGTAATACAACTCGAAAACTGCTTGGCAACCCTGCCTGCTCCTTGAGCCTCGCAGCTATTGCAATAAACAGTCTAGGGCAGCGCTTCTCAACGATTAGCAACCCCAGGACCCTCCGTTTGATTTAACTTTTTTTGGGGACCCCCTGCCCTGCCCCTTCACTGAGGCCCCGCCCCCACTCGCTCCATCCCCCTTCCCTCTGTTGCTTGCTCTCCCCCACCCTCACCCATTTTTACCAGGCTGGGGCAGGGGTTCGGGTGTGGGGGGTGCAGAGTGCGGGCTCTGGGAAGGAGTTTGGGTGTGGGAGGGGGCTCAGGGCTGGGGCAGGGGGTTGGGGTGCAGGTGGGGGGCTCAGGGCTGGGGGAGGGGTTGGGGTGTGCGGAGTGCAGGCTCTGGGAAGGAGTTTGGGTACGGGAGGGGGCTCAGGGCTGGGGCAGGGGGTTGGGGTGCAGGTGGGGGGCTCCCGGGAAAAAATTCCCTATGGCGGACAGAGCTGTCCCTAGGGACCCCAGGCAGCACGGGGCCAGCAGCCCGGAGCCCCTGGACTTCCAAGAGCTAAGCAGATCAAAGCCAGCATCTCTACCCCACTGAGGAGAGTTAAACTTCAAGACTCCTTATAAGAAATGGAAAGGGAGATGGATTTTTTGTTGTTGCTGTTTTTAAAATTAAATAGGCAGCGAGGATTGTTTTTAAATTATGATGAAGAACAAGTTTAAGCTTTGTTGTAACGTGCGTTGTTTGCCTGGACTGCTCAAGACCTGAATGCTTGTGTAGGAGGAACTATTGAGCTGGCTTCTTAAATCCCTTCCTGCTGTTTCACATCTGATCCTCCTTGAGGAAAGATAGGAGCCTTGTCTTGTAACAGGCTTATTCAAAGTGATTCAAGCTACGAACGTGAGATCTTGGCAGAGTGTTGCCGTTTTCATAATGTAATAAAAATACTGCAATGATCAATAATAATTAATAATAAATAGTGTGTAATAAACATGTCATAAAAACAAATGTTGTATCTCCAAGCTCACTGCTTTCATAACTTATACTCAGGTAAAGGAAAAAATCCCTGGAAATATTCATTTTTAGGAGGGGGTTCTTGAGACTTGACATTTTAATGAAAGGGGTTCACAGGATGTTAAAGTTTGGGAACCACTGCCCTAGACGCATGGGCGGCCAGGGAGGCCCTGTGCGCTGCCCTTGTGCTCACACACGCTGCCCCCACAGCTCCCATCGGTCACGGTTCCCGGCTTATGGGAGCTGCGGAGCCGGCACTTGGCCGGGGGCAGCGTGCGGAGCCTCCCTGGCCGCCCATGAGCCTTCCAGGCAGGTAGGGAGCCTGCCTTAGCCCCGGGCCCCCGATGCGCTGGGAGGGAGGGGGAGGAGTTGATCAGCAGGGCCTGCGGACTCCCTGGATCCCAGTTTGAGAAATGCTGGTCATGGGGAGCTCCTGATAGGTCTCGTCCTTGGCAGGTAGAAGATCAGAGCCCTGCGGACGTCAAAGGAGTGAAGGTGCTGCTCCTCTGCCGAGGCATGAGGCTTTGGGAAGAAAGCAGGTGAGTGTATGGGGTGGTTGAGATGAAACTGAGCTATGACCTTTGGTAGAAACTTGGGAGTGCAGGCGCAGGAAGACTTTGTCCTTATGGAACGTGGTGAAAGAGGGGGTCCTCCATCTTGGCCCCCAGTTCGCCTACCCTTCTCGCCGAAGTGACAGCCACTAGGAAGGAGACTTTCATGGAAAGGAGGGACACAGAGCATGAAGCCAGAGGCTCGAAGGGTGGTTTCATTAACGCCGCTAGAACGAGGTTGAGGTCCCACTGGGGGGTGATAGGCTGGATGGGTGGGAAAGTCCTGAAGAGACCTTTCCAAAACCTGGTAGTCAACGGATGTGTAAATACGGAGTGTGCTTCCATGGGGCGGTGGAAGGCGCTGATCGCCACTACATGAACCTTGAGAGAACTGAGGACGAGCCCTGATGTCTTCAAGGACAAGAGGTTGTCCAAAAGAGAAATGCCCCCTTCCTCAGGGGAAAGCCCTTTTGCTGGGACCAAAAGGCCAAGTGATTCTCCTTGGCTCAACAGGAACGCCTCATGGACTCCTTCCTGCTGCTCGAAAGGCTATCATGCCCCACCTACGAACACTCCCGTTCTAGAGAAGATGCCCATCCAAATACCAAGCTCTGAGGTGAAGTGTCTGTGGATTGGGATGTCTGATCCTGCTGTTGTGTTGTGGGTAGGGGAAGTGAGGGACGGGCTGACAGAAGGAGAAGGTTGGGAAACCAAAACTGGGGTGGCCAGAATGGGGCCCTCTCCTGCCTGATCTTTTGGAGGACTGGTGGGAGGAGTGGAGGAGGGGGAGTAGCAGTTGATCTGGTCTGACCAGTGGAGGACGAGGTATCGCCTTGAGCAGTACGTGCTGCATGTTGTTGTTGCTGTGGAAGGCAAAGAGGTCTCTGGTGGGAGTCCCCCACTGGCTGAAGATGTTGTTTACTACAGAGTCGTGCATCTCCCACTCGTGACTGGAGATGAATCTTCGGCTGAGATCTGCAATCACGTTCTGAATCCCCAGAAGATAGACTGCCAACAATAGGCTCTTGTGGGCAATGCACCAATCCCGCAGACTGACCGCTTCCGCACACAGACCTCCTGCCCCCTGGTCTGTGATGTAATAGATGGTGGTGTCCAACACGATGAGAACATGATGCGAGCGAATGGATGGGAGAAATGCTTGACACGCTTGCCGAACCGCCTGGAGTTCCAGAAGGTTGAGGTGCATCCTGAATTCCCGAGGGGTCCATGTCCCTTGCGTCATGTGATGGGCCATGTGCGCTCCCCATCCTGTGAGGGATGTGTCCTGTCCAGGGAGGATGGGGATCCCTGTACAGACCTGCCGCGGGTCCATTCACTGGACGGAAGAGAACACCTCGGGGGGGACTGACAACGTAAAGCCCGTGGCACGTAGTGTGTGAGAGTTTGGTGGGGTAGGTACAACCCATCACGGGGTGTCAGGTCACATATAGTCAAAAGAAAGGGAAAGGCAGTGCCACAGCCGGATAGGTCCTATGCTGGTGACCCTGACCATAAAGTGTGGTAGTACGGCCTAGTGGCTGGAGTCGCCCCTCCTCATGGGGCTGCATGGCTCAGTGGCCAGCATCAATAGAGCGACCCTTCCTTACAGGGCTGTGTAGCCTACTGGCTGGAGTCAATAAAACTGCCCACATCTGAGGGGCTGTGTGGCCTTTTGGCCCATTGGGGAAGTGGAGCGCCGCCTAGGAGTGTGTGGCGCCTGGGGTAGGGGGACCTGGGCCCTCCCTGCTCCTCTGAGTCCCAGCCCAGGGCCCTGGCAGTGGCGAGGGTGCTCACCACTGAGTCAGCGGGGATCCCCCCGAAACACACTGACCTGTTCTCCAGTTCTCCCCCCCGGGCTGCTTCCTACCCTGTCTTCTTCAGAGGTGGCCCCTGGGTCTCTGGGGTCCTCGGCTGGTGCACCTCCTGATGACTCCCTTCTCTGGATTCCACAAGCACCCTAGAATCCGTCTGGGGCTCGGCGTGCGTTGGCTCTGTGGTTTGGGCTGGTAGCAGCTCCCGGGAGAGAGCTGCAATCTGCACACTTCTCGTTCAGCAGCCTGCCTCGACTGAGCAGAGCTGCTTCTTTAATATCTTGCCTATAGGCTGAGCGTGCCCAGCAGGGGTGGAGGGGCATGGCCTTCTCATCCTGCAATGCGCAGTTAACCCGTTCTGGGCCAGGATGTGGTAGGTACACCCCATCACAGTGAGTAAACCCTCTGGAGCAAAATCTGCAGACAGTGAAGGTGGAGGTGAGCGAAGGCGGTGATATATGTATAGGATGCCATGTGGCCAAGGAGGGATAAGCAAGTCCTGACCGGGACAGATGGACTGTTGACTATCCAGTCAATGAGTTCCTGTCGAGGCTGGAACCTGTCCCTTGCTAGGTATGCTCTGGCTGTGACCGAGCTGATGGAGACCCCTATGAAGTCTTGGGGCTGTGTGGGAATCAAAATTAATTTTTCGATGTTGACATTGACTCCCAGGGAGGAAAGGAGTCTGAGCAACATGGAGGTCGAGATTCAAGCCTCGTCTCTGGATCGCGCTCTGCTAGTCGAGATGCGGAATATCAGGACCCCCGAGGTGGGCCGCTACGATAGAGAAAACTTTGGGGAGCAGTTTTGGCAGAACCCTGTACTGAAAATGCTGAGGGCCTACCATGAACCTCAGGAATTTTCTGTGGGTTGGATGAATGTCTATGTGACAATAGGTGTTCTGTATATTGAGAGCCATAAAGCACATGCCTTTTCCTAGTGACAGCAAGATGGCCGCTAAAGCGACCATACGAAACTTGGCTGGCAGGTGAAGCGGTTGAGGCAATGGAGATCCAGGATTGGTCTCCATCTGCCATTCTTCTTGCTTACCAGGAAGTAAGTGGAATAGAACCCCGTGCCCCGATAGCTTGGGGGAACGCGCTCTCTCACTCCCCTTTGCAGTAAGTGGCCACTTCTAAGGCAAGGATGCTGTTGTGAGAGTGGTCCCTGAGGAGGGATTGGGGTGGGAGATGTGGATGAGGTAGTGTGCTGAACTCGATTGTATAGCCATAGCCGATGGCATCCAGGACCCACTTGTCTGTTGTTATTGCACTCCAAGCTGGTAAGAAGAGTGCTAGATTCACCCAAAGGGGATGCATTAGTTGCATGGCAGTTGGCACAGTGGTTGACACTCAGAAATACTGTTTCTGAGAGGTCTGAATGTGAGATGCTGAAATCTGGGAAGGGGGCATGGAGGGCGGGATCGCTGGGTCTTCTGGTACTTCCGAGGAGGTTCGTATGGTCTCTGGTGGAAGAATGGGGAGTCCTGAGTAGGTGGTGGGTGGTAGAAGTTACCAGATACCCAGCGTTCAAAGTGTGACTCTGGAATCCTCGAGGGAGTGGAAGGAATTGTCAGTCTTCAGATTCAACCAGTGCGACTCATCGAACGGGAGCTCCTCGATGGCATTTTGCACCTCCCTGGGGAAACCGGATTTGCGGAGCCACGATTCCCTCCGCATGACAATGCCCGTGGCCATGGAGTGTGAAGAGGATCCGCAGGGTCTTGAGCTGACGGTAGCGCTGTTTGCCCTCCTGCAGGATAGACTGGAACCATACTCGACCTTGCTGAGGCGCCTTTCAGTGAAGTCCTCCAACTTTCCGTCGTTGAGGAAGTCCGATTTGGCCAGCAAGGCCTGGTAGTTTGAAATTGGAGGCTAGCTCAAGAGAAGACCTGGAGCCCCAGAAGATCTAAGCATTTGCCCTCCTTATCCGACGGGGGTGGAGCGTGGGTGTTGCTGTCTGGACTGTTCTGTTGCTGCTTGCACCAAGAGGGAACTGGGTGGGGGTGTGAGAAAAGGAACTCCGACCCCTTGGCCGGTATGTAGCATCTCTTCCCTGCCCCCTGGGAGGTAGGTGTGCAAGTGGGCAGGGTAGGCCAAACCATTTGAGCTGGTTGGAGAATGGCACCATTGATCGGCACCAAGGAATGAAAGGTGTCCAGGACCTGGTGCTGCTTGTCTCGTACTCCCTCCAGTGGAATATGAAGGCCGTCCACCACTCTTCACAGGAGTTCTGGGAACTGCCAAAAGTCATCTGGAGGTGAGGTGGAGTGAGGTTACTGCAGTGGCTGGAGAGGACGATGGGAAATGCTCTTGATCTGGCAGTACTGGTGGAACCGGACTGAGCAGATTGGAGTACCTGCTCGAGGGCCCTCTGAGCAGGGATGGGGTGAAGTCCTTGTGTTCTGTTGGAATCCTCCCATGATGAGAACTCAGATCTCGGTTCCAATGGTGGTACCGTTGGAGCCGGTGGAAGTGTGAAAACTGTAGAAGGATGAGTCACAGCATGACTTGACTGCGGTAAGTCCTGAATAGATCGGACCTCCCTAGGTGCAGAGGGTAGAGGAAGGCATGGAGATCTCAGTTCTCCTAGGGCAAACAGTTCATGTGGTTCTGGTGCTTCCTCCAATCCCCCCTGTGTTAACGGTACTCATTCCGCAGCCAGAACTGGCACTGGAGTGGAGGACTGTCCCGGAGTCGATGGAGCCCTTGTTTTAAGGGAGGCTGACATTGAGAGCGTGCATGACTGGGTGCTCGGTGCCGGCGGATCTGCTGGTCTGCATGATTTTTTGTCATGCTTGTGCACCTTGGAACACCCCGCTTCTCCATGGCTGGTACATGTGGAAGGTACATCGTCCTTCTTAGGCTTGGAGGAAGAATTACTGTCATGCTTATCACAGAAGATTAGGGTTGGAAGAGATCTCAGGAGGTCATCTAGTGCAATCCCCTGCTCAAAGCAGGACCACGGTTCCCTGCCTCCCAACTAGGCCCTGGCACATGGTCCGTAGCAGTGGTGCCGGTGGAGCAGGACTCTGTCTCCATAGCGGGAGGCGCACTCCTGGGTTTCTCAGGCCAATGTACAGGGCAGTTCTCCAGCCTGGTTCCAATTAAGGACTCATGGTGACCTTCTTGAGGCAGAGAGCCTGGCCTTCTTGGGTACGGCGTGGGAAGGACTGGCAGATACGGCTCCTGGATGCAATGTGGGCCTCTCCCAAGCAGCAGCGGCACCACTGCTGCTTGTTGCTGACCGAGAAGGAACATGGGCAGGAGGTGCAGATCTTGAATCCTGGCATCTTTGTTACAATCCACTTTCTGCGTGTGGGTGCTGGGGAGGGGGAACCGGTAAACAGATTCCACAAAGGCCTCAGTTCTACTAAAATTATTCCTAAAAACAACACTATGTTAAAAACAGCAAAAACTGGAAGAAAACACTCTATAATGGAGGGAGGGATAGCTCAGTGGTTTGCGCACTGGCCTGCTAAACCCAGGGTTGTGAGTTCAATCCTTGAGGGGGCCACTTAGGGATCTGGGGCAAAAATTGATCCTGCTAGTGAAGGCAGGGGGCTGGACTCGATGACCTTTCAAGGTCCCTTCCAGCTCTAGGAGATTGGTATATCTCCAATTATTACCTTTTTATTACCTAATCCTGAACTGTTATTTTCCAGTAGGTCAGAGACGAGAGGACACTAGCAGCTCGGGCTTGGACCATGCAGCGGTGAGAAGGAACTGGAGACGCGGTTGGTCCGCCCCACCCTTTATCGCCTCGAATGAACTCATGAGGTGAAGCCAGGGCACATGCACTGACCAAAAGACACTTCTACTTGAACACGGCACACGTGTGACACCTCAGCGGAATACAGTAGGGACCATCACTCGAAGAAGGTGCCCACACAGGGGGAGAGAGGCCTCATGTTAGCTTGGGAGGCCCAGGTGGCACTGGCCTCGCTGCAGCTGAGGCCTGAAGCTCGGGTCTCGCCCCTCTGCAGTGCAGAACTGGACAATCAAAGTGCACATGCGGCTTTGCTCGTGTCTGACCTGGAACATTCAGGGAGGCTGGGGGCCAGGCCAGCCTACAGAGACAAGAAGGCTCCCCCCACTCCATACCTTGCAGTTTTGGCACATTCCGCCGATAAACAGAGGGTGTTCCAGGGTAACGTTGAGGCTTCCACAAGAAATGCAGATATCTGGGGAGGGGGAGAGTAGAAAAGGCAAGTGTTACATACAATGGGGGCTTCTCAGCCTCACCTCCACCCCCTCCCCCTCACTCTGTGCCCCAACTACCTGGCCCAGAGCACCCCAAGCTCCCAGGAACCATCCCATGCTGCACTGCCAGCCTGGCTTCCCAACTGAGTCAGTGGGAGCCCCAGCAGACTCCACACCCACTAGCCACAAGAGGAGTCTGGACGGCCACACACGTTAAGGCTCGGAAGAGTCATTCGATATCCTGCATCACACCGGGCAGAGACTCCAGCCAGCGATTCCTGCCTCCTGCCCACAAGCGCCAGACGAGTTAGAGCGCATCCGTTCCACAGACCCCCGGGCCTAAGCTAAAGCGTTCAAGTGACGGCAAATTCCCCACAGCCGCTAGTGGCTTGCTCCAGTGGGTCGTTACCCTCCTCTCCCTGTTAAAACTCTGCTCCTTATTCCTAGCCTGGATTTGTCTAACTTCAGTTTCCAGCTACTGGGTCTTGTTCTGTCTTTGCGAGAACAAGCCATCAGCCCCATGCAGAGCCAGGAGCAAGGCTCGTACCCTTCTTTCAGGTCAACTAAATGAGAGTTGCAGAGTGCAAGGCCAGAAAGGACGGTTCGATCACCCCGCCTGGTGGGTGCGTATCCAAGGCCACTGCACGCCAGCCAGTTCCCCCTGTAATGTGTGTGTGCCAGCAAGGCAGCCGGTCTGCATTTAGAGATGCCAAGTGGTGGAGAATCCCCCACTGCCCTTGGGGTGTCCCGCCCACCCCTGGGTTAATCCCACGCATTGTTACAGATTTGCACCTTGTTTCTCGTTTGAATGGCTGGCTCCAGCTCCCAGCCTCTGGCTCTCAGCTGCCTGTCTCCGCTAGCGGAAAGCCCTCTAGGACATGGTGAGTTCTCCCTGGGAAAGCACTTACACACTGTAACCAAGACACCTCTCAATCTTCTCCCTGGTCAGCTAAACAGACAGTGCTCCAAGCGTTTACTCCAGCCCTGTCCGCCTGCTTTGGGCGGCTCTTTTCTGCACCCTTTTAAAAGTGTGACCCCCAGAACGGGACACCGAATTCCAGCAGCGTCTCCCCAACGTCGTGTACAGAGGGAAGATCTCTGGGCTCCTCCTCGCTACACCCCTGGTTACACAGCCAAGGCTTGCTAACGCTCATACCGCGCACTGGGACTATCATTTCCAGGCCCTGACGGCCCCCCACTCTGTGCACATGGCCTGCGCCCCTGGCTCCTACCCGGAGAACCTGGCATTGCCTGTATTGCACACGTTGTGTTTGAACGGGCCCAGCTTACCCGCTTGCTAGTTACCCCCTGCCAACGGCTGCGCCATCCCCTAACTTCACCAGCAAGGACCTGAGATTTTCATTCAGACCAGTGCTGAGGACACTGAGTAGCATGGAGCCAACTGCCTTCTAGTCCAGTCTCCCGTCTCTAACCACATCTCTGTGCCACTGGCCTCAGCATTGCTCCCCTGATGATCCCAGCGGTGTGGGAATGCAACACACGCGACCACTCCTGGTAGTGGCCCATGCGGTGTCCCCAGGACAGCCCTTCCACCCGCCAGGATGGCCACAGTCTCACCGCTGCATGCCAGTCAGGTGCAAACCAGGAGGTGTCTCTGCCAACTGGCTCCCTTCCTGCCTCTCCGCCACCACAGTCCCTCTCTCCGCGGCAGGACGGTGTGTGGGCAAGGGGGAGGCTGAGGCTGACCGACGTCCCCTCTCTAGGGATGTCTGGGGGTGGCAGCAGGCGCTAGGCACCTCCCTGCTCACACACTCACCTTCAATGTTCCTGCATTTCTGGCGAACCTCATAAACAAGCCGCTCTGGGGAAGCGAAAGAAGAAGTCGTCAGGCAGGTCACGGGGGGCTGGAGGGCGGCTGGGTTACACACAATGGCACAGGATGCTCTGCGCCAGCCCGGGGGCAGCTCGTAAGGTAAGAGCGGGAGTTTCTACAGGGCCTGAGAGAAGGGTCTTTCCCTAGCCAGGACTCGGCCACTCAACCCTGCCATGGGGCGGGGCGGAATTCCAGCCCCTTCTCGTACTGCCCCTGAGGGCGCGGGGTCCTGGATGCAGAGGAAATGACAGTGTCCCCAGAGATGGGGCAGTGCGAGGGAGACAGGGACCCTGCTGCCCAGGGAGGAGCCAGGAAGAGCAGAAGTGGGATCCGGGCCCTCGTACGGGTCTGCTCCGGGACCCATGGGAGATGGGGGGTCTCAGGGCAGTCCCCCTTGCTGACAGTCTCCGCAGAGACACGAGGGGAAGAATGGGTGTGAAGATGGCACTCGGCCAACGATCGGGGCTGAGATGCTGGCCAGACACTGGCCAGGCCCAGGCTGCATCTGCCCTCTGGGTAGGAGGTTTAGTGCCCGGGGCCGTTGGGCACCAGTGGCCAGCGCTACACACAGAGCCAGTGCTGCCCTCCAGCGGCAGGGCAGTGTGTGAGCACAGACACGGTGGCCGGTTCTCTCTGTCTCCTCTCCCCTGGGTGGCTGAGGGGAGAGAGGAGCTACTCTGGGGTCCATTACTCTGCAGTGGGGTGGCAGCCCCCACTTCTCTCCTCACCCCTCCCTTGCCCGGCCAGTGAGAAGGAGGATGGCAAAGGAGCTCTCAGGCCGGGGAAGGTCTCGGGTGGGGTTTAACCCACGTCCAGAGGCAGCCCCTGTCCAGGACAAGCTGGAGCTGCCCTGGGCTCGGGGTTCAAAACCAGATTCCAACTGCCCGAAGGGGCAGGGTGGGGCCCACAGTGGCCTGGCTCGGGGGGCTCTCCGCAGCTCAAGAAGGGGAATTTGGGAGCTAGGCTTGGGCAGCTCTAGTTCTCAGGCTGGCCGGGGGTGGGACTAGTGCTCCCCAGGGCCAGCAGACAGAGCCCTGCAGCCTCCCTGGGCCAGCGGGGTGTCTCTGCTCTCACGATGCCAGCAGCACCATGGGAAATGCTGTTCTGGAGCTGCAGCGGCGGCCAGCGGAGCTCGGTGCCAGTGGGGGTGAGTGGCCCTGTCTGGGGCCAGCCAGCCACCCCTCCCCAGAGGCCCTCCCTCAGCGGGCGGGCGGCTACCTCGGGTGCGCTCGTCTATGATCTCCTTGACCTTGGGCTTCTCCGTTGTGCTTTTCCTTGGTTTTTTGGCTGGCGGAGGCGGGGGGTAAGCGGCTGCTTCTGGCTCCACCCACATCTCCGTGTAAACTTCTTTGTAGGGATTCCGCTCCTCTGCGCAAAGGGAAAGGGACGTGGTTAGAGCGGGCGCCGGAGAGCAGCACGGGCCAGCTCCTCGCAGTGGGCACAGGGGAGCTGGGCAAGGCAGCTGGCTGCCAGGCATTTCCCAGTGACTCCCGGGGCAGCGTATGCAGCTGGCCCCAAGCCTTCCACTGCTCCCTCCCCCTCCTCCCCGCCGCCTGCCTCTCTCTGCCAGCCATGTCGTGAATCTGATCGAATCTCTCACTGAAGGATGACAGGGCAGAAAGAGTTAATTAACTCACACACTGGCCTGACCCAGGGCCCAACTTTAGAGACTGGTTAGGAAGATCTGTAAATGACCAGAGCTTTGAAATGCAGCCGCATTGTTAGAGGTAGAAGGGGAGGTGTTTGCTCAGGGCTTGGGATGTCAGCAAACAAGGCTTGTCTATTGCTAGAGCTTTGATTCAAAGCTCAAAAAAGGAATATTAACATTTAGGAAGACACTTGAGGGAAATAGTATTATTGTCTATGTGTCTCTTTGAAGGTTGTGGTAACCTGTATCTGACTGTTTAATGGATAAATTGCCCTGTGCTAATTGCCAGGATGTTTGGGAGAAGGAGAGTTAAGCCCATTGTTTTCTCAGGCCAAAAGGCTGCTGGAAATGTATAAAAACCCTGGGACACGATCCTGCTTCATCTCAGATCTGCTCTGGGTTTCAAGAGGGGGAAACCTTAAGCCACAAGGATTGAGATCCCCAGTCACTGACTGGAGTCACCCTGAATAGAACATAAGAAAGGCCGTACCGGGTCAGACCAAAGGTCCATCTAGCCCAGTATCTGTCTACCGACAGTGGCCAATGCCAGGTGCCCCTGAGGGAGTGAACCTAACAGGCAACGATCAAGTGATCTCTCTCCTGCCATCCATCTCCATCCTCTGACGAACAGAGGCTAGGGACACCATTCTTACCCATCCTGGCTAATAGCTATTTATGGACTTAGCCACCATGAATTTATCCAGTCCCCTTTTAAACATTGTTATAGTCCTAGCCTTCACAACCTCCTCAGGTAAGGAGTTCCACAAGTTGACTGTGATCTGCGTGAAGAAGAACTTCCTTTTATTTGTTTTAAACCTGCTGCCTATTAATTTCATTTGGTGACCCCTAGTTCTTGTATTATGGGAATAAGTAAATAACTTTTCCTTATCCACTTTCTCAACATCACTCATGATTTTATATACCTCTATCATGTCCCCCCTTAGTCTTCTCTTTTCCAAACTGAAGAGTCCTAGCCTCTTTAATCTTTCCTCATATGGGACCCTCTCTAAACCCCTAATCATTTTAGTTGCTCTTTTCTGAACCTTTTCTAGTGCTAGAATATCTTTTTTGAGGTGAGGAGACCACATCTGTACACAGTATTCGAGATATGGGCGTACCATGGATTTATATAAGGGCAATAATATATTCTCAGTCTTATTCTCTATCTCCTTTTTAATGATTCCTAACATCCTGTTTGCTTTTTTGACCGCCTCTGCACACTGCGTGGACATCTTCAGAGAACTATCCACGATAACTCCAAGATCTTTTTCCTGACTCGTTGTAGCTAAATTAGCCCCCATCATGTTGTATGTATAGTTGGGGTTATTTTTTCCAATGTGCATTACTTTACATTTATCCATATTAAATTTCATTTGTCATTTTGTTGCCCAATCACTTAGTTTTGTGAGATCTTTTTGAAGTTCTTCACAATCTGCTTTGGTCTTAACTACCTTGAGTAGTTTAGTATCATCTGCAAACTTTGCCACCTCACTGTTTACCCCTTTCTCCAGATCATTTATGAATAAATTGAATAGGATTGGTCCTAGGACTGACCCTTGGGGAACACCACTAGTTACCCCTCTCCATTCTGAGAATTTACCATTAATTCCTACCCTTTGTTCCCTGTCCTTTAACCAGTTCTCAATCCACGAAAGGACCTTTCCTTTTATCCCATGACAGCTTAATTTACGTAAGAGCCTTTGGTGAGGGACCTTGTCAAAGGCTTTCTGGAAATCTAAGTACACTATGTCCACCGGATCCCCCTTGTCCACATGTTTGTTGACCCCTTCAAAGAACTCTAATAGATTAGTAAGACACGATTTCCCTTTACAGAAACCATGTTGACTATTGCTCAAGAGTTTATGTTTTTCTGTGTGTCTGACAATTTTATTCTTTACTATTGTTTCAACTAATTTGCCCGGTACCGACGTTAGACTTACCGGTCTATAATTGCCGGGATCACCCCTAGAGCCCTTTTTAAATATTGGCGTTACATTAGCTAACTTCCAGTCATTGGGTACCGAAGCCGATTTAAAGGACAGGTTACAAACCTTAGTTAATAGTTCCGCAACTTCACATTTGAGTTCTTTCAGAACTCTTGGGTGAATGCCCTCTGGTCCCGGTGACTTGTTAATGTTGAGTTTATCAATTAATTCCAAAACCTCCTCTAGTGACACTTCAATCTGTGACAGTTCCTCAGATTTGTCACCTACAAAAGCCAGCTCAGGTTTGGGAATCTCCCTAACATCCTCAGCTGTGAAGACTGAAGCAAAGAATCCATTTAGTTTCTCCGCAATGACTTTATCGTCTTTAAGCGCTCCTTTTGTATCTCAATCATCAAGGGGCCCCACTAGTTGTTTAGCAGGCTTCCTGCTTCTGATGTACTTAAAAAACATTTTGTTATTACCTTTGGAGTTTTTGGCTAGCCGTTCTTCAAACTCCTCTTTGGCTTTTCTTATTACACTCTTGCACTTAAGTTGGCAGTGTTTGTGCTCCTTTCTATTTGCCTCACTAGGATTTGACTTCCACTTTTTAAAGGAAGTCTTTTTATCTCTCACTGCTTCTTTTACACGGTTGTTAAGCCACGGTGGCTCTTTTTTAGTTCTTTTACTGTTTTTCTTAATTTGGGGTATACATTGAAGTTGGGCCTCTATTATGGTGTCTTTAAAAAGGGCCCACGCAACTTGCAGGGATTTCACTTTAGTCACTGTACCTTTTAACTTTTGTCTAACTAACCCCCTCATTTTTGTATAGTTCCCCCTTTTGAAATTAAAGGCCACAGTGTTGGGCAGTTGAGATGTTCTTCCCACCACAGGGATGTTGAATGCTATTGTATTATGGTCACTATTTCCAAGCGGTCCTGCTATAGTTACCTCTTGGACCAGCTCCTGCGCTCCACTCAGGATTAAATCTAGAGTTGCCTCTCCCCTTGTGGGTTCCCGTACCAGCTGCTCCATGAAGTAGTCATTTAAAGTATCGAGAAATTTTATCTCTGCATTTCGTCCTGAAGTGAAATGTTCCCAGTCAATATGGGGATAATTGAAATCCCCCACTATTATTGGGTTCTTAATTTTGATAGCCTCTCTAATTTCCCTTAGCATTTCATCATCACTATTACTGTCCTGGTCAGGTGGTCGATAATAGATCCCTACTGTTATATTTTTACTAGAGCATGAAATTTCTATCCATAGAGACTCTATGGAACCTGTGGATTCGCTTAAGATTTTTACTTCATTTGAATCTACACTTTCTTTAACATATAGTGCCACTCCTCCCCCTGCACGGCCTGTTCTGTCCTTCCGATATATTTTGTACCCCGGAATGATTGTGTCCCATTGATTGCTCTCAGTCCACCAGGTTTCTGTGATGCCTATTATATCTATATCCTCCTTTATCACAAGGCACTCTAGTTCACCCATCTTATTATTTAGACTTCTGGCATTTGTGTACAAGCACTTTAAAAACTTGTCCCTGTTTATTAGCCTGCCTTTTTCTGATGTGCCAGATTCTTTTTTATGTGACTGTTTATCATCTGATCCGGCCCTTACATTATACTCTTCAGTCCTCTGCTCCTGACTATAATCTGGAGATTCTCTATCATCAGACTCTCCCCTAAGAGAAGTCTCTGTCCGATCCACACGCTCCTCTGCAGCAGTCGGCTTTCCCCCATCTCCTAGTTTAAAAACTGCTCTACAACCTTTTGGTTGTATGGACATTGGACTATAAGCTATGGGCTATTTCTAAAAGGACTTTTGGCAACTACAAGCTCATCTCTGCTGTGTCTGAACCTCAAGAATTGAATTCAAGTCTGTCTGTATATTGATCTTTTAACCAACACTCTCTCTCTTTTCTTTTTAAATAAATGTTAGCTTAGTTAATAAGAATTGGCTGTGGCGTGTATTTTGTGTAAGATCTAAGTTATAATTGGACCTGGGTGTGTGGCTGATCCTTTGGGGTTGGAAGAACCTTTTCTTTTATATGATGAGATAAGATTTTCAGGAATCACCAGCATCTCTGACGTGTGTGTCTGGACGGAGGCCTGAGGCTGGGCACTTCAAGGGAACTGCAGGGTTTGGACTCTGAGTAACCAGTGAGGTGCTACAGAAGCTGTTTTGTGCTGGTTGGTAAATCTAAGTATTGGAATAACCACCAGCGTTTGGGGTTTGTCTGCCCTGTTTTGTTTGCAGCTCACCCTAACTGAGTGACCTCAGCTGGCTCCCACGGGCAGCACCGTCACACCTGCCAAGGCCGAGCCGGGTGCTCCTTGGGGCAGGAGCTGGCTGATTTTGCTGCACAGCAGGGCCCTAATCCCCACCTGCGGCTTCTCGGCTACCATGCCAGCAGCAAGCCCACGAGCTGTGGTTGGGAGAGGAGGCTGGCAGATCACAGCTAGGTGCCAACAGCGGGGAGCTGGGACTGGGAAATCGCTCCCAGCGGCCAGGACCGCGCCTGGAGGGGCAGGTCAAGGCTGACGAGTCGAGCTCAAGGAGACGGGCAGGCTGGCAGGGCCGGGCAGCCCCTCTGTGCTGCCCCGAACCTGGCCTTTGAGGCTGCAGAGAAGGACCGCAGTGGCCAGACCCGGTGAGCACAGAGCTGGCAATAACTGAGCCAGGGACAAGATGGCTGTGGTAAGTCAGCCTAAGCCAGAGGAAGGGAAATACAGCATCTCATTGCCATGCTCGGGAGCTGATGTGCCAGGTGCCACGGATACGCAGGCGAGTCCCACTGCCCCTCCCCGTGGCCCAGTGCCCATTCCGCAGCCTGGCTCCCCCTGCCTGGAGCTGCGCCCGCCCCATCCCACAAGCCCGTTACCTTCTGGTGGCTCCAGGCCTTTGGGACCAGATGGCTGGAAGCCCCCCAGGGCCCACTCGATCATCTGCTTGTTCTGGATCTCCACCGCTTTGGAAGTGTCTGTCTCGTCGTTCTCGGGGCATGCTGGGAAGATCTTCCCCGCTCTGCTGCTGGCCACCTGCGCCGCGAGCCCCAGGGTCAGGCCAGTCACCCCCAGCCCAAGAGGGGCCTCCTCTGCCCTGCTGTGTGTGCAGCCAGGACACAGGGCCCCTGCCTCTCTGGCCCCAACACAGCCCACATCATTCAGGCGTGGGCTGAGCGCGGCAGTGCCCCATGGCACAGCCACCGCCACTGCCCTGAGTGGGCTGCAGGCGCCCCGATGAGCAGCGCAGGAGGTTGCGCAGCGCAGAGGAAGCTACTGCCCAAGCAGATAACTGCTGGTCTAACTCCAGGACCCATAGCACTGCCTAGCTGAATGGATGGGACCGGGGCCAGGGGGCCCTTCCCTTCCACCCCCTCCCTGCCAGGGAGTCTCTCTCCGGCCCCCATCGCCGAGCGTCTGAGCGCCTCGCCCTCCGTAACATGTTCACCCCCCTCGGGTGCCCGTGGTCACACTCCCGCGGTCTGGGCAATCCAAGGCTCATGGGTGGATGGGCATAGGGACGGCAAGGGGCCCCCTCTCCGGCTGCTCTTACCTGCAGGACCTCGTAGATGGCTTTGCGGTACATCGGCTGCTTGTTGTACGTGGCCTGGTGGAAGGCATTGGAGAAGGAGCTCAGTGGCAGGAGCTTCTCCACGCAGACCTGTGGGGAGCAGAGATGGGGCTGTGAGAGAAGAGCACCCCTCCGCCAGGGCAGGCCCGAGAACTGCCAGCCTGCAGCCCAGACAGCGCCTGGCGCTGCCACTTACCACGGAAAACTTGCCGTCTCCGAACCACATGACCCAGCGGGTGCCCTCGGCTGCTCGGCTCCGCCCAGTCATCCACCAGGACACAATCCGGCCAGGCCACCAGGAGAATCCACGCAGCTTCCCCCACACCAGCTCGCCGATCCCGAAGCCTCGGCCATCCTGCCAGCCCGGGGAGCAGACGGAGCGTCAGAGAGTGGGCCCCCCCCAGTCAGAAACAGGGAGGGGCAAAGCAGGGGGCTGGACATGGGGAAAGGGGAACAGTGGGGCTGGGGGGGGACAGGAATGGGCAGGGATGAGATACACACGTGTAGGCCAGTAGAGGGAGCTGGGGGCAGGCGAGGTCAGGGGAGGAGCGCGGTGATGCAGAGCAGCCAGAAGGAAGGTGTGTAAGGGAGGACGGGGGAGGGGAAGCACAAGATAGTGGAGGGAGAGAGGTGTGCAGGGGAGGGGGGGCAGGGGCTGGGGGAGGGGAGGTGTGCAGGGGAGGGGGGGCAGGGGCTGGGGGAGGGGAGGTGTGCAGGGGAGGGGGGGCAGGGGCTGGGGGAGGGGAGGTGTGCAGGGGAGGACGGGGAGGCATGGGGTGGGGGGAGGTATGGAGGGAAGGACAGAGAAGAGGCACAGGGTGGGGGAGGGGAGGTGTGTAGGGTTGGGGAGTGGTGGTGTGCAGAGAAGGCTGGGGGAGGGGAAATATGAAGGGTGGCAGGGGGGAGGGGAGGCGTGCAGGGAAGGGAGGAGCAGGGGGAGGGAGGGGTACAGGGAAGGACGGGGCAGGGGAGGTGCAGGGTGGGGGAGGGGAGGCGCGCAGATAAGGGTGGGGGAGGGGAGGCGCGCAGGGAAGGACGGGGGAGGGGAGGAGCAGGGGAGGGAGGCGCGCCGAGAAGGACGGGGGAGGGGAGGAGCAAGGGAGGGAGGGGTGCAGGGAAGGACGGGGGAGGGGAGGTGCAGGGTGGAGCAGGGGAGACGCGCAGAGAAGGGTCGGGTAGGGGAGGACCAGGGTGGGGGAGGGGAGGCGTGCAGGGAAGGACGGGGGAGGGGAGGAGCAGGGTGGAGGAGGGGAGGCGCGCAGAGAAGGACAGGGGAGGGGAGGCGCGCAGAGAAGGGTGGGGGAGGGGAGGTGCAGGGTGGAGGAGGGGGGCGCGCAGAGAAGGGTGGGGGAGGGGAGGTGCAGGGGAGGGAGGCGTGCAGATAAGGGTGGGGGAGGGGAGGCGCGCAGAGAAGGACGGGGGAGGGGAGGAGCAGGGCAAGAGGGGTGCAGGGAAGGACGGGGGAGGGGAGGTGCAGGGTGGAGGAGGGGAGGCGTGCAGAGAAGGGTGGGGGAGGGGAGGAGCAGGGTGGAGGAGGGGAGGCGTGCAGAGAAGGGTGGGGGAGGGGAGGAGCAGGGAGGAGGAGGGGCGGTGCGCAGAGAAGGGTGGGGGCGGGGAGGTGCAGGGGAGGGAGGCATGCAGATAAGGGTGGGGGAGGGGAGGCGCGCAGAGAAGGACGGGGGAGGGGAGGAGCAGGGGAGGGAGGGGTGCAGGGAAGGACAGGGGAGGGGAGGAGCAGGGTGGGGGAGGGGAGGCACGCAGAGAAGGACAGGGAAGGGGAGGAGCAGGGGAGGGAGGGGTGCAGGGAAGGACGGGGGAGGGGAGGAGCAGGGTGGGGGAGGGGAGGCACGCAGAGAAGGACGGGGGAGGGGAGGAGCAGGGGAGGGAGGCGCGCCGAGAAGGACGGGGGAGGGGAGGAGCAAGGAAGGGAGGGGTGCAGGGAAGGACGGGGGAGGGGAGGTGCAGGGTGGAGCAGGGGAGACGCGCAGAGAAGGGTGGGGGAGGGGAGGTGCAGGGTGGGGGAGGGGAGGCGCGCAGAGAAGGGTGGGGGAGGGGAGGCGCAGGGGAGGGAGGCGTGCAGAGAAGGGTGGGGGAGGGGAGGTGCAGGGTGGAGGGGGAGAGGCGCGCAGAGAAGTGTGGGGGAGGGGAGGTGCAGGGTAGGGAGGCGTGCAGATTAGGGTGGGGGAGGGGAGGCGCGCAGAGAAGGACGGGGGAGGGGAGGAGCAGGGGAAGAGGGGTGCAGGGAAGGACGGGGGAGGGGAGGTGCAGGGTGGGGGAGGGGTGCGCGCAGAGAAGGATGGGGGAGGGGAGGAACAGGGGGAGGGAGGGGAGCAGAGTTGGACGGGGGAGGGGAGGCGCGCAGAGAAGGACAGGGAAGGGGAGGAGCAGGGGAGGGAGGGGTGCAGGGAAGGACGGGGGAGGGGAGGTGCAGGGTGGGGGAGGGGAGGTGCGCAGGGAAGGATGGGGGAGGGGAGGTGCAGGGTGGGGGAGGGGTGCGCGCAGAGAAGGATGGGGGAGGGGAGGAGCAGGGGGAGGGAGGGGTGCAGAGTTGGACGGGGGAGGGGAGGCGCGCAGAGAAGGACAGGGAAGGGGAGGAGCAGGGGAGGGAGGGGTGCAGGGAAGGACGGGGGAGGGGAGGTGCAGGGTGGGGGAGGGGAGGCGCGCAGGGAAGGACGGGGGAGGGGAGGTGCAGGGTGGGGGAGGGGAGGCGCGCAGAGAAGGACGGGGGAGGGGAGGAGCAGGGGAGGGAGGTGTGCAGAGAAGGGTGGGGGAGGGGAGGTGCGCAGAGAAGGACGGGGGAGGGGAGGTGCAGGGTGGAGGAGGGGAGGTGCGCAGAGACGGACAGGGAAGGGGAGGTGCAGGGGAGGGAGGGGTGCAGGGAAGGACGGGGGAGGGGAGGAGCAGGGGAGGGAGGGGTGCAGGGAAGGACGGGGGAGGGGAGGAGCAGGGGAGGGAGGGGTGCAGGGAAGGACGGGGGAGGGGAGGAGCAGGGGAGGGAGGGGTGCAGGGAAGGACGGGGGAGGGGAGGAGCAGGGGAGGGAGGGGTGCAGGGAAGGATGGGGGAGGGGAGGTGCAGGGTGGAGGAGGGGAGGCGCGCAGAGAAGGACGGGGGAGGGAGGGGTGCAGGGAAGGACGGGGGAGGGGAGGTGCAGGGTGGGGGAGGGAGGGGTGCAGGGAAGGACGGGGGAGGGGAGGTGCAGGGTGGAGGAAGGGAGGCGCGCAGAGAAGGACGGGGGAGGGGAGGAGCAGGGGAGCAGGCCAGGTGGCAGCAGGGATCCGGGGTGGCCAAGGTCCCAGAGCGTGGCACGGGTGCTCCGGCGTGGCTGGGTTCCCCACAGACGGTGCGCCCCACATCTGCCCCCAGCCATGCTGGCCCGAAGGCCCCTGGCCCGCGCTGCATGTGGCCGAGCTCACCTCGTACTCCGGCTCGTCATCGGCTGACTTGGACGCGCTCTTGTCCATGGCGTCGGCCACCACTGGCTCAGGCGTGGTGGCCACGTTGGGCGAGGCGGGGTCTGTGGGCTGCTGCGAGGCGGGCGGGCTGGCCTCCTCCTCCTTCTGAGGCTCTGCCCGGGGGCTCTCCTCCACCACGTTCATGATGGCAATGACTTTGGCCTTCTTCTCAGCCTGCAGAGAGAGCAGACGGGGAGTCAGGGCTGCCTGCGCGTCCCGGGGAGGAGGGACCCCCAAAAGCCAGCAGCGGGCAGGGAAGGGGCCACCAAGTGCCAGAGCCCCCTCAGGGACTGCTTGGCTCAGCCAGCTCTCAGGTGGGCTCTGTTGGGGCTGGCAGGGCCCGGGGCCCCCAGTGCCCAGCAGCAATGACTCTCCCGCCGTGGGGCTCAGTTTGGGAAAGGCCCCTTGGGGGCCCAGCATGACCCTGGGCTTTACCCCTCCCGTGGGAGCATGTGGTGTCGGGGACCCAGCCTGGCCTGGCAGGCTGCAATGCCTGGGGGTGCCCATGGTGGGGCACTCTGTGCGCAGCCCTCTAGGGAATGGGGGGCTCCCCTCGCGGAGGAGACAGCCAGCTCAGTCAGGCACCGTGGGGTGGCCCCAGGAGAAAGTATGACTGGACATGTCCCGTTCTGCTGTCAGAGGGGCCAGGCCCCTCGCCAGGGGATGCAGGGTCAGGACCCAGCCCTCCAGTCCCAGGGCCACAGCGCCGCCCGGATGGGTAGGGGAGAGCGCAGTGCCCCGTGCTGCCCGGCGCTGCCCGGCAGGGAATCGCCCCAGCCTGCCATGGCTGGAGTGGGGGGAGACAGAGGGCTCAGGTGTGAGAGAGAGGGGAGGGCCCCGAAAGTCCTTTCCTGGGAGGGGAGCCAGTCCCCAGGGCAGCGGGAAACGAGGGATGCCCCCCCTCAGGGCAGCACTGCGTGAGCACAGCCACCGTCGCCTGTCGGGGTCAGGCACACCCTGCCCCAGCCTGCTCCCCGGAGCAGGTGGCCCAGGCCGGAGCCGGTCCTGACAGCGGGGGCAGTGCCAGGCCGAGGAGCCCGGGGACGGCTTTCCCCACCCCCAAGGAAGTGCCAGGCTCCTGGAGACACAGAGTAGGTGTCCCAGCGGCTCCCTGGGAATCAAATCAGCGGCCTCCTTCCCCAAACCCCATGCGAAGGGTGTGCTGCACGGGCTGGGCCCAGGAATGCTGTGCCACCGGGACTGCCAGGAGCTAGGGCTGCTCTCATCAGCCCCCCCCGCAGCCCTGCCCTGAGCAGTGACTGCCCCACCCCCCTTTCCCCTCCCATGTGGTGTGGGGCTCAGCCTGGGAGAGGGCAGAGCTGGGACCCCTCAGAGCTGGACTGGGAGGATGGAGAGGGGCTCTGGGGGCCGCACTCCGCACAAACCAGCCCTGCAATCAGGTGCGCAGGGAACAGCCGGGTGAGCTCCCGGCCCTGGGGTGCAGGGACTGGAGAGAGAGCGACCCGTCATCCGGAGCAGGAACAGCATCAGCGTTTACCAAGGGCCTACCCCCCACCCCTGGGACAAGCCTGCCCCAAACTCTCCCAGCCACCTCTGCTTTCTACCCCCCCAGTCCCCCACCTGAGCACAACGGGGCTGCGTAACCTGCAGAGTAACGGGGAGCCCACCAAGCCCTGGCTTCTCATGCTCCAGCCCTAGACACCGCCATCCTCACAGCACTTCCTGCCTCGCTAACCAGCCGCCGCTCGGATGTAACGAGGGAGGCACATGGTGACTCCCACGCTCTGGGAGCTTGCCCGCCCCAAGCCAGCGAGTCCCTTCACCCAGGGATGGGAGGTGAGCTCCAGGCCTAGGCGGCACCAGGGCCGCCCAGAGGATTCAGGGGGCCTGGGGTCTTCGGCGGCGGGGGGTCCTTCCGCTCTGGGACCCACCGCCGAATTGCCCTGAAGACCTGCGGCGGGGGCCCCCTGCCGCCGAATTACCGCCGAAGACCTGGCACTTCGGCGGCGGGTCCCACTTCAGCGGTAATTCGGCGGTGGGGTCCCCGCCTCGGGTCTTCGGGGCACTTCGGCGGCGGGTCCCACTTCGGTGGTAATTCGGCGGTGGGGTCCCCGCCTCGGGTCTTCGGGGCACTTCGGCGGCGGGTCCCACTTCAGCGGTAATTCGGCGGTGGGGGGTCCTTCTGCCCTGGAGCGGAAGAAGCTCCAGGGGCCCCGGCCCCGCGAGAGTTTTCTGGGGCCCCCGGAGCGAGTGAAGGACCCCGCTCCAAGGGCCCTGAAAAAGTCTGGGGGGGGCCCCTGTGGGGCCCGGGGCAAATTGCCCCCCTCCCCCCCCCGGGTGGCTCTGGGCGGCACCAATCTGACTACAGGGCGGGCTCTCCGCGGCCAGCGCCCTAGAGAAGTCAGAGCTATGAACATGTGGGGCTCAAAGGTCCAAAGTGACCAGGGGGGTTTGTAAGCAGATCGCAGGCCCCGGGGCCCTCGAGAGCAGGGTAGGGCAGGGCCCAGCTGTCGCCCAGAGCATGCCTGGGGCAGAGCATCCCCCTGCCAGCTGCAGTCAGCGAACCTGGGACGAGGAACTAGAGGCGTTAGAGCCGGAGCACGGTGAGTGGCTGCTTGGTACCTTGCCCAGCCCCGGGACCAGGCTGGAGGCCAAGGCTCTGGGCAGGATGCCTCACGTGCGGACACACTGGCGCAACAGCTCAGACGTGGGATTCTCCACTGGTGGGACGGCTCGTGGCCAGTAATGCTCACAGCCATGCAGTGTTTGCCAGGAGCTGGGAATGGCGCCAGGGATGCATCACTGGATGATTCCCTGCTCTGTTCATTCCCTCTGGGGCACCTGGCACTGGCCACTGTGGGAAGACAGGACACTGGGCTGGATGGACCCTTGCTCTGACCCAGTCTGGCCGATCTAATGTTCTTATCTGGGCCAGGGAGCTGGCTAAGCAAACCTCAAGCTTATGGCCTGGGCGGGGAGGGGTCAGGGAGGAATCCTGGCCAGGTGCATTATGGGCCTTCCCCCAACCCTAAAGCTTGAGGTAGCAGATGCTGCTGGGACCCGTGTGTTCCTGAGAGGGAGGATGGCAGTGGAACAGCGCGGGGCTGGCCCAGTGCCAGCAAAGCTGGGTGGCCCCTGCAGGCTCACAGGCCTACAGGGTGTGCGGAGCCCGTTCCACGCGGCTGAGCAAAGCCAGGGAGCCTGGCGTGGATACAGCGGGAGGGCGATCTGGCCAGCAATGGATCCCACCCCCAGGAACTGGTGCTGCCCCACTCCTATCAGCAGAGGGCCCCAAGGGAGCTGAGAGGGGAACGTTGTCCCTGGCCGGCAGCGCGGGGGATGCGAAGGAGCTGGCTGTAAGCGGCACAGTGCCATGAAGTTGATTAGCAGAGCCACACACATCCAGCGGCAGCATGTAGTCAGGTGCCCCCACACCCGCTCTGCAGCCTGATTGCTCCTGGGACCCTCCTGCTGGCTGTGCAGAGTGGGGCAGGGGGAGGAAGGAGGGGGCTGATGTCAGGATGTCCCTGTCTCCCCCCAGCCCCTGTACCCAGCTGCACAGAGCAGGGTAGCAGGGACAGGGCTCAGGACTTGCAGCAGCTCTGAGGTCTGAACGAGCCTGGGTGAGTGCGTGCCTTAAAGAGACAGCGCCCGGTCTCTCAGAGACTTCCCCAGCAGCACCCCCGCCCCCCCCAGTTGTTACGTCTTGGTACTTCCTGCAATGCACATATATTCTCTGTCATTTGATTCTTTCAAGTGGGCTATTCTGGTCTATGCATTTCATAATTTTTACTTCTCTCTTACACTTACATTCAATTCTTTGAGTAGTGAATTCTAAAATGCCGAATCTGTCCTGGCTGGAGCAATTATCCCTATGGTAACTTTAAAACAATCTGTATTATATCTAGGTTTTTTGTTCTACTGGTGGGACACGTCTGCACATACCTCGGGGAACGTAACAAAATTTATTCCGCACATGGATGGAAAAACGTAGAGGGAACGTTTCTCCCCGGTGCCAGAGAGGAGGAGTGGGGGTGGCCGGGGGAACAGTGTTGCCACGCTGCCAGGCCTTTCTTACTGCGCAGCCAGCCAGCCAAACTGCTGCCAGAGGCAGCATGGGGCCAGGCCGGCACAGCCCAGGCATCGGGCCGAAGCGAAGAGCCCAACCCTGCAGCCAGGGAGCTACTGGAGTTGGTGCGTGTGTGTGGAAGCGCAGAAAAGCACCAATCCTGCCCCACAATTCAACTTTGTGGTCCAGGATCAGATCTGGCAAGGCCCATCCCCCCTGCACCGACTCCAGCCCCTAAACCGTTGCCAGGGTCACCTCCCCCCCAGCTTCCCAGCACCAATCCCACCTCCCGGCCCCCCCGACTGTAATCACACCCTGTCCCAGCACCACTGCTCTTGTAACAGCCCCCATCCCCCTGCTCACCCCTGTCCCACACACACACAGCGCATGGCACCAACCCTGCAGACACAGTTCTGGCCCCCACTTCTGCCTCCTCAACCATCCCACCGCTTGCCTGTCCCAGGACCCAGCTCCCTCTGGCTCATTTCCGTCACTAGCTCCACTCACTCCACAAGCTCCCCGCGGGTCTGAGTGGAGCCGGCGACGGAAAGGAGCTCCCCGCGGGTCTGAGTGGAGCTAGCGACGGAAAGGAGCTCCCCGCGGGTCTGAGTGGAGCCGGCGATGGAAAGGAGCTCCCCGCGGGTCTGAGTGGAGCCGGCGATGGAAAGGAGCTCCCTGCGGGTCTGAGTGGAGCTAGCGATGGAAAGGAGCTCCCTGCGGGTCTGAGTGGAGCCGGCGATGGAAAGGAGCTCCCTGCGGGTCTGAGTGGAGCTAGCGATGGAAAGGAGCTCCCTGCGGGTCTGAGTGGAGCTAGCGATGGAAAGGAGCTCCCCGCGGGTCTGAGTGGAGCTAGCGATGGAAAGGAGCTCCCCGCGGGTCTGAGTGGAGCTAGCGATGGAAAGGAGCTCCCCGCGGGTCTGAGTGGAGCTAGCGATGGAAAGGAGCTCCCCGCGGGTCTGAGTGGAGCTAGCGATGGAAAGGAGCTCCCCGCGGGTCTGAGTGGAGCTAGCGATGGAAAGGAGCTCCCCGCGGGTCTGAGTGGAGCTAGCGATGGAAAGGAGCTCCCCGCGGGTCTGAGTGGAGCTAGCGATGGAAAGGAGCTCCCCGCGGGTCTGAGTGGAGCTAGCGATGGAAAGGAGCTCCCTGCGGGTCTGAGTGGAGCCGGCGATGGAAAGGAGCTCCCCGCGGGTCTGAGTGGAGCTGGCGATGGAAAGGAGCTCCCCGCGGGTCTGAGTGGAGCTAGCGATGGAAAGGAGCTCCCTGCGGGTCTGAGAGGAGCTAGCGATGGAAAGGAGCTCCCCGCGGGTCTGAGTGGAGCCAGCGATGGAAAGGAGCTCCCTGCGGGTCTGAGTGGAGCTAGCGATGGAAAGGAGCTCCCTGCGGGTCTGAGTGGAGCCAGCGATGGAAAGGAGCTCCCTGCGGGTCTGAGTGGAGCCGGCGACGGAAAGGAGCTCCCCGCGGGTCTGAGTGGAGCCAGCGATGGAAAGGAGCTCCCCGCGGGTCTGAGTGGAGCCGGCGATGGAAAGGAGCTCCCTGCGGGTCTGAGTGGAGCCGGCGATGGAAAGGAGCTCCCTGCGGGTCTGAGTGGAGCCGGCGATGGACAGGAGCTCCCTGCGGGTCTGAGTGGAGCTAGCGATGGAAAGGAGCTCCCTGCGGGTCTGAGTGGAGCCGGCGATGGACAGGAGCTCCCTGCGGGTCTGAGTGGAGCCGGCGATGGACAGGAGCTCCCTGCGGGTCTGAGTGGAGCCGGCGATGGACAGGAGCTCCCTGCGGGTCTGAGTGGAGCCGGCGATGGAAAGGAGCTCCCTGCGGGTCTGAGTGGAGCCGGCGATGGAAAGGAGCTCCCCGCGGGTCTGAGTGGAGCTGGCGATGGACAGGAGCTCCCCGCGGGTCTGAGTGGAGCTGGCGATGGACAGGAGCTCCCTGCGGGTCTGAGTGGAGCTGGCGATGGAAAGGAGCTCCCTGCGGGTCTGAGTGGAGCTGGCGATGGAAAGGAGCTCCCTGCTGGTCTGAGTGGAGCCAGCGATGGAAAGGAGCTCCCTGCGGGTCTGAGTGGAGCTAGCGATGGAAAGGAGCTCCCTGCGGGTCTGAGTGGAGCTAGCGATGGAAAGGAGCTCCCTGCGGGTCTGAGTGGAGCTAGCGATGGAAAGGAGCTCCCTGCGGGTCTGAGTGGAGCCGGCGACGGAAAGGAGCTCCCTGCGGGTCTGAGTGGAGCCAGAGCTGGAAAGGAGCTCCCTGCGGGTCTGAGTGGAGCCAGAGCTGGAAAGGAGCTCCCTGCGGGTCTGAGTGGAGCTAGCGATGGAAAGGAGCTCCCTGCGGGTCTGAGTGGAGCTAGCGATGGAAAGGAGCTCCCTGCGGGTCTGAGTGGAGCCGGCGATGGAAAGGAGCTCCCTGCGGGTCTGAGTGGAGCCGGCGATGGACAGGAGCTCCCTGCGGGTCTGAGTGGAGCCGGCGATGGAAAGGAGCTCCCTGCGGGTCTGAGTGGAGCCGGCGATGGAAAGGAGCTCCCTGCGGGTCTGACTGGAGCCTGCTAAGGAAAGGAGCTCCCTGCGGGTCTGAGTGGAGCCGGCGATGGACAGGAGCTCCCTGCGGGTCTGAGTGGAGCTAGCGATGGAAAGGAGCTCCCTGCGGGTCTGAGTGGAGCCGGCGATGGACAGGAGCTCCCTGCGGGTCTGAGTGGAGCTAGCGATGGAAAGGAGCTCCCTGCGGGTCTGAGTGGAGCCGGCGATGGAAAGGAGCTCCCTGCGGGTCTGAGTGGAGCCGGCGATGGAAAGGAGCTCCCTGCGGGTCTGAGTGGAGCTGGCGATGGAAAGGAGCTCCCTGCGGGTCTGAGTGGAGCTGGCGATGGAAAGGAGCTCCCTGCGGGTCTGAGTGGAGCCGGCGATGGACAGGAGCTCCCTGCGGGTCTGAGTGGAGCTAGCGATGGAAAGGAGCTCCCTGCGGGTCTGAGTGGAGCTAGCGATGGAAAGGAGCTCCCTGCGGGTCTGAGTGGAGCTAGCGATGGAAAGGAGCTCCCCGCGGGTCTGAGTGGAGCCAGCGATGGAAAGGAGCTCCCCGCGGGTCTGAGTGGAGCCGGCGATGGAAAAGAGCTCCCCGCGGGTCTGAGTGGAGCAGGCGATGGAAAGGAGCTCCCCGCGGGTCTGAGTGGAGCCAGCGATGGAAAGGAGCTCCCCGCGGGTCTGAGTGGAGCCGGCGATGGAAAAGAGCTCCCCGCGGGTCTGAGTGGAGCTGGCGATGGAAAGGAGCTCCCTGCGGGTCTGAGTGGAGCCGGCGATGGAAAGGAGCTCCCCGCGGGTCTGAGTGGAGCTAGCGATGGAAAGGAGCTCCCCGCGGGTCTGAGTGGAGCTAGCGATGGAAAGGAGCTCCCCGCGGGTCTGAGTGGAGCTAGCGATGGAAAGGAGCTCCCCGCGGGTCTGAGTGGATCTAGCGATGGACAGGAGCTCCCCGCGGGTCTGAGTGGAGCTAGCGATGGAAAGGAGCTCCCCGCGGGTCTGAGTGGAGCTAGCGATGGAAAGGAGCTCCCTGCGGGTCTGAGTGGAGCTAGCGATGGAAAGGAGCTCCCCGCGGGTCTGAGTGGAGCCAGCGATGGAAAGGAGCTCCCCGCGGGTCTGAGTGGAGCCGGCGATGGAAAGGAGCTCCCTGCGGGTCTGAGTGGAGCCAGCGATGGAAAGGAGCTCCCTGCGGGTCTGAGTGGAGCCGGCGATGGAAAGGAGCTCCCTGCGGGTCTGAGTGGAGCTGGCGATGGAAAGGAGCTCCCTGCGGGTCTGAGTGGAGCTGGCGATGGAAAGGAGCTCCCTGCGGGTCTGAGTGGAGCCGGCGATGGAAAGGAGCTCCCTGCGGGTCTGAGTGGAGCTAGCGATGGAAAGGAGCTCCCTGCGGGTCTGAGTGGAGCTAGCGATGGAAAGGAGCTCCCTGCGGGTCTGAGTGGAGCTGGCGATGGAAAGGAGCTCCCTGCGGGTCTGAGGAACAGTTATTAGCTGAACGGCATAGGCTGGGTGCAGCTGCCAGATTTCCAGCCCCCCATTCTCTGGCAACAGTGGAGGGATTTTTACCATGTAACACTGTCAAAGTTCGGAGGGTGCCAAGCCAGCAAAGCCTGTCGTAATGGTTTGGTAAATCCCCTGCACCGAGCAGGTGTGGCTCAGACATGGCAAGGGCAGGCTGGTGAGGACAGAAGGCCAGGTGAGCTACACCGCACCCTGTGTTTCAGTCGGCAATGCACACCGCTCCCTAGGATTCCTGTTACACCCCATCTCCCAGCTTCATTTCTGTGATTGACACTAGTGGGAGCGGCCCGTGGCAAGGAACGGAGACCAGCTGCAAGGCAAGTTCTTTTTCCTCAGGTAAGAAACCGATGAATGACCAACGAGTGTGGAGAATTCCCTCAATTAACAGCTTCTCAGTCAACACCCCAAGTAAATATTGCGTCTAGTTCTGTCAGTTCTCTGCAGGCTGCTCCCACTCGCTCGCCAGCTGACACCATTCAGGGTAAGCTCAGGAAATGGCTGACAAGTTTTTTAGACTTCACACCCCTCCCACGCCAAGCCTGAGAACCCAAGGGGTGCCCCGCCTACCAGTACACCTCCTCAGGAACAGCCCACTCCCCCTTGTATCATCGCCATGGCAAGGGCCTACCCTCCCACAACAGCCTACTCACCCCCCTCGATTATTTCCATGGCAACAACCTACCCCCCCATATCAGCCCCCCGGCAACAGCCTACTCACTCCCCTGCCCACTATCAGTGCCACCCCCCCCTCAGGCAGCGTGACCTAGTGGACGGGTGCCTCACTGTGGCCTGGAGCAAGTCTCTTCCCTCCTCTGTGGCCCCCCCCCCCGGACAATGGGACGGAGCTGGTCTGGGGTGTTTGCACAGTGCTCTGTAAGGAGCCCTGGGGCTACCACCCAGAGGAGGGGTGCAGCTGGGCAGCCCCCGCTGCCAGGCCAGGTGCTGGGGAAGCTGGCAGCTGGTGGGGGTGTGCGTGCCCGGGACTATCACGGCTCTCGGCCTGACACACGACAGTGCGTCCTGCAGCAAGTAAGCAGCTGCCAAAACGCCTTGGAAGGAGGCAGCCTGCTACCCCGGGCCTGCAGGGGAAGAGCACGGCAGTGAAATGGCACCAGCCACCAACTGCTGGGAGGTGACTGAGCCAGAGGTCATCGGCCCCACAGCCCCCCACGGCCCCACAGCCAGCGCTCCCCCCACCACGGTCAGCACCCCCTCCCCCCCAGGCTAGCCCCAGGCAGAGCGTTCACCTCTGGAGGGCTGGGGCCCTGGTGCTCAGGGGAAGGAGCCCCGGAGGGAGAGGCAGATCCCCGGCTATCAGCAGGAGAAGGGCTGGGGGAGGGCACGTGCCAGGAAAAGTATTTCAAGAACCCTGGGAAAATGGCCCAAAGCAAAGCGGCTTTGAAGAGAGACTGACAAGGCCCCTCAGGCTGCGCACAGGCCCCTGGCCTGGCGCTGGCAGGACAGAGCTGCTGCAGCCAGGGCAGCGGCTCAAATCCGAGTCTCGGATGAGAGAGAGCCCCTGAACGAGGCTGCGCGGACGCAGCCAGAGCCATGTGCCCCCCGCAGAGGGGCATGGGAGCTGCGAGGGGGCGCTGGCCCCGCTCTGGCAGTCACAGCAGGGCTGCTCTGGCTGAATGTTATTGTTAAGGATCCCATGGTCAGGGATGCAGCCCCATCCTCTGGGTGTCCCCGAAGCTGGGAATGGGTGACACGGGATGGATCACTCGATAAGTTGCCCTGTTCTGTTCATTCCCACTGAAGCACCTGGCACTGGCCACTGTGGGGTGACAGGACACTGGGCTAGATGGACCATTGGCTGACCCAGTGTGGCAATTCTTATGTTCTGATCCAGCTGAAGATGGCTCCCCAGAGACACACCCTCCAGTCTGTTCCTTGGGGTCTCTGCCATTACTAGCCGCAGGCACAGACATGAACGAGCGCAGGACCGAGCCTGCGGAAGGCTAAGCCGTTTCTCGGTCCTGGGACGTGAGACTGAGGAGCCAGGGACGACTCTGGGGTTCTCTGCGGCAAGGTAGAGTACTTGGGGCGCTGTCCGCAGGTCTGGGGGCTGACGTGGCCGATGGGCTGCCTCCAGGAGTAAACACTCGCCTTTTTCCAGCATGGCTTAAACCCCTTGGAGGTGTGACACTGACATGGGACTCTCCCCAGCGCGTTACACGGGCTGGGGCTGCAGTGCTGCCTGGCCTGGGTTAGCGGCAGTGCAGCAGCACTTACACCCCAGGGAGTGTGGCATCGTTCTGGTACCAAGCCCGGTACCGAAAAGGGAAATTCAAAAGCCTAAGACTAACTTAGCAGCATAACGAGCAAACCTAACGTATCGAACTCACTAATTCCGAACAGTAGGAGTTGAGGGAAGCTCCCTCAAACGAGCAGTCTAAGATTGTGCCAACAACTGTCCATGGCACTATGAAGGCACCACGAGGGGTTGGCTCTGCTCCCTTACACCCACATGCAGCAGTGTCACACAGCAGAGGGGGCTGACGGGTACCGCAGAGGGGAAAACGTTCTCCGATAACTGTGCATAAGGTGAGTGCGCACCGGCGGTGGAACAGACACGGGGTGTCTTCGGCAGAAGGGCTGAGAGTGCTGGCAGGGGCACGGGTCCACCGTGGGGTGGGAGTTATCTGCTGGGGAAGGCTGGGAGCCCCATTACAAGGGAAGTTTGAAACCAGACTGCACCTGCCCTGCGAGGGCCCAAGGCACAGGGCGGAGATGGGTCTCTCCAGCCTGAGGTTTCCATGGCTCCCCACCTCGGTCTCAGTTCTGCCTCAGGCCCCTCTCTGCAGGCTCCATGAGCCGACTGCCTGGCTCAAGCCACTGTGGAGCATGGACAGACGGACGTCTACAGCTCCTCATGACTTGGGAGGGGAAAGCAGCAGCTGCTCCCAGAACTCGCAGCCTTTCCTCCCCTTTGCCACAGCCCCTGTAACAGGCAGCCAGCGCTGCTAGCACCCGCTGTGTGCCACAGATGCACCAGCGCCTTTTAGCCCGGGCCTAAGGAGCCAGAGGGCCACCAGCCCCCCCTCACCCCCTGAGATGCTGCACCCTCCCTGTCCTGCGCGGTTCTCCTTCCCTTTGCCACGGCATCCTGCCCAGCTACTGCCAACAGCCCCTGCGAGAGCCTAGCATAGAACGCAAACTCGCCAGGCCTGCTGGTGCCTCTCTGCATCTCCCCGGCCCGTGAACACTGGCTACTGGAGTCTATTCTCCAGGGCCTTCAGGCTCCCAGCCCTCCGCTCCGGAGATGAGGCCGCAGTCCCAGAGCTCTCCTGAGCCAGCCAAAATCGTCCTTTGCTCTGTGGCTCCCTCTCCCTGGACCCCTCGAACACTCCCAAGAGTCACCCCTCCCTTTGCAGGCTTTCTAGGGACGTCATCTGCTGATGCAACTTCAGCCCCCATCTCCGCTGACAACGGCCAAATCCACCTCTGCACCGTCAGCTCATCTCCCTCCAGCTCAGCCAGTGTCTCTGGCACCTGCCCCCACCCACGCAAACTCTGTATGGCTCACAGGGATCCCCCGAGCTCTCCTCCCCCTTCCCCCAGGAGCAGTGCTCCTCCCTCGCTCCTGCCAGCCAGGCTGCTGCTTTTCCCTCCCATCTCACATCCCTGCCCACCCATCTGCTGCTCCAGCCTCCTTAGCACCCACCTCAGCTGCTCCGCCCATGCAGAGAAGCTGCTACAGTGGGGATAACTCTGCCCCTCGTTCCTTATCGGTCTGTCTCTCTTATGGCACTGCCCTGTCCCCTCTGCGGGGACAACACTGCCTTGGCTGGCCCACAGGGCAACTCCACCCTCTCCTCTTGAATCCCACCCCAACCCCACCCTCTGCCAGGACCCCTACAGTCCGGCTGCCTGAGCCTCTCCTGGTGGAGTCGGTCCCTTTCCCTGCAGAGAGGTGCGGTTCAGGGACGGAGGGGTCAGGACACTGGAGCTGGGTCCTGCTGAGGTGAGGGGACAGGGCGAGCTGTGTCATTAGAATTACACTACGAAAGCTGGCCAGCCACCCCCACCGCTGTGGGGAACGTCCCCCCACCCCTTAGGGATCAGTGCTGCCCAGCCCTTCTGCACAGCAGCGAATGCCCCTTCTTCACCCGTCGTCCTCGATTTCACAGCCTCCGAGAGCACCCAACACTACCGCGCTCTAGACAACCAACCACCGTCCTCGCCTCCAGGCTGCAGCTGGCCACGCCCTGCGCCGGCCGGGGGTCACTCCCAGCGCTCCCCGGCAGTCCCTCTGCTGCTCAGTCTCATCCAGGCTTCTCTGGGTCTCTAGCCCCTTTGCTGCCCCCTCCCCCCTTGGCCTTGCTCAGCTCCAGAGCAGCTGGGTTTTGGGTAGCCCCAGGGGTCCCCCTGCCCTGCCCCTGGGAAGAGACCAACAAAGGGCAGCGCATCTCCAGGCCCTGACTTGCCACCCTCGTGAGCCAGGCTTTAAACTAGGTTCAGAGGGGCAGGTCGCCAAAGCCTATGGGTAGGTGCACAAAAGGCAACTGTGGGAGTGGGATGGAAAATTATCCTAGGGTTGTAGGAGCAACAAGAGGGAAACCAGTGAGGGAATCTGCTCAACAGCTTAGATGTCTATACCCAAATGCAAGGGGTACGATGCATAGACAGGAAGGACTGGCAGTCTTAGTGTCTGAACTAAATAATGACTTAGCCGGCATTGCTGAGACTTGGTGGGAGAAAACTGATGTACAGAGCAGTACAGCTTGTGCAAGAGGGACAGGCAGGGGAAGAAGGGAGGTGATGCTGCATTATACATCAAGAGTATCTATCCTTGTTCTGAGTGTTGTCAGAGGCAGACCAGCTAAAAGCCTCTGGCTACGGACAAAAGGGGGAATCAAACAGGGACAACATCAGAGAAGGGTCTACTACAGACACCACGTCAGGATGAGGAGGTGGATGAGGCATTTCTAGAATAAATAAGAGAAATATCCAAAGACAAGCCCTGGAAGCAACGGGGGACTATCACTACCCAGACATCTGCTGGAAAAGTGATACAGCAAAACACCACGTTTCCAGTAAGTTCTTGGAATGGATTAGAGACAACTTTTTGTTTCAGAAAGTGGAGATGTGCAGCAGCCATTTTAGACCTGAATCTGACCAACAGGGAGGAGTTGGTTGTGAATCTGAAGGTGGAAGGCCCTGTGGGTGAAAGTGATCATGAAAGGACGGATTTCATGATTCTAAGGAAAGAAAGAAGTGAAAGCAATGGAATAAGAAGAATGGACTTTGAAAAAAGCAGGCTTTAGCACACCCGAGAACTGACAGGTAAAATCCCCTGGGCTGAAGGAGTTCAGGAAAGCTGGCAGTTTCTCAAGGAGACAATATTAAAAGCACAACTGCAAACTATCCCAATGCGAAGGAATTATAGAAAGAGTAAGGGGACACTATTGCTCCAACAGGAGCGCTTTAACAACCTGAAAATCAAAAAGGAATCCTATCAAAATGGAAACATGGATGAATTACTAAGGAGGAGTACAAAGGAACAGCATAGGCATGAAGGGACAAAATCAGAACGGCTACGGCACAAACTGAGTGATACCGAGCAAGGATGGGGGATGCGGTACACATGCTATCTTGATTTCAGCAAGGCTTCTGCCCCATTCCCACGTGACAGCCTCATAAGCAAGTAGAGAAATGTGGTCAAGATGAAATTACTATAAAGTGGTTGCACAACCGGTTGAAAGATGTTACTCAGAGCAGTAGTTATTAATGGTTTGCTGTCGAACTGGGAGGGCGTATCTAGTGGAGTCCTGCAGGGGTCAGTCCTGGGTCAGGTACTATTTCATATTTTCAGATAACACCAACCTGGGCGGGGCTCCAAGTACTCTAATCAAAATTCAAAATGACCTTGATAAATTGGAGAACTGGTGTAAAATCAACAAGATTATATTCAATACAGACAAGTGTGAAGTACTGCACTTAGGAGGGCAAAACCAAATGCACAATTACAAAATGGGAAATTACTGGCTAGGCGGTAGAACTGCTGAGAATAATCTGGGGGTTATAATGGATCACAAATTGAATATGACTCAACAATGTGATGCAGCTGCGAAAAAGCCTAACACCATCCTGGGGTGCACTAACAGGAGTGTCGTGAGTGAAACACGGGGGGTAATTGTCCCGCTCTACTCAGCACTGAGCACTGTGCCCAGTTCTGGATGCTGCACATTGGGAAAGATGTGGACAAATTGGAGAGTCCAGGGGAGAGTAACACAAATGATTAATCCTGCCTATGGGGAATGGTTACAAAGCCTGGGCATGTTCCGTCTTGAGAAAAGAAGACTGAGGGGGACCTGTTAACAGTCTTCAAATCTGTTCAGGGCTGTTCTACAGAGAACGGTTGCTCTCTATGTCCCCTGAAGGTACTTACATGAAGAAATGGGCTTAATCTGTAGCAAGGGAGAGTTAGGTTAGATATTAGGAAAAACTGTCTGTCAGGGTGGTTAAGCTCTGGAAGGCTGTAGAAACCTCACCACTGGTTGGGCAAACCCCTGTCAGGGCCGGTCTAGGTTTACTTGGTCCTGCCTCAGCCCAGGGGACTGGAGTAGACGACCTCAGGAGGCCCTTCCAGCCCTGCGTAGCTATGATTTGAACTTCCTCACATCTCACTGGATTCTCTTGCTCTGGCCTCACCAGGCTTTGCTGTTCCTCTCCATTTAATCACATCAGCCTGTTTTAGTCACATGCTGTTTCCTCTTCTAGAGCATTAAAGAGGAAGTTCAATCAGAGGGCTGGACTGAGGGCCCCAGCTACTGGCCCCCTTCCCCAACTCAGCACATGATTACTCCCAGGCCTTCAGCAGCTCTCTGAGGGCAGACAGAGCCTCTATCTCTGTTCATCACCAGGCCATGTCCTTCAGACAGCACCCTGCTGCTTCAGACAACCAGAAACCCGCAGAAGGGCTGTCTCCTTGCACCCACATTCTCTCCCCTCTCCTACATGCTGATCCTTAGCCTTTGCCATCTCTTCCTATGCAGGTCCTGCCCCAAGAACCCTTGGAATCATAGAATCTCAGGGTTGGAAGGGACCTCAGGAGGTATCTAGTCCAATCCCCTGCTCAAAGCAGGACCAACCCCAACTAAATCATCCCAGCCAGGGCTTTGTCAAGCCTGACCTTAAAAACCTCTAAGGAAGGAGATTCCACCACCTCCCTAGGGAACCCATTCCAGTGCTTCACCACCCTCCTAGTGAAATAGTGTTTCCTAATATCCAACCTAGACCTCCCCCACTGCAACTTGAGACCATTGCTCCTTGTTCTGTCATCTTCTACCACTGAGAACAGCCAAGTTCCATTTTCTTTGGAACCCCACTTCAGGTAGTTGAAAGCAGCTATCAAATCCCCCCTCACTCTTCTCTTCTGCAGGCTAAACAATCCCAGTTCCCTCAGCCTCTCCTCAGAAGTCATGTGTTCCAGCCCCCTAATCATTTTCGTTGCCCTTCGCTGGACTCTCTCCAATTTGTCCACATCCCTTCTGTAGTGGGGGGGCCAAAACTGGATGCAGTACTCCAGATGTGGACTCACCAGTGCTGAATCGAGGGGAATAATCACTTCCCTCAATCTGCTGGCAATGCTCCTACTAATACAGCCCAATATGCCGTTGGCCTTCTTGGCAACAAGGGCACACTGCTGATTCTCATCCAGCTTCTCGTCCACTGTAATCCCCAGATCCTTTTCTGCAGAACTGTTGCTTAGCCAGTTGGTCCCCAGCCTGTAGCGGTGCATGGGATTCTTCCGTCCAAAGTGCAGGACTCTGCACTTGTCCTTGTTGAACCTCATCAGATTTCTTTTGGCCCAATCCTCCAATTTGTCTAGGTCACTCTGGACCCTATCCCTAGCCTCTAGTGTATCTACCTCTCCCCACAGCTTACTGTCATCTGCAAACTTGCTGAGGGTGCAATCCATCCCATCCTCCAGATCATTAATGAAGATGTTGAACAAAACCAGCCCCAGGACTGACCCCTAGGGCACTCTGCTTGATACCAGCTGCCAACAAGACATTGAGCTGTTGATCACTACCTGTTAAACCCGATGATCTAGCCAGCTTTCTATCCACCTTATAGTCTATTCATCCAGCCCATACTTCTTTAACTTGCTGGCAAAAATACTGTGGGAGACCGTATCAAAAGCTTTGCTAAAGTCAAGGAATAACACATCCACTGCTTCCCCCTCATCCACAGAGCCGGTTATCTCCCCATAGAAGGCAATCAGGTTGGTCAGGCATGACTTGCTCTTGGTGAATCCATGTTGACTGTTCCTGATCACCTTCCTCTCCTCCAAGTGCTTCACAATGGATTCCTTGAGGACCTGCTCCATGATTTTGCCGGGGACTGAAGTGAGACTGACTGGTCTGTAGTTCCCCGGGTTCTCTTTTTTCCCTTTTTCAAATATGGCTATTGGCTCTCTTTACAGAGCAGCAGGCCTGCCCCTGGGCTCCCGACTGCAACAGGGGATCTAGTCAGTGTGTGCCCACGACACATGCCCAGCCCTTTGTCATGGAAAGGGCTGACAGAGCCTGGAGCTGGCCTTTGATTCCAGTCAGCACAAACGGATTCGGAGCAGGGCTGGGATCTGAGCCCTACCTGAGCTGAGAGCTGACTGGGGCTTTCTGGTTATCGTGCGCCTGCTGACCTGCAAACTAGGGCAGCCTGAGCCCCTTGACCCGATTCCCAGAACTGCCCGCAGCGTGAAGCCTAGTCCAAGCCAGTGGCCCGGTCATGCCACATACCTGCCTTCTGAGCGACACCCAGACCGGAAAGCAGCTGGGTGGAACGTCGCTGGGCCCAGTGCCCCCGCATGGCTGTATCTGGGGTTTGGACAGTCACTCCTGGGGCTTTGGGACAAGAGGGGTTGCTCCCCTCAGCCCCAAGCCGAAGGGCTCCGAACAACTGTCAAAACCCACAGGTGACTCAGCCAGCAGCAAACCAGCTTGGTGCTTCCCTAACAGAGACAAGCCGGGAGGGGAGAAGCCTGCAGGGCCAGCGTGCTCTGATCTCTCCCAGCCCCTACCGACAGAGAGCAGCACAACTAGGCATGCAGTGCCCCTCGAATTCTGCTAATGCATTTCCTGGTCTGCAGCCCCCAACCAGCCCTGGGCTCCCCACACACAGCCCTGCCAGTGCCCCAATCCTGCCCCACAGCCCCCTGCCAGCCCTGAGCTCCCCACACACAGCCCTGCCAGTGCCCCAATCCCAACCCATAGCCCCCTGCCAGCCCTGAGCTCCCCACACACAGCCCTGCCAGTGCCCCAATCCTGCCCCACAGCCCCTGCCAGCCCTGAGCTCCCCACACAGAGCTCTGCCAGTGCCCCCATCCTGCCCCACAGCCCCTGCCAGCCCTGAGCTCCCCACACACAGCCCTGCCAGTGCCCCAATCCTGCCCCACAGCCCCTGCCAGCCCTGAGCTCCCCACACACAGCTCTGCCAGTGCCCCCATCCTGCCCCACAGCCCCTGCCAGCCCTGAGCTCCCCACACACAGCTCTGCCAGTGCCCCCATCCCACCCCACAGCCCCCTGCCAGCCCTGTGCTCCCCACACACAGCTCTGCCAGTGCCCCAATCCTGCCCCACAGCCCCTGCCAGCCCTGAGCTCCCCACACACAGCTCTGCCAGTGCCCCCATCCCACCCCACAGCCCCCTGCCAGCCCTGGGCTCCCCACACACAGCTCTGCCAGTGCCACCATCCCACCCCTGCCAGCCCTGAGCTCCCCACACACAGCCCTGCCAGTGCCCCCATCCCGCCCCACAGCCCCCTACCAGCCCTGAGCTCCCCACACACAGCCCTGCCAGTGCCCCAATCCTGCCCCACAGCTCCCTGCCAGCCCTGAGCTCCCCACACACAGCCCTGCGAGTGCCCCCATCCCGCCCCACAGCCCCCTGCCAGCCGAGCTCCCCACACACAGCTCTGCCAGTGCCCCAATCCTGCCCCACAGCCTCCTGCCAGCCCTGAGCTCCCCACACACAGCTCTGCCAGTGCCCCAATCCTGCCCCACAGCTCCCTGCCAGCCCTGAGCTCCCCACACACAGCCCTGCCAGTGCCCCAATCCCAACCCACAGCCCCCTGCCAGCCCTGAGCTCCCCACACACAGCTCTGCCAGTGCCCCCATCCCACCCCACAGCCCCCTGCCAGCCCTGGGCTCCCCACACACAGCTCTGCCAGTGCCCCAGTCCCACCCCTGCCAGCCGAGCTCCCCACACACAGCTCTGCCAGTGCCCCAATCCTGCCCCACAGCATCCTGCCAGACCTGAGTTCCCCACACACAGCTCTGCCAGTGCCCCAATCCTGCCCCACAGCCTCCTGCCAGCCCTGAGCTCCCCACACACAGCTCTGCCAGTGCCCCAGACCCAACCCACAGCCCCCTGCCAGCCCTGAGCTCCCCACACACAGCTCTGCCAGTGCCCCAGACCCAACCCACAGCCCCCTGCCAGCCCTGAGCTCCCCACACACAGCCCTGCCAGTGCCCCAATCCCAACCCACAGCCCCCTGCCAGCCCTGAGCTCCCCACACACAGCTCTGCCAGTGCCCCAATCCAAACCCATAGCCCCCTACTACCCTGGGGGAAGAGGGGGTGGGGGCAGTCACAAGGGGTTTGGTGGGAGATCGGTGGGGCAGGCACAGGAGGGTTGGGGGGGTGTCAGCAGGGCCAGGTAGAAGATGGCTTTGATGGAGTGGGGGAGGTGGCAGGAGGCCAGGCTGCCAATCCTTCCTTTTTCTCCTCCCCTCCCCTCCCATTTCCCTCTCCCCCTTCCCCCACCCTGTCTGCCCCAGCCCCCAGGCCTTTGTCCGCCCCGTGCCCTGTCGGGACAGCGGCAGTGGGCCAGGCACCCCGGTGAGCTGTCTGACTCCATGTGCCAAGTTTGCAGGCCACTTCTGGGGAGGGTCATGGAGGTGCGTGCACTCAACCGGCTGTCAAGGGCTCAGCTGCCCAGCGGCTCCTTGTGGTGCCAGGCCTGGTCTCCAGAGACACGGGGCACCTTGCCTCAACGGCCCCTGCACTAGGGCTCGCTTCTCTCCAGGTGCCTCCCTCCGGCTCCTTCCCCAATCTAGGCCTGCACGGGGATCCCCCTCCAATCTCACCACCTCCCTCGCTCACATCAGTCTGTGCCCCTCAGCTGCCCTCTGCCACCGGCCTCCCAGCCTCCTCGCCTGGCTCCACTGACCCTCCTCCTGGGCGTTGTGCTGGGGCCTCTCTGGAGTCAGCTCCTGCCTCTCTGGTCCCTCCCGGGCGGCTCCTCCTCCCCTCCCCTGCAGGGCTGTGCTGGCCCCCACCTTCCCTGACAAAGCTCCCTCTCCCCAGCCCCCCATGGCTCACGCTGAGCTCTCCTCCTGTCCCTGCTGTCCCCATCACTGCTGCTGACCCCTCAGCCTCCCCCACACTAGGCCTGTGGCTGGCTCCCAGCCCCTCCCCCATGCCCAGGGTGGGGGGCTCAGCCCCGACTCCTTGACCTCACCCAGGGTGACACCAGACCCTGCCACAGGCTCCAGCCCCTCCTCTCCCTCCATGGCGCCCCCATCCGGATCAGCCACAGAGCTTGTCTGCTGCTCTTGCCACTTCACCCCCTCCAATCCCACCCCACCTCAGGTCCCGCTGCTTATTCAACAGGGTCTCGACCCTTCTGCATTCCCCCTGCGCCCGCCAGCCACGCAGTGTCCCCTTCATCCTCTCCCCACCGCCATGCTGCTCTCTCCCGCCAGCCCGGCCCTCCCCTCACTCCACACTGCCCGCCATGCCCTGTGGCCTGCACCGCGCTTGTGCCTAGAGATGCCTCGCAGGGATCCCGCAGAGCGACAACCCTCCCCACAGAGGGAGCAGGGCATTCCGGCACTGGCCAGGAGGTGACAGAGCTGCAGACCCATGGCCAGTGCCCCCCAGGAGCAGGGCAGCACCAATGGCTCATGAACATGGAGTGCCCAACACCTCGGCTCCACCAGCATCTGTCCTTCCCTCCTGGAGTTCCTCAGAGCCCCACTCCTCCCTGGCCCCTCTGGGTTTGCTACCAAGGGTGGTTGGGTAGTTAGCGCTCCAGCTGCCCCTCCCAACATGCTGCAGTTCTCCTTCAGGCTCTCCCGCCCTCCTTCCCGCCCACACCCGGCCATTCTCCTTCAGGCTCTCGCACTCTCCCTCCCACGCACACCCGGCCATTCTCCTTCAGGCTCTCCCGCCCTCCTTCCCGCCCACACCCGGCCATTCTCCTTCAGGCTCTCCCGCCCACCTTCCCGCCCATTCTCCTTCAGGCTCTCCCGCCCTCCTTCCCGCCCACACCTGGCCATTCTCCTTCCGGCTCTCCCGCCCTCCTTCCCGCCCACACCCGGCCGTTCTCCTTCCGGCTCTCCCACTCTCCTTCCCGCCCACACCCGGCCATTCTCCTTCCGGCTCTCCCACTCTCCTTCCCGCCCACACCCGGCCATTCTCCTTCAGGCTCTCCCGCCCTCCTTCCCGCCCACACCCGGCCATTCTCCTTCAGGCTCTCCCACTCTCCTTCCCGCCCACACCCGGCCATTCTCCTTCAGGCTCTCCCACTCTCCTTCCCACGCACACCCGGCCATTCTCCTTCCGGTTCTCCCACTCTCCTTCCCACGCACACCCGGCCATTCTCCTTCCGGTTCTCACACTCTCCTTCCCACCCACACCCGGCCATTCTCCTTCAGGCTCTCCCACTCTCCTTCCCACCCACACCCGGCCGTTCTCCTTCAGGCTCTCCCACTCTCCTTCCCACCCACACCCAGCCATTCTCCTTCCGGCTCTCGCACTCTCCTTCCCGCGCACACCCGGCCGTTCTCCTTCCGGCTCTCGCACTCTCCTTCCCACGCACACCCGGCCGTTCTCCTTCCGGCTCTCGCACTCTCCTTCCCGCCCACACCCGGCCGTTCTCCTTCAGGCTCTCGCACTCTCCTTCCCGCCCACACCCGGCCATTCTCCTTCCGGCTCTCCCGCCCTCCTTCCCGCCCACACCCGGCCGTTCTCCTTCCGGCTCTCCTACTCTCCTTCCCGCCCATTCTCCTTCAGGCTCTCCCACTCTCCTTCCCGCCCACACCCGGCCGTTCTCCTTCCGTCTCTCCCACTCTCCTTCCCGCCCACACCCGGCCGTTCTCCTTCCGGCTCTCCTACTCTCCTTCCCGCCCACACCCGGCCATTCTCCTTCAGGCTCTCGCACTCTCCCTGCCACGCACACCCGGCCATTCTCCTTCAGGCTCTCCCACTCTCCTACCCACGCACACCCGGCCATTCTCCTTCAGGCTCTCCTACTCTCCTTCCTGCCCATTCTCCTTCAGGTTCTCCTACTCTCCTTCCTGCCCACACCCGGCCATTCTCCTTCAGGCTCTCGCACTCTCCTTCCCACGCACACCCAGCCATTCTCCTTCAGGCTCTCCCACTCTCCTTCCCACGCACACCCGGCCATTCTCCTTCAGGCTCTCCTACTCTCCTTCCTGCCCACACCTGGCCATTCTCCTTCAGGCTCTCGCACTCTCCTTCCCACGCACACCCGGCCATTCTCCTTCAGGCTCTCGCACTCTCCTTCCTGCCCACACCCGGCCATTCTCCTTCAGGCTCTCCTACACTCCTTCCCGCCCACACCCGGCCATTCTCCTTCAGGCTCTCCCGCCCTCCTTCCCGCCCACACCCGGCCATTCTCCTTCAGGCTCTCCCACTCTCCTTCCCACGCACACCCGGCCATTCTCCTTCAGGCTCTCGCACTCTCCTTCCTGCCCACACCCGGCCATTCTCCTTCAGGCTCTCCTACACTCCTTCCCACTCACACCCGGCCATTCTCCTTCAGGCTCTCCCACTCTCCTTCCCACGCACACCCGGCCATTCTCCTTCAGGCTCTCCCACTCTCCTTCCCACGCACACCCGGCCATTCTCCTTCAGGCTCTCCTACACTCCTTCCCGCCCACACCCGGCCATTCTCCTTCAGGCTCTCCCGCCCTCCTTCCCGCCCACACCCGGCCATTCTCCTTCAGGCTCTCCCGCTCTCCTTCCCACGCACACCCGGCCATTCTCCTTCAGGCTCTCCCACTCTCCTTCCTGCCCACACCCGGCCATTCTCCTTCAGGCTCTCCTACTCTCCTTCCTGCCCATTCTCCTTCAGGTTCTCCTACTCTCCTTCCTGCCCACACCCGGCCATTCTCCTTCAGGCTCTCGCACTCTCCTTCCCACGCACACCCAGCCATTCTCCTTCAGGCTCTCCCACTCTCCTTCCCACGCACACCCGGCCATTCTCCTTCAGGCTCTCCTACTCTCCTTCCTGCCCACACCTGGCCATTCTCCTTCAGGCTCTCGCACTCTCCTTCCCACGCACACCCGGCCATTCTCCTTCAGGCTCTCGCACTCTCCTTCCTGCCCACACCCGGCCATTCTCCTTCAGGCTCTCCCGCACTCCTTCCCGCCCACACCCGGCCATTCTCCTTCAGGCTCTCCCGCCCTCCTTCCCGCCCACACCCGGCCATTCTCCTTCAGGCTCTCCCACTCTCCTTCCCACGCACACCCGGCCATTCTCCTTCAGGCTCTCGCACTCTCCTTCCTGCCCACACCCGGCCATTCTCCTTCAGGCTCTCCTACACTCCTTCCCACTCACACCCGGCCATTCTCCTTCAGGCTCTCCCACTCTCCTTCCCACGCACACCCGGCCATTCTCCTTCAGGCTCTCCCACTCTCCTTCCCACTCACACCCGGCCATTCTCCTTCAGGCTCTCCCACTCTCCTTCCCACGCACACCCGGCCATTCTCCTTCAGGCTCTCCAACTCTCCTTCCCGCCCACACCCGGCCAATCTCCTTCAGGCTCTCCTACTCTCCTTCCCGCCCACACCCGGCCAATCTCCTTCAGGCTCTCCTACTCTCCTTCCCGCCCACACCCGGCCATTCTCCTTCAGGCTCTCCCACTCTCCTTCCCACGCACACCCGGCCATTCTCCTTCCGGTTCTCACACTCTCCTTCCCACCCACACCCGGCCATTCTCCTTCAGGCTCTCCCACTCTCCTTCCCGCCCACACCCGGCCATTCTCCTTCAGGCTCTCCCACTCTCCTTCCCACGCACACCCGGCCATTCTCCTTCCGGCTCTCGCACTCTCCTTCCCGCCCACACCCGGCCGTTCTCCTTCCGGCTCTCGCACTCTCCTTCCCACGCACACCCGGCCGTTCTCCTTCCGGCTCTCGCACTCTCCTTCCCGCCCACACCCGGCCGTTCTCCTTCAGGCTCTCGCACTCTCCTTCCCGCCCACACCCGGCCATTCTCCTTCCGGCTCTCCCGCCATCCTTCCCGCCCACACCCGGCCGTTCTCCTTCCGGCTCTCCTACTCTCCTTCCCGCCCATTCTCCTTTAGGCTCTCCCACTCTCCTTCCCGCCCACACCCGGCCGTTCTCCTTCCGGCTCTCCCACTCTCCTTCCCGCCCACACCCGGCCGTTCTCCTTCCGGCTCTCCTACTCTCCTTCCCGCCCACACCCGGCCATTCTCCTTCAGGCTCTCCCACTCTCCTTCCCACGCACACCCGGCCATTCTCCTTCAGGCTCTCCCACTCTCCTTCCCACGCACACCCGGCCATTCTCCTTCAGGCTCTCCCACTCTCCTTCCCACGCACACCCGGCCATTCTCCTTCAGGCTCTCCTACTCTCCTTCCCGCCCACACCCAGCCATTCTCCTTCAGGCTCTCCCGCCCTCCTTCCCGCCCACACCCGGCCATTCTCCTTCAGGCTCTCGCACTCTCCCTCCCACGCACACCCGGCCATTCTCCTTCAGGCTCTCCCACTCTCCTTCCCACACACACCCGGCCATTCTCCTTCAGGCTCTCCCGCCCTCCATCCCGCCCACACCCGGCCATTCTCCTTCAGGCTCTCGCACTCTTCTTCCCACGCACACCCGGCCATTCTCCTTCAGGCTCTCGCACTCTCCTTCCTGCCCACACCCGGCCATTCTCCTTCAGGCTCTCCTACACTCCTTCCTGCCCACACCCGGCCATTCTCCTTCAGGCTCTCCCGCCCTCCTTCCCACCCACACCCGGCCATTCTCCTTCAGGCTCTCGCACTCTCCTTCCCACTCACACCCAGCCATTCTCCTTCAGGCTCTCCTACACTCCTTCCTGCCCACACCTGGCCATTCTCCTTCAGGCTCTCCCACTCTCCTTCCCACGCACACCCGGCCATTCTCCTTCAGGCTCTCCCGCACTCCTTCCCGCCCACACCCGGCCGTTCTCCTTCAGGCTCTCCCACTCTCCTTCCCGCCCACACCCGGCTGTTCTCCTTCAGGCTCCCCTGCTCACACCCATCAGTCAGTCAGATCCAGCTGTTCTCTACCAGGCTCCCCTGTTATACTCGTCAGTCAGACCCAGTCATTCTCCATCAACCCCTGCTCCTCTGCACACAGCTATCAGTCAGACCTGACTTTTCTCCTTCCACCCCTCCACCTGTCAGTCAGAGCCAACCATTCTCCATCCTTCCTCCCCACCTCCTTACGTACCCATCAGTCAGACCTGGCCATCAGTCTCCCTCCCCACAGATCTGGCTGTTCTTCATAAGCACCCTTCCCCACCCCCCAGTCTCGGCAGCCAATACACTTACTAGGAATCTGAACAAATTGTTTAAATGAATCCCTCAGCAAGCACAAGGCAGGACTGCAGGCAGGGGTGGCCAAGAACAACTAAAGCAGTGATACTCAGTGGTTCAGGACCAAATTAGTGATTTGCTGAATTCATTGCTTCATTTACTATAGTTCTGTATATTCATATTTAAATAATACGATGGGAAATATTTGTGCGTGTGTCTATTAGTCTCCCAGCAAAATGACTGACCAAGTATTAATATATGGAGATATACCTATTGCCTAGAACTGGAAGGGACCCTGAAAGGTCATTGAGTCCAGCCCCTGCCTTCACGAGCAGGACCAAGTACTGATTTTGCCCCAGATCCCTAAGTGGCCCCCTCAAGGATTGAACTCACAACCCTGGGTTTAGCAGGCCAATGCTCAAACCACTGAGCTATCCCTGCCCCCCTACTGTTATTATTTTATCAGCTACAATTGGGTAGTAACACAGGAAAAGCATCCTGATTGGTTAATAATTAAGTCACACTCTGTTTTAATATCATGTGCTGCAAAGAGCCACAGGAGACACATTAAAGAGCCACTTGTGACTCGAAGCCTCAGCCTGAGTGTCCCTGAACTAAAGGAAATATGATCCCCTGGGGGCCAGCATGGGGGACGGGGGGCGTGTATCCCTGGCAGTTGAGGGGGAAGCATGTGTTTACAGGGGAAGTGAAGGCAGCTATGAAAACGGAATCCTGACACTGGCCTTGGTCCATTACCAGATTGAAATGGTAGAATTAGCAATAAGGCTACGTTTTAGTCATGGGTATTTTTAGTAAAAGTCAGGGTCAGGTCACAGACAGTAAACAAAAATTCATGGCCCATGACCTGTCCCTGACTTTTACTAAACATACCTGTGACTAAACGTTGGGGGTGGGATTGCCCGTGGCCCCTGTGGGTGCTGGAGGAGGGCAGCAGCACGCAGCCTGGGACCCCCGCTGGAGCCGGGGGGGGAGGGAGCAGTGGTGCTTGCTCTGGGACCCCCGCTGGTGCTGTAGGAGGGGAGGGGGTTGGCTGGGACAGCAGGCTCCCTACCTGCCTTGGCGCCTCTCCCCCCCTCCCAGCAGCAGAAGAGTTTGGGTGTGGGAGGGGGTTGGGGCACAGGATGGGGTGAGGCAAGCTCTGGGCAGCGCTTATCTGAGGGCTCCCCAGAAGCAGCAACATCCCCCCCCCCCACAGGCACCGCCCCCGTGGCTCTCATTGGTCATGGTTCCCAGCCAATGGGAGCTGCAAAGCCAGTGCTCTGGGCGGAGGCAGGGCGCAGAGCTGCCTGGCCACGCCTCTGTGTAGCAGCTGAGCAAGGGGGATGTCACTGCTTCCAGGGAGTCCCCCAGCTAAGCACCACCCCGAGCCCACTTCACCCCATCCCAGACCCCAACCCCACATCCAAACTCTGCTGCTGGGGGCACTGTGGCCCGAGACTGCCTCAGCACGGCTGCTGCAGAAGTCACAGAAAGTCAGGGAATCCATGACAAACTCGCAGCCTTAATTATCAATAATAATGCAAAAAAAGGCACAAGTGTTCAATAAATATTTCTGTTCTGTATTTGGAAAAACAGATGATGCAGTCTCATCATATCATGATGACAACACTTGTTTAATATTCTCCAGAGATAGTAGTGGAACAGCAGCTACTAAAAACTTAGACATTTTTAAGCTAGCAGGTCAATATAACTTGCATCTAAGAGTTTTAAAGGAACTGGCTAAGGAAATCGCTGGACCACTGATTTTTAATAAGTCTTAGAGCCCTGGGGATGTTCCAGTCTAGTGTTGTGCCAATATTTTCAAGGGTAAATGTGACATCTGGATAATTATAGGCTTGTCAGCCTAACATTGATTCTGGGTAAGAAAATGGAGCGACTGATGCAGGGACTTGACTAAAAAAGAATTAAAGGAGGGTAACATAATTAATACCAATCAACATGGATTTACATTAAACTACCGATATCTTTTTGATGAGATTACAAGTTTGGTTGATAAAGTTAATGTTGATGTAATACACAGATTTCTGTAAGGCATTTAACTTGGTACTGTATGACATTTTGATTAAAAAAACTAAAATTATATAAAATTAACATGGCCCACATTCATTGGAGCAGAAGTTGGCTAACTGACAGGCCTCAAAATGTCACTGTAAATGGGGAACTATCATCAATCGGGTGTGTTTCTAGCGGGGTCCCAGAGGGAGGGATTTCTGGCCTTATGTTATTTAACATTTTTATCAATGACCTGGAAGTAAACATCATAAAGCTCACAGACGACACAAAACCTGGAGGAGCAGAAAATAACAAAGAGAATGGGTCACTGATCCAGAACATTCTGGATCACTTGGTAAGCTGGGCGCAAGCAAACAATGTCACTTAATATGGCTACATGGAAACGTCTACATCCCCCCATGGAAAGAATGATGGCCAAGCCTGCAGGATGGAGACACTTATCTTAGGAAGCAGTGACAGTAAAAAAGATTTGGGGGGTGGGGGGAGGTGCTCTTGGCATGATCATAGAATCATGATGCTGTAGCCAAAAGAGCAAATGTGATCCCTGGATTCATAAAAAGAGGAATCTCAAGTAGGAGCAGGGAGGTTTTTACACCTCTGCATTTGGCACTGGTGCAACCACTGCTGGAATCCTATGTCCAGCTCTGGTGCCCACAATTCAAGATAGATGCTGATAAATTGGCGAGGGGTCCAAGAGCCATGAGACTGCTTAAAGCAGCGGTTCTCGCTGGGGTCCAGGAGGGTACTCCAGGGGTCTGAGAGTCATGGCCGGGGCTGCTGATCAACTCCTCCCCCTCCCTCCCAGCGCCTCCTGTGCACTGTGGAAGGGCTGTTCAGTGGCATGCAGGAGGCGCTGGGAGGGAGGCGGAGGAGTGGGGGCAGGGCCTTTGGGGAAGGGGTGGAATGGGGGCGGGGCCTGGGGCTGAGTGGGGGTTGAGCACTCCCAGGGAAAATTAGAATCGGGCCTGGGAGTCCACGAAAAAAGTAAATGAAAGTGGGGGTCCTCAGGTTGCTAAAGTTTGTTAGGGGATTAGAAACCTGCCTTACAGTGATGACCCGAGGAGCTCAAGCCATTGAGTTTAACAAAGAGACGGGGAAGAGGTGACTTGACCGCAACCTAGAAGTACCTACATGGGGAACAAATATTTGATAATGAGCTCTGCAATCTAGCAGCGGAAGGTCTAATACCATCCAATGGCTGGAAGTTGAAGCTAAACAAATTCAGACTGGAACTAAGGTGTAAATGATTAAGGGGGAGAGTAATTAACCAGAGGAACAATTTCCCACCCTGGTGGATGCTCCATCACTGACAAACGTTTAAATCATGACAATGTTTTGTAGAAGCTGCTCTAGGAATTATGATGGGCCGGTCTCTGGCCCCTGCTATGCAGCGCAGAGGATCACCATGGTCCCTTCTGGCCTTGGAATCAGACTATGCGCTCCCCCCGCCCCCCAAGAACACGTGCACCCCCCCCCCGAAAAGCACACAGCGCCCCCTCCTCAGGGGATAGGCACCCCCCGGCCCCGCCCCGGGAATGCCCCGCCAGCCCACTCCCCCGGGACTCTCCCCAGAGGCGCAGCCCCCTCCCCCCCCCGGATTCTGTCCCTTCCCCCAGGCACAGCCCCTGGGATTTACCGCCCCCCGCCCGGCTCTCCCGCCGCGCTAACTCTGCTCTGCACGGGGCGAACTTTGCAGCGAGCCTGGCCCGGCGCCAGCGCAGCCGCCCTGCCCGGAGCCCGCGGGACGGCGCCGCTCCCCAGCAAGTGCGGCGGGCAGAGCCTTCCGGTGGGAGCGCGGCGGCGCCCGCCCCCTTCCTCCTCCTCCTCCTCCTCCCCCGCCCGGCCCGGCCCGGCCCCGCTCCGGGGGGACCTACCCGTGCGGCCAGGTGCGCGCGGGGCCGGCGGGACAGAGCCGCTGCCGGGGGCTGGGGGCGCGCGGGGGCCACGCCGCACAGGGTCTTTGTCTGGGACTGCGGGTCACATGATCCCCGCTGGATGGACTGGTTGGCTGCGAGGGGCGGGGGGAGGGTGGTCTCCACACGCTGGCGGGGAGCCAGGCCCGGCTGCTGCGCCGGGGAGCCGGCCCGGGGCCCCCTGCACTGCGGGGCGAGCCCGGGCCGAGCCCGGGAGACCCGCTGCTCGCCTCCAGCCGGGCTGCCTGGCGCTGGCTCCGGCTCGGCTCGGCTCCAGCGCGTCTGGACGCTCCAGCCCCGGAGCACCGGCAGGAAGTCCCCCGGGTAGGCCGGCCCATGCTGGGCGGCCAGTTCTGCCAGCAGCAGCCTGACCCTTCCCCAGAAAGATGACAAGGGCCACGGGCTGCTAAGGGGACCCACTTCTCAAGGCCCCGTAACTACCCCTGCCGCCAACACCGATAACACAACAGCCCCCAAACGGCACCCGCCCGGGTGCAGCCTGCCCAGCCCCTGCCTGCTGGGAGACAGGTGCTACAGGATGGGCCTGGAGGTTAGACCCGCTGGGTTCCGTTCTCAGCTCTCCCCGACTCCCTGGGGCGAGTCGCTGAGCCAGGCTAGGGCTCGGGTGTCCCATCTCAGATGGGGACAGCACTCCCCAAGCAGGAGGGGCTGTAAGGGGTCCAGAGCCGCCCAGGGAAGATGCTAGAGAAACGTTACAGCATTACTGGTGCGTGAAAGCTTGTCTACACTACGTAACTGGACTGTGATCACACCCAACGGTACAGTCAGAACAGAGGACACTCTGGTCTCCCCACCAGCACCAGCAAGCCTGATTCTGCACCAGTGTCTCAGATACAATCAAATGGAATGCAGGCTAGCGTGTGTGTGTGTGTACACACACATGTGCTCTCATCCCCCCAGCCCAAGACAGGGAATCATAGAATATCAGGGTTGGAAGGGACCTCAGGAGGTATCTAGTCCAACCCCCTGCTCAAAGCAGGACCAAACCCAACTAAATCATCCCAGCCAGGGCTTTGTCAAGCCTGACCTTAAAAACCTCTAAGGAAGGAGATTCCACCACCTCCCTAGGGAACCCATTCCAGTGCTTCACCACCCTCCTAGTGAAATAGTGTTTCCTAATATCCAACCTAGACCTCCCCCACTGCAACTTGAGACCATTGCTCCTTGTTCTGTCATCTTCTACCACTGAGAACAGTCTAGATCCATCCTCTTTGGAACCCCCTTTCAGGTAGTTGAAAGCAGCTATCAAATCCCCCCTCATTCTTCTCTTCTGCAGACTAAACAATTCCAGTTCCCTCAGCCTCTCCTCATAAGTCATGTGCTCCAGCCCCCTAATCATTTTTGTTGCCCTCCGCTGGACTCTCTCCAATTTATCCACATCCTTCTTGTAGTGTGGGGCCCAAAACTGGACACAGTACTCCAAATGAGGCCTCACCAGTGCTGAGTAGAGGGGAATGATCACATCCCTCGATCTGCTGGAAATGCCCCTACTTATACAACCCAAAATGCCATTAGCCTTCTTGGCAACAAGGGCACACTGTTGACTCATATTCAGCTTTTCGTCCACCGTAACCCCTAGGTCCTTTTCTACAGAACTGCTGCCCAGCCATTCGGTCCCTAGTCTGTAGCAGTGCATGGGATTCTTCCGTCCTAAGTGCAGGACTCTGCACTTGTCCTTGTTGAACCTCATCATATTTCTTTTGGCCCAATCCTCTAATTTGTCTAGGTCCCTTTGTATCCTATCCCTACCCTCCAGCGTATCAACCACTCCTCCCAGTTTAGTGTCATCTGCAAACTTGCTGAGGGTGCAGTCCACACCATCCTCCAGATCGTTAATGAAGATATTGAATAAAACCGGCCCCAGCACCGACCCTTGGGGCACTCCACTTGATACCGGCTGCCAACTAGACATGGAACCATTGATCACTACCCGTTGAGCCCGACCATCTAGCCAGTTTTCTATCCACCTTACCGTCCATTCATCCAGCCCATACTTCTTTAACTTGCTGGCAAGAATACTGTGGGAGAGTGTATCAAAAGCTTTGCTAAAGTCCAGAAATAGCACATCCACTGCTTTCCCCTCATCCACAGAGCCGGTTATCTCGTCATAGAAGGCAATTAGGTTAGTCAGGGACCAGTAGGAAAGCTGGGAGAAGGAAAGGGGGTGACTATGCCAGCATGTGAGCACTTGCACCCAGTCACTTCTGTGTCAACATGAGCGCGCCTGTGCTACCCGTGCTAGTGTCATAGAACCAGGGGGTTAGAAGAGACCGCAAGGGTCATCTAGTCTAACCCCCGAGCCAAGACACAGGATTTGATGTGTCTAAACCATCCCAGACAGATGGCTCCAGCCTCCTTTTGAAAACCTCCAGGGAAGGAGCTTCCACAACCTCCCTAGGCACCTGTTCCACTGTTGGACAGTTCTTACAATACCTAGGTATACGTTACCTATTGCTGTGTGTTTGCACCGTGTGTTACCTGTCGCTGTGCATCTCTGTGTGTGTGTGCGTAGTTCAGTCAGGTAATCATGTGGCTCTTGATACTATAGCAAATGTGAAGCTGAAACAGCCCTGAACTTTACCACATCCAGGAAGCCCTTCAGCTGTTATTTTACCCTAAAGCTCCAGCTCAGACACCTCCCTGAGATGTGGGCAAATGGACACTCTGCTCCACACTCACAAACCAAGATGCTCTGCAGCCACGTGTCTGAGAGGCACCTGTGTCAGCAGCCACAAGCTTGTCTGCAGCATCCTCAATAGGAGAGCGCTCCTGCCATGGAATGCAGACTATGGATTGGTGAAACTCTCCATGGAAAGGGTTAAATGGAGAGGGCCTTGCCCAGAGCCCCCCCAAGGCCAGTCACACCCACTGCACTGGGGCAGTGGTTAAGGGGACAGTGTGGGGTAAGCCCTCTCGTTTGTCTGGATGTGGACTGGCAGAGAAGCTGGCTTCTGTGGGACACTGAATCTTTGTGTTGCAAAGCAGCTGGACAAATGCACAGAGCCGCTGGCAGTGCCTGTGTTAGTGGTGAGAACAGTCCTGGCCCCGTGGTGCGGCTGTGTGCCTGTGAGCTCACCAGGTGAGAGTCGGGACACCACAATGCACCAACCGTGCCGACAGTAGAAGACTGAACCACTAGTCATAGTAAACCCCGCCAGTTCAGCGTGTGTACTTGCACACTGGCACCGCGCCAGATCAGCGTGTGTACTTGCACACTGGCACCGCGCCGGATCAGCGTGTGTACTTGCACACTGGCACTGCGCCGGATCAGCGTGTGTACTTGCACACTGGCACCCCGTCAGTTCAGCGTGTGTACTTGCACACTGGCACCACGCCGGATCAGCGTGTGTACTTACACACTGGCACCCCGCCAGTTCAGCGTGTGTACTTGCACACTGGCACCGCGCCGTTCAGCGTGTGTACTTACACACTGGCACCGCTCCGGATCAGTGTGTGTACTTACACACTGGCACCGCGCCGGATCAGCGTGTGTACTTACACACTGGCACCGCTCCGGATCAGCGTGTGTACTTACACACTGGCACCGCTCCGGATCAGCGTGTGTACTTGCACACTGGCACCCCGCTGGTTCAGCGTGTGTACTTGCACACTGGCACTGCGCCGGATCAGCGTGTGTACTTACACACTGGCACCCCGCTGGTTCAGCTTGTGACCGTTCTCAGCCAATTCTTATTGCCGCTGAGCCCAGTCCTCTCTAACCAGTTAGTCATTTGTACACTGGTTCCAGCACATCAGTGTGCAGAGCTGAGCTCTCCACAAGAGGACAGAGCTCTTCATACAGCTGTCCATTTCTCTCTCGCACACATGGTCAGAGTGCTGGGAGCAGGAGACAGAGAGCAAAGGTCAGTGGATCATTTTGGGCTGAGGGGCTGCCCAGAGTGCAGGCAGGGCACCAGCGCAGTGTGCTGGGCGCAGGAAGGAGAACAAGGTTCAGAGAAGGAAGCCAGCTACTGGTGTGAACACGGCGTTGCCTTGGGCAGCCTGGTGGGAGCTGTTGCCATCACTGTTCCAGGTGAACAGGACTTGGGTAGAGACTGTGAATCAAACTGGAGCAGGAACTACCCTGAGTATCTCTGTCTCCAACACCCCTTCCAAGGATACAATTCTGCCCCGCCAAAGCCAGCAGAACTGACCACCCCCACCAGGGTTACACCCAGGCAGGTCAGACTGGAGCCCTCCTTGAGGAACGAGCCACATCGTTACCCCGTGGAGGCTGATTAGCTAATGTGAAGAACTAGAGAAGATCTTCATTGGCTTTAGAGACTTGAAAAACGCCTGGGACTCAGTCTAGCACCTGGGACTGAACCTTAAGGAACCACAAAATGGAACCAGGGGAGCAATCGTTAGATCCGTGTACCAGCACACTGACCAGAGGGTTAAAGTGAACTGTGCCACGGAGAAACTACTAGATACAGCCTCCGACAGCACAATCCAACCTGTAGTAAGAGGAGGCCCTAAGATATAAACCTTGGTATCAGAGGCCTGGTATGAGGCCTGAGGCCTAAAGTAATGGTCAAGACTTTGCTAACATAAAGCAAAGTTAAGCTGTGAGCCAGAGGCAGGCCCTGCTCACAGAAGCAAGGAAAGGGCTGATGCTGCAAGAAGATACGTACCGACAAGGTACTGAACACTAGATATCAGAACATTCACAGACTTGCACATTCCACACAGATAACAAAGAACAGGCTGGCCCATCCCAATGACAGGGCCAAAAGGGTACTATGATGGATAGAGTTGTTTGATCGAACCAACATGTACAAGGTGAGAGGCGGCACCTTAATACGTAGAGGGGTTGTACCGTGCTACGTAGAAAGTTTGCACCTCAATACGTCAGGTGTGATGTGTAACTTGTTTGTATCTGTGTATAAGAATGCATCCTTGGGGCGGTGTCTTTGTCCGGCCGAGGGGGCAGTGGAAAGTCCCGCCACTGACTGAGCTGAGTCCATTGCCAAGAGGCACTTTCTCGTAGTATGCCCTGAGTTAGGCTAAGAAACCTACAGGGAACTGCAATTGTGTCCGAGGTCGCAATAAACCTAGCCGACGTGGCTTTGCATCTTACTGGACTCTGTGGTTATTGGGGGTTCTCGTCGGGTCTGCTGTGTCAGCTATCTGCAGAGCTGGGGCAGCACACAGAGGGAACACACGCACGCAGCCGAGTGATATCAACATTGGAGAGAGCAGAGCACCGCACCAGTACCACTCTGACAACACAACCCATTCAACTGTCTGGGATCTAAGCCTTGGGATCCGCTTTAACAGCCAATTACACCAATGGGACAAACCCCAACTATTCAGTCAAACAAATACGCAATGTGCTCAGGAACCCTGGCAAGGCTGGCTGTGGAGCAGAACCGGGCCCATCCCCCTGCCAATCAGGAAGGAGCACTCAGATCCCGGTGCCACCTCAACCAAAGCAGCAAACACTCCCTCCGCCGCACAGCGAGAGGATCCAAAAAGGAGTCTAAATGAGAACATGATCCACTCGACAGACCCCTGCACAGTCCCGTCACTCGCAGTTACCTCAGCACAAAGCTACGACAGATACACAACCAGTGACCACAAAGTGGAGGTGGAAACTAGGAGACACAAAGCACAGTCCCACCCCAGAGCGGAGCGATTGTGCAAGTAGAGGAGATGGCTGCACTGGAGCTGGAGGGGTACTTTCCAGCTTGGGCAGACACACCCGGATGGAGCTAGCGTGCTACCAACAGACCGCGCAGCTATGGCAGTGCAAGTGGCAGCACCAGCGAGCCACTCCATGTACAGTCCTGTCCCAGACCCCAGCCCGTCCCGCCTCTCAAGGCATCGTGGCGACCCTCCACTGTTAGTGCTGTACCTCGGTCAGAGCTAGTGCAGGTATGCCTCCACGAGCTGGAAATGACACCTCCAGCCCCAGGGGAAATCTGTCCAGAGACAGAGACGCTGCGAGGGAGCGCCAGGAAGTGAGCTCCCCACCTGAAAAAGGGAGGAGGGAAACTCTGGGCAACACGTTATTTTCCTTGTTACATCTCATTAGCATCCAGAGGCCCCAATCACAATCAGGGCACCACTGTATGGGGCACTGCACAGACCCAGGTGGAGATGCTGTGGGTGCCCTGATGAGCCTACAGTCCAATGCTAGAGGAGGTAAAACGCGACTTCACCAGTCCAATGAAGGGAGAGAGGAGGGTGACAATGATAGGAGCATATGGTTACACAGATAAGCTATGGGCAGAATTCACCTGGCTTCAAGTCACTCAACATTAATATAACACTTTGCTTTGGTTAGGGTCTGCTGCCCCCGGCTAGCTGCTATCACTGACCATTTCCTATAGGCATGGTGGTAGAACATCTACTTCAGGAGGGATTTGCAGGGAGACAGTGCAGTGTCCTTACAGATTAGTTCAAGGTAGCGGTTTCAAGCACAGGGACAGTCTGGAGAAAACGTGAAGCACCCATGGGTGAAGCTGACAGACAACGGAGGCGGGCACCATGGGGGAGAGGGAATGGTAGAGGGGTAGAGCTATGCAGGTTGGAGCACTATTGTGAAGGTTGCATTTGATGCCAGGGAGGGGAAGCCAGTGCGGGGACCCAAAATGGAAAGTGACCTGGTGAAAGTAAGAGGCTAGGAAGATGAGGTGTCATTAGAGGAGGTTTTGGAACAAGTTGATAAACTAAACAGTAATAAGTCACCAGGACCAGATGATATTCACCCAAGAGTTCTGAAGGAACTCAGATATGAAATTGCAGGACTATTAACTGTGGTATGTAACCTATCATTTAAACCAGCTTCTGTACCAGATGACTGGAGGATAGCTAATGTGATGCCAATTTTTAAAAGAGGCTCCAGAGGTGACCCTGGCAATTAAAGGCCAGTAAGCCTGACTTCAGTACCGGGCACATTGGTTGAAACTACAATAAAGAACAGAATTATCAGACACAGAGATGAACATGATTTGTTGGGGAAGAGTCAACGTGGTTTTTGTAAAGGGAAATCATGCCTCACCACTCTCCTAGAATTCTTTGAGGAGGTCAACAAGCATGTGGACAAGGGGGATCCAGTGGATATAGCGTACTTAGATTTTCAGAAAGCCTTTGACAAGGTCCCTCACCAACCAAAGGCTCTTAAGCAAAGTAAACTGCCATGGGATAAGAGGGAAGGTCTTTTAATGATTGGTTAAAAGATGGGAAACAAAGGTTAGAAATAAATGGTCAGTTTTCAGAATGGAGAGCGGTAAATAGTGGTGTCCCCCAGGGGTCCATACTGGAACCAGCGCTGTTCAACATATTCATAAATTATCTGGAAAAAGGGGTAAACAGTGAGATGGCAAATTTTGTAGATGTTACAAAACTACCCAAGATATAGTAGTTAAGTCCCAGGCAGACTGCGAAGAGCTACAAAAGAATCTCACAAAACTGGGTGACTGGGCAACAAAATGGCAGATGAACTTCAGTGTTGATAAATGCAAAGTAACTCACATTGGAAAACATAATCCCAACTAGACATATATAATGATGGGGGCTAAATTAACTGTTACCACTCAAGAAAGATCTTGGAATCATAATTAGTTCTCTGAAAACATCTACTCCATATGCAGCGGCAGTCAAAAAAGTGAACAGAATGTTGGGAATCATTAAGAAAGAGATTGATAATAAGACAGAAAATATCATATTGCCTCAATATAAATCCATGGTACGCCCACAGCTTGAATACTGTGTGGAGATGTGGTCGCCCCATCTCAAAAAAGATATATTGGAATTGGAAAATGTACAGAAAAAGGCAACAAAAATGATTAGGGGTCTGGAACAGCTTCCATATGAGGACAGATTAATAAGATTGGGACTTTTCAGCTTGGAAAAGAGACGACTAAGGGGGGATATGATAGAGGTCTATAAAATCATAACTGGTGTGGGAAAAGTAAATAAGGAAGTGTTAGTTACTCCTTCTCATAACACAAGAACTAGGGATCACCAAATGAAATGAACAGGCAGCAGGTTTAAAACAAACAAAAGGAAGTATTTCTTCACACAGCATACAGGTAACCTGTGGAACTCCTTGCCAGAGGATGATATGAAGGCCAAGACCATAACAGTGTTCAAAAAAGAAACAGATAAATTCATGGAGGACAGGTCCATCAATGGCTATTAGCCAGATTGGGCAAAGATGCAAAACCATGTTCTGAAGCGTCCCTAGCCTCTGTTTGCCGGAAGCTGGAAATGGGTGACAGGATGACTTGATTCCCTGTTCTGTTCATTCCCTCTGGGGCACCTGGCATTGGCCACTGTGGGAAGACAGGATACTGGGCTGGATGGACCATTGGTCTGACCCCGTATGACCATTCTTATCATCTCTGTGGCAGCATTCTGAATGATTATGAGGGGTGGGTTGTAGTGGCTATCAGGAAAACTACAGGGAAGTTGGCTACAGTTGTGAGGTCAGAGATAAAAGGCCTGGGTGAGAGTTTTAGCAGTGTAGATGTACAGAAAGCCAGATCTCACAGATGTTCCCCTAGGCAGGGGTTTCAAATGTACGGCCCATGGGTCAAATCCAGCCTGCATGGTCTATTTATGTGGCCTGCATCACACTCCCAGATTGTACAGAATCTCAGCTTTCATTTAAAAAAACAGTTTCTAGCCCTAGTGGCTGCAGAGATGTGAACTGGCACGGTCTCTGCCTGAGTCTGCAGACAGCCTGAAACAGGCGGAACTCCCCTATCTGCTGTTACTCTCATGAGGGCATCAGCTCCAAAGGAAGCCACTCGAGTGTCACCATGAACTGCTCCACGATTGATCACCGTAGCAGATGGAACAGGGACAGGGAACTGTGAGCTGCTGCAGAGAAGGAAATGTAGAGGGAAGAAGAGAGGAGACCTGCAGAGACAGAGATGAGAGGAAGGGTGGTCTAGCGGTTAGAGCACTGTCCTGGCCCTTAGGAGAACCATGTACAATCCCTTGCTCCACCACAGACTTCCTATGTGACCTTGGCAAGTCACTCTGTGTGTCAGTTCTCCAGTTGCCCTGACTCCCGGGGATAAAGGCCTTACAGACTGTGAGGGTCTCAGATACCCCAGTGACGGGGCCATATCAGTACTCGCTAGATAGCAGCGGAAAAGAGAAGGGAATAGAGACAAAGGGCAGAGGTAGCAGTGGCCCAATGGGAGCACAGCCCTTCACTGATGAGCTTGATACAGACACTGAAGAAAAAAATCAAAGGCGAGTCCCAGCACAAAGCTGTATCCTTCCCTTGATCTCTGTGACACTCACGTCAATGGGGGATCCACTGAGGATTTAGGGGAGTATAAAGTCCTGAATTTATATGGCTGTTCTGTCCCTTCCCTGCCCTGCCCAAGGAGAACAGGGAGAGATTTGACAGAGATGGTTTCAGGCTACAGAGCAACTTGCCAGCAGATCAGGAACAGCAAGTAGTGACAAAGTGTCATGGAAGCAAACTCGGAGCCCAGCCACCCCAGTAATCATCGCACCATGCACAAAGCCAACCTGAGGATCTGGGGAATGGTCACAGAGTCACACATTTTAATACCAGAAAGGACGGTTACGACTGTCTAGTCTGCACTCCTGTATAACCACGTGATTCCTGCCTCAAGCAACTGATGGAGAATCTATCACACCCCTAGTAAATTGTGCCAATGGTTAATTACCCTCAATGGTAAACATCTGCACCTTATTCACAGTCTGAATTTGTCTAGTTTAAGTTTCCAGCCATTGGTTTTCACTCTGCCTTTGTCAGCTAAATTAGAGAGTCCTCTGCTATCGGAAATCTTCATGTGTAGATATTTATGAACTGTGGTCAAATCACCTCTTCAGCTTCCCTGTGATACGCCAAATAGACCTCAAATAACTTCTGCAGCTCTTTTCTGAACCCCTTCCGTGTTTTCAACAACCTTTTTAAAATGTGGACACCAGAACTGGGCACTATTCCAGTAACGACCTTGCCAATACTGTCTATAATGGTAATAACACCTGCCCCCTCTTCTGCTCTGTAGGAAGCAAGCAGTTCCCAGGCAAGATACAGACACTTGCAATAACTGCCAAAGATCATGCAAATCTCGGATTGGACTATTCAGTCACGTGAGACATTGCAAACCATCTACCTCATAGGCTGCAATTCCCACCGTCTCTCGCAGACGAAAGGATGCCAACATGCACCAGTTCAGTACTTCTGCTCCACAGGCGTCTGTTTATCCATCTAGTGCTCATGCAAGCCCTCTCAGCCCCAGCACAGCACGGGGAGCGCCTGCAGAGCCATCAGAACCCTTAAAACCTTTTCAGAGTCAAGGGGGTCCAAGATACAGTCCCACATCCTGTAAAGAAGACCTAAGTTCCCAATGTTTATATATAGGGCCTTACGTTTGGCTGTCTTAAAATACATGTTGTTCCAGAGAGCCCAGTTTACCAAGTGATCCAGCTCATGTGCTATAACTGACCTGCCTCATCACTATTTACCACTCCACCAATCTCTGTGTCATCTGTACATTTCACCAGCACTGAGCCATGAACAGCCTTGTGCGAGCCCCATAGGAACTGCCCCACCCAGTGACAGCAGAGGAAGTGTCTGTGCAGAGCAGCTGTAGGTCTTCAACCACCTGCTGGAGAATGGGAGCCCAGCTGCTTGTTTCTTCCACGCCTAAGGACTGCTGGTGGGTTCATTCCCAAGTGAAAAGGCCAGACGTGTCCTGTTTCTCTAATGCTAACGAAGACGTTCTAATTCCTTTAAGTTGGGAACTGGAGGGCATGGGTTCATAGGACTGGCTGGCTCTGACAGATACAGTACCTGGGGCTGTACACTTTGACAGCACCTATATAGCTTGTTACGTCAATAAAGAATTATTGTATCAAGTCATGTGTGTGCACGGTCTCCTGACTGCCCCAAACTGGTGCCTGGGAAGTGAGACTCTATTGATGGAGGGGGAGTTGAAACATTAGCATGTGTGCATGCGTGGTTATCAGTGCATGTGTGTCAATGTGAGCGAGTACACGGTTCCCTGTACCTTTGTGTTAGCGTGTGCCCATGTGGCTACCCATGCCTGTTCCCAGTACCCATGGGACAGTATCAGGCGGTTATCTGTACCCACGTGTCAGCTTGTCCCTGTGTGTCGACTGGTGTCAGAGCATCCGTGAAACTCAAATTCAGGAGACTGATACTATAGCCAATGCAATGCTGAACCACAGCCCCGAGTTCGACATTTCATGAAGCCCTTCCGTTCTCAGGCTGTGTCTGTATTACAAGTTACGCTGGTTTCACTAAGGGTGTGTTTTAAAACTGATTTAATTAAACTCGTACAAACCCCTTTGTGGACACAATTAAATCGATTTCAACCTCTTCTATATCAAGTGAGCCTTAGGTCAATCCTTACCAAATAAAGGTAATTTGATATAAACCAAATGTTTTAACCTGACAGAGGAGCATTCACACAGGGGCCTGTACTTGAATGTAAAACCCAGTGCACCTTGTTAAGATAGACAAAGCTTTATTGCCCCAAAACGCCTGCTCAGACACTGCCTTGAGATGTGGTCAGCTTGACTCTTTGCTCGACTCAAAAGCCAAGATGCCCAAACAACTCGAGAGACACCATTGTCAGCAGCAGCGACCTCGTCTGCAGCACCCTCAATACAAGAGCATCCCGCCATGGCAAAGCAAGCGCTGAACTGCGGAAATGCTACAAAGAAAGTGTTACCCGGAACGGGACCTGCACAAAGGCCCACAAGGCTGGGGCACCTGGAGAGTGGTTAACAGGACAGTAAACACTCTGTCTGGACATGGACGGGCAGAGAGGCTGGCTCCTGTGGACCATTCAACCTGTCTGAGATGCTCCTTTGTGTTGCAGAGCAGCCGGCCAAAAGGGAGTAAACCCCTGGGGCCCATTGGAATGAGCCTGTGTTTCCTGTTGAGAACAATGGTCTCCCTCAGGGCTGAGGGGCTGCCCAGGGTGCAGGCAGGGCACCAGAGCAGTGTGCTGGGCGCAGGAAGGAGAACAAGGTTCAGAGAAGGAAGCCAGCTACTGGTGTGAACACGGCGTTGCCTTGGGCAGCCTGGTGGGAGCTGTTGCCATCACTGTTCCAGGTGAACAGGACTTGGGTAGAGACTGTGAATCAAACTGGAGCAGGAACTACCCTGAGTATCTCTGTCTCCAACACCCCTTCCAAGGATACAATTCTGCCCCGCCAAAGCCAGCAGAACTGACCACCCCCACCAGGGGTACACCCAGGCAGGTCAGACTGGAGCCCTCCTTGAGGAACGAGCCACATCGTTACCCCGTGGAGGCTGATTAGCTAATGTGAAGAACTAGAGAAGATCTTCATTGGCTTTAGAGACTTGAAAAACGCCTGGGACTCAGTCTAGCACCCGGAACTGAACCTTAAGGAACCACAAAATGGAACCAGGAGAGCAATCGTTAGATCCGTGTACCAGCACACTGACCAGAGGGTTAAAGTGAACTGTGCCACGGAGAAACTACTCGATACAGCCTCCGACAGCACAATCCAACCCATTCAACTGTCTGGGATCTAAGCCTTGGGATCCACTTTAACAGCCAATTACACCAATGGGACAAACCCCAACTGTTCAGTCTCAAGCAAATATGCAATGTGCTCAGGAACCCAGGCAAGGCTGGCTGCGGAGCAGAACCGGGCCCATCCCCTTGCCAATCAGGAAGGAGCACTCAGATCCTGGTGCCACCTCAACCAAAGCAGCAAACACTCCCTCCGCCGCACAGTGAGAGGATCCAAAAAGGAGTCTAAATGAGAACATGATCCACTCGACAGATCCCTGCACAGTCCCGTCACTCGCAGTTACCTCAGCACAAAGCTACGACAGATACACAATCAGTGACCACAAAGTGGAGGTGGAAACTAGGAGGCACAAAGCACAGTCCCACGCCAGCGAGAAATGATTGTGCAACGAAGAGACTGAGGCAGACACTTTCTGTGGCAATGTCTGAACATGAGGGAGTGCGAGAAAGTTTTCCTCCCAGTACAAGGGAAGTATCATCAAAAAGGGATGAGGAAAATTTGTGCCCATCCTTCTTTATTGTTACTATGGTGATTGCAGACTCAGCCCAATCTGGATCGGAGCCAGACGTGTCCTCTGCCCTGAAGAGATTATCATCTCACTTTAAACAAGACACGCCAGGTGTGTTTAACAGCCATGGGGTGACAATGAGAGGAGCTTGTGCGTACACAGCCCAGCTCTGGACATTCCCACCAATGTTTATACCAGCAATTACCAGCTGGTGCAGTAGAAGAGGGCCTGGAGGAAGGATGTGAAGGAGCAGGGAGGAGGAGATTGATGGGTACGTTTGGTGGTGGCATTTCAGGTGGAGGGAAGGGTGAAGGTGCTAGTGGGAGAAGTTGACACACAGATTTTGGAGGCTGGTGTCAATGACAGAGCAGAGGGGATGGGAGATGCCAGAGGGCAGAGGAAAGGTGCCAAAGGTGAGAACAAGGAGCCTGTATTTGATGTGGTAGAGCTGTGAGGAAGGGGCTCGGGGGGGGGGGGCGGCGTAACATGGTCTTAGTGATGGGCCAGGCAGCTGACCCTCTCAACAGTGTTTTGAATGGCCCTAAGGAGACACATGGGGTGTCAGGTTGTAGTAGTAGCTGAGATAGGAGACACAAAAGGCCTGACAGAGTTTTAGCAGTGCAGACCCAGACAGGAAAGGCCAGACCCATGCCCTGAGAGAAGTTCCCCCAGGAGGAAAGGAGAGATTTGGCAGAGATGGTGTCATGCTACACAGCAACCTGCCAGCGAATGAGGAGATGGTAATGACAGATGGACACGGGACTGAACCCCAACATGCAGTGAAACCCGGCCCCAGACACAGCCAGTCGCAGTGTTTTATGCCAGGCCAACAGAACTGTGTTTTACTTTACCACCCATCTCAAACGTAGCCAATCTACGTCCCTACACACAAGGCCAGCCCCAGAATCTGGGGCAGGGCAGTAAGCTAGTTCTTTGGGACACACTCCAAAAATCACTGACTCACTTGCCTCATGAATGTGTGTGTGTGGGGGAGCAGCTTCAGGTCCCCCAGGCACTTGCATCAAAACAGGTGACCAGCTGCTTGTTCCTTCGAACCCGAGTGACCAGTTGACGGTGGTTCCATTTTCAAGGCTCTTCCCCCAAAGGCCAGCTCCACCTGGCAGATTGTCCCCGGCCTCTAGCACTTGTCATTTCAATCAATATGGAAATCAGTTACCTGTGTACGTGCTCTCACCCTGGATGAAAACCAGAAGCCCCTCAATGCAAGGCCTGCGAGCTGGGGCAGGTACATGTTTGGGGGTGAAAATCGGGGCCCTTTCGCTGAGTACATGTGCGCGTCAGCCCACACAGATGTTTCAGCTCAGCTCTGTGTCCGTCACAGCGCCTCTGAACCAAACACCCTCCCCCGTCATGCGCAGTGAGCAGGGACTGGCAGGGCGCTGTCTGATTCCCCTCTTCAGAGGGCCGTGCTCATTCCACCAGCATCTGAAAATCCAGCCTGTCCATCACCCAAAGCCAGAGAGAGCCAGGCCAGCCGGCCAAGGGATGAACAGGACTCAAACCAGAAAGACTGTGTGCCAAGACCTAGCACTGCTAGGTGCTCATTCTCCTGAAAGCTGCTGAGTGCTCAGGTCGGGGGCTCTGCAGCCCGGCTTTGCCACGGGCGATTGTCTGCTCGCCAGAGGAGCTCAGCGGCATTCCGTTGTGATGAGAATGGCAGAAATGACAGTTAGAAACAGGATTCACCCTCCTCACTGTCCTTCCATGACCCTAGCCCAGCCAGTGAGTGTACATGTGCCCCCGTGCAGGAGGAACTGGGCATGGGCTGGAACCACAAGCTGCCTCACTAACAGTAATTATAGATGACACAGTGATGAGAATGCCTGAGCCCTACCCAGCACTGCCACTACCGCTCACATCAGAGGAGCTGCACCAGTGGGTGACCCCTCCAAAGGCTACTGCACGCCAGGCTCGGAGAACGGCAAGCTCCCTTGGGAAGCCAGAAGAATCAGTGCAACTCTAGCACCTAGCCACCTTAACACAAACCCAGAGAATTCCACCTTAAAATCCTGCCTCTCTCTCCCTCTCCCCCAGCTGCATTCCCAGCATGAGGGCCTGGTCCCCGCACACAGCCTGGGGGGCAGGTGGCAGAGGGGCAAGAACTGCAATGGCAATAAAAGCTCCTCCCCTGCTGTGGGGGCGGAGCGACCCCCCTGGAATCTGGGGCCTCTGTCTCTCTCGGTGCCAGGTCCCAGGTGCGCTGGGCACACGCCCTTCCAGCTCACTCTCCCTCAGACCACAAACACTGCCACGGAGCGCTGATCTGCTCAGTCCTGGCTGCCTCTCCCCATAGCCAGGAGGGCCAGTTCAAGGACCTCCCTCTTCCACCCGTTTGGGTCCAACATGTGCACAGCATGAGACCTTCGAGCCCACGCTGCTCCGGGGCTGCAGCCCTACAGAGGAGGGAAACAGGGCACGTGTCCATTTGGGGTGTTAGTGGGAGGAGGTTCCCTACTGAACCGGAGCAGGGGGAACGTGGACTGTATTCCACCCAGTCAGGGCCATGATCATGGAGCACACAGCTTTGTCCCCCGGCAGCACAAGTTACTACCCCCGAAGTCAGCACCACACCCCGGGGCACGCTCCGAAGAGGCATGGCCCAGGACCGCTGCACAGCCGAGGCAGGCCCTCGCGGATCTGAACAGAGTATCAGTGGGGATGCAGAGAGATCCCAGAGACCAGTGCAGAAGGGCAAATCTTTCCAACCCCTACACAAATCAACTTGCTGGGAGCCGAAGGGATGTGCCTAATCTGCACAAAATGGAGCATGCTGACGCCACCCTGATATTTCATATGGAGGTGGAACCCAAAGAGCCTCTGGGTGCTGGCATGCCATGCTCTATCCTGATCTGGGTGGGACTGGAAGCTGGGACCCGCAGAGATCACTAGAGCTACATCCCGTCTGGTGTGAACAGCTCCTTCACGTGACTCTGAAACAGACAAGCCCCACAACCGCAGGCTACGTCCATACTACCCGCCCGGGTCGGCGGGTAGCGATCGACTTCTCATCTAGACGCGATATATTGAACTCCGAACGCGTTCCTGTCGACTCCGGAACTCCACCACCGCGAACAGCGATCCCGCGCCGTCAGGACAGGTAAGTAGTTCGAACTAAGATAGTTCGAGTTCAGCTATGCTATTCGCATAGCTGAACTTGCGTACCTTAGTTCGAACCCCCCCCCCAGTGTAGACCAGGGCTCAGACTTATGCTGATCAATGCCAAATCTGTGCCCAATAAGCCCTTCACCATTCATGATCTTATCACCTGGCCTGGTCGGTATCACAGAAACCTACCCGACTGACAACATAGGCCTGTGTTAGCTCTTCTCCCCCACAGGCCCAAACACAAGGAAGACAAATCCAGAGTCCAGAATAGCCGCTCTTTTCCCTTCCAGGAAAAATGCAGGAAAAGTTCACTTCAATATGAATCCTTTGAGTGTATCTACTTAATCTGTGAGCCCAGAGCGAAGACTGCTAACCGGTAACCCCGCAGTGCCCAGACACATAAGGTTTCCCAGCAGAGCTGACAGAGACGCTGTCGGACACGGTGCTGAAGTTCAATATCCACACGGACAACACCTCTGGTAGAGCAGCCCCAAACCTCCTCTACCGTAGGGTTCTCACAGATACTCTCTGGACACACACACACACACAGCTAGCCATACCCTGGATTGGATCCTCGGGCTGAGTGTCACCATAAGAAACACGCAACCACCCCTCTCCTCATCAGACCATTTCCTCCTCCTGGCCAAAATAATAACCCTTCCCCATTGTCAGGGAAGAAGAAACCACCAGCCTGGCCTACTCCCGAAAGCTCTTGGATCCTGGCCCATTCCAAACATGCATTCAGAGAAAACTCTTCCCCAGCAAGGATTAGTGAGACATCTCAAACACTCCCTGCCTACTTCTCAAATGGTCCTCTCTCCTACCGAGTGCCTCTACAGATTGCCACAGCTCCCGGACAATATCTGGGAGGAGAAGTGGGATAAGCTTCACTGACACAGAAATATGTTTAAATGACAAAAGTTAACATCACTGGTGAATTTGCATAGCTCCTGAAGAAAATATGGAACTTTGCAAGGATTCCATTGTCAAATTATTCAGCTTTGGAAGGAGAAGAGTTACGAGGGGACTCAACTGAGCTATCAGGATTACGGAAGAACGGTTACTTTCCCTACAGTAACTGTGGTGCGTCGAGATGTTATCGTCTGTGCAGATCCCACTGTAGGCATGCATGAACTTCACACATGTGAGACAGAATTTTCTGAACAGCTGTGTCTGCTGGGGCCTTGCACCCCTCCTCTGCCTCCTCATGCTCCCATGCAAGGGCACGAAGGGCAGATCAGCTACAACCCTTCCTCAGGTCTCTTGAAATCTGAAGCCTATGTCTGCTGAGAACTCCAAAGGTGGGCATGGAGGGTGGCACATGGGATCCACACTGACTGAAACATCTCGAAGTATCACACTTACTGTAGGGCAGGGGTTGGGACCCCTCAGGAGGTCGTGAGGTTATTACATGGGAGGTCGCGAGCTGTCAACCTCCACCCTAAACCCCATTTTGCCTCCAGCATTTATAATGGTGTTAAATATATAAAAAAGTGTTTTTAATTTATAAGGGAGGGTCACACTCAGAGACTTGTTATGTCAAAGGGGTCAACAGTGAAAAAGTTTGAGAGCCATTGCGTAGGGCAAGTAGCTGTTCTCTCTCCTTCAAGTATGTGTCAGCCTAGATCCCATTGTAAGTGACTGGCAAGAAATAATCTCCTTCAGGTTGGGTGGGAATCATAGAATCATCATAGAATCATAGAATCTCAGGGTTGGAAGGGACCTCAGGAGGTCATCTAGTCCAACCCCCTGCTCAAAGCAGGACCAAACCCAACTAAATCATCCCAGCCAGGGCTTTGTCAAGCCTGACCTTAAAAACCTCTAAGGAAGGAGATTCCACTACCTCCCTAGGTAACCCATTCCAGTTCTTCACCGCCCTACTAGTGAAAAAGTTTTTCCTAATATCCAACCTAAACCTCCCCCTCTGCAACTTGAGACCATTACTCCTTGTTCTATCATCTTCTACCACTGAGAACAGTCTAGATCCATCCTCTTTGGAACCCCCTTTCAGGTAGTTGAAAGCAGCTATCAAATCCCCCCTCATTCTTCTCTTCTGCAGACTAAACAATCCCAGTTCCCTCAGCCTCTCCTCATAAGTCATGTGCTCCAGCCCCCTAATCATTTTTGAATGAGGAGTATCAGTGCATCTAACAGAGATTGGAGTCCTGCTCTCCCAAAAATGGCATCTGACCTAGCAGGTACATCCAGTGCCTAATGCTTGACGTACATGAGTGGATCGATCCATGTAGCAGCCTTGCAGAATTCTGCTATCGGTATGTTTTGGAAACAGGCCAAGGATGTCGCTTGCGCTCTGGGAGAGAGTCGTTGGGAGATGCACGCAGGCCGGTTGGTAGCACAGTGAAATACATTATCAATTTTCATAGTCTTTGTGATGAAATGGCCTAACCATTGGCATGGCCAGCAATAGCCACAAACAGGCATGGAGACAGTCTGAATGATTTGTACAATGTAGCATCAAAGGGTGCTGGATATGTCCAGGAGTGACGCTTCTTCTGTGTGTGTGGAATATGGCTTCGGGATGAATCCAGGTACGTTGACTGATTGATTGAAGTGGAACTCAGAAACCACCTTGGGGATGAATTCTTCATGAGCTTTCAGTACCACTCTGTCTGTATGAAGCAAGGTGCATGCGGGTTCTGCCATGAATGCCTGAAACTGACTCACTCTCCTGGCCAAGTGATGGCTACCAGAAAGTCCATCTTAAGTGTAAGATGGTAAATGGGGCACCCCAAGACGAACTTAAGTGGAATTACGCATTCTGTGAGCGAAGAGCCACACACATGGGTGATGATATCCAGCATCTATTAATCTCCAACCACCTCTGATGGAAGCAGTTGAGGCGGTTTCTGAAGGTCATCTCTGGGATGGTTTTAGTGGGACTCTTGCCTGTCTCATCAAATCTGCTGCCTCTGGGAGGGACCCTGGAGTGTGATGAAGGGGGAAGACAGGCATCTCCTGGGAGGGTATTCCAGTTGATGACCATGAGATCAGGCAGCGTTCTCTGTCTTTGAGGAGTCTGGTACAGGAAGGGCTTGCGGGTATGGCAGTGGGTTGTAAAATGCCCAAAGATCTCAGTGTCACCCTCAGATCCTTGGGGAAATAGAGTGTGCTGCCCATCCGAAGAAGTGGGTATTCACCCACGAAAGCTCATGCTGCAAAACGTCTGTTAGTCTATAAGGTGCCACAGGATTCTTTGCTGCTTCTACAGAACCAGACTAACACGGCTACCCCTCTGATACATATTGAATATGTCCATTGCTACTTGTAGCACTGTTCTGGCTACCAACTGACCTTCCTTGATGGGCTCTCTCCACTCACAGAATCAAAGAATCATAGAAGATTAGGGTTGGAAGAGACCTCCTCAGGAGGTGGCCTACTCCAACCCCCTGCTCAAAGCAGGACCAACCCCAACTAAATCATCCCAGCCAGGGCTTTGTCAAGCCGGGCCTTAAAAACCTCTAAGGAGGGAGATTCCACCACCTCCCTAGGGAACCCATTCCAGTGCTTCACCACCCTCCTAGTGAAATAGTGTTTCCTGATATCCAACCTAAACCTCCCCCACTGCAACTTGAGACCATCGCTCCTTGTTCTATCATCTGGTACCACTGAGAACAGCCGAGCTCCATCCCCTTTGGAACCTCCTTTTAGGTAGTTGAAGGCTGCCATCAAATCCCCCCTCACTCTTCTCTTCTGCAGACTAAAGCCCAGTTCCCTCAGCCTCTCCTCATAAGTCATGTGCCCCAGCCCCCTAATCATTTTCATTGCCCTCCGCTGGACTCTCTCCAATTTGTCCACATCCTTTCTGTAGTGGGGGGCCCAAAACTGGAAACAATACTCCAGATGTGGCCTCACCAATGCTGAATTGAGGGGAATAATCACTTCCCTCAATCTGCTGGCAACGCTCCTACTAATGCAGCCCAATATGCCATGAGCCTTCTTGGCAACAAGGGCACACTGTTGACTCATATCCAGCTTCTCGTCCACTGTAATCCCCAGGTCCTTTTCTGCAGAACTGCCGCTTAGCCAGTCGGTCCCCAGCCCGTAGCGGTGCATGGGATTCTTCCGTCCTAAGTGCAGGACTCTGCACTTGTCCTTGTTGAACCTCATCAGATTTCTTTTGGCCCAATTCTCCAATTTGTCTAGGTCACTCTGGACCCTATCCCTACCCTCCAGCGTATCTACCTCTCCCCCCAGCTTAGTGTCATCTGCAAATTTGCTGAGGGTTCACTCCATCCCATCATCCAGATCATTAATGAAGATGTTGAACAAAACTGGCCCAGGACCGACCCCTGGAGCATTCTGCTTGATACTGGCTACCAACTAGACATTGAGCCATTGATCACTACCCATTGAGCCCGAAGATCCAGGCAGCTTTCTACCCACCTCATAGTGAATTCATCCAATACTTTTTTAACTTGCTGGCAAGAATACTGTGGGAGACCGTATTAAAAGCTTTGCTAAAGTCAAGATATATCACGTCAACCGCTTTCCCGTCTCCACAGAGCCAGTTATCTCATCATAGAAGGCAATCAGGTTGGTCAGGCATGACTTGTCCTTGGTGAATCCATGTTGACTGCTCCTGATCACCTTCCTCTCCTCCAAGTGCTTCACAATGGATTCCTTGAGGACCTGCTCCATGATTTTTCCAGGGACTGAGGTCAGGCTGACCGGTCTGTAGTTCCCCGGATTCTCCTTTTTCCCTTTTTTAAAGCTGGGCACTATATTTGCCTTTTTCCAATTGTCCAGGACCTCCCCCAATCGCCACGAGTTTTCAGAGATAATGACCAAGGGCTCTGCAATCACATCAGCCAACTCCCTCAGCACCCTCGGATGCATTACATCCGGGCCCATGGACTTGTACATGTCCAGCTTTTCTAAATAGTCCTTAACCTGTTCTTTCACCACTGAGGATTGCTCACCTCCTCCCCATGCTGTGTTGCCCAGTGCAGCAGTCTGGGAACTGATCTTGTCTGTGAAGACTGAGACAAAAAAAGCATTGAGTACTTCAGCTTTTTCCATATCATTTGTCACTAGGTTGCCTCCCCCATTCAGTAAGGGTCCCACACTTCCCCTGACCTTCTTCTTCTTGTAAACATACCTGTTGAAACGCTTCTTGTTACCCTTCACATTCCTTGCTAGCTGGAACTCCAATTGTGCTTTGGCCTTCCTGATTACACCCCTGCATGCTCGAGGAATATTTTTATACTCCTTCCTAGTCATCTATCCAAGTTTCCACTTCTTGTAAGCTTCCTTTTTGTGTTTAAGTTCACCGAAGATTTCTCCTGCTGGAGCCTGGAAAGGAAAGGGGGACGGGGAGGGGGGGGGGTCACCCTTTCCCATGAACAAGGCCTGGCAATTGACAATGCAAAACTGGAGTCAGGCGGACAAATAAGCTTTTCGGTCAGTGGCTCAGTTTCTCAGGTTCTTTATCTTTTGGAGTCTCCTCTGTGGATCAGCTCTTCTCTTGGACTGTGGGGTTAGCTGTGTGTAGAAATGTTCAAGGCCCTTAGGAGGGACTAAGTAGCACTTTTCTACTTGCTTTGAAGTCAGGGAAGTGAGGCTGGGGTGTGCTGCAGACCCCTTGCTGGGTCCAATATGTCCTCATTAATTGGAAGGGCAAGTCTTGCGGGACCGAGGAGCTGAATGTGTTGAACAGCTTATGTGTATTGTCTTGGGACACCATTGTCTCGATGTATAAAGTTTCAGCTCTCCTTGAGAGCCAGTCTTGGAAGGCCTGAAAATCAACAGCCAGTGTTAGGGATGAGGTGACAACCTTGTTGGGGGATGACAAGGATTCATTCAGGTGAGGAGGACAGTTGGAGTGTCTCCCAAGCTACCTTGTGATGGGGCTTTACTCTGGGGCCTGTGGCAAGGAGGGCCCCAATAAAGCTAGTATGGCCATGACAGCACATTATACTAGTATTGGTCATCCACTGCCGGTCATGTGTTAGAGCCCGGAACAGGGCTCTTCTGGAATACCCTTTTGGGTACTGTTCCGGTCTCTCAGGAGAGTGCTCCCAGCTCGAAGGGGAGAGGAGGACTGGCCTGGGAACTGCAAGGAGAAGTACTTCTCAGAGATCAGTAGTGCTGTTGGATGCAGTACTGGTGCTGATGCTGAAGTCAGTGCCGGCTCCAGTGCTGAGAGGAGGGGTGAAGGTTGCTCCTCAGAAGGGCTCACTGGTCAGAGCTGGTACTGGTGTAGATCTTGGTGTCAACAGGTACTGACATGACAGTCTCTCAAGCCGTCTTCTCCGATGCAGAAGCTGATGCAGCTGGTGCTGATCATCGTGGTGCACTTTCAGGTTTTTTCTCCCTGCTGGAGCCAGAGGTGTGGTGCCTGGTAGCCAGGGTCTCCTCAGATCCATCTTGGAAAACGTCTTCTCTCCAGGATCATGTTTACTCCAAGAAGTGTAGTTTGAGACTCCCATCACAAGATTTTTGGGTGCGAAACAAGGAGGAGCGTCAGAGGGAACATTTGTCAGGGATGTGTTCTACCCTGAGGCATCTGCTGTGTCTACTAAGGGCATCAGACCATTGCAGCAAAGACAGGGTTTAGCATCCGTCACTGCTAACGGCTGGCATGAAGTGCTTTCACTCTGCTGTACAAGGGATGTACGGCGGAGGATGGGAGGTTCTCTGCTGTACAAGGGATGTATGGCGGAGGATGGGAGGTTCTCTGCTGTACAAGGGATGTACAGCGGAGGATGGGAGGTTCTCTGCTTGTCCTTTTCCTTTCTTTTGAACATACAACTAAAACATTCTTAATAGAAAACAGAAAAAAAAGTGGAGAGAGATTTCTTCATGAGTTAGAAACCACAGAAACAGGTTGTACACTGCCGAGGTTCTGTCCTGCGGCCACAAGGGTAAATGGGAACTGAGGGAGGGCTGTGGATGTTCCACCTTTTATGCCCTCATATGGGAGCATGAGGAGGCACAGAGTGCATGTGCAGCCCAAGGGACACTGACGCAAAGACTCTAAACTTGTGCATCTGAGGCGCATGTGTGGATCCACAGACACGTCCTCGAAGAGAGGTGCGCAGCTGCTAAAGTGATGGGGTAACATAAGCACGTAGCTAACAGATGAGATAGCTAGTTGCCATGGGTCACACCTGTGTGGCCTCACCGTCCCCAGTGCTTGGCCTCTGAGTATCACTCTGACCCCCACTGTCACGAGGGGCTCTGTGGAGTCAGAATCCAGGCAGCGTCTGGCATTTTGTTATTATTTTAAAGTGGCAGCTGCACAACAACGCTTTGCCTCTCATTTTCAGTATTCCCCGAGCTGCTGGTAAATGTAGGGACACTTTGCCGTGACACATTAAGGTCCCTTCTGCGTGGGTTTCCCAGTGTCGCCTGCTCCACTCTTTAAAGGGTAATCAAGGTCAGACCAGGTTTTCAACCTGGCAGAGCCCCAGGTGCCATGGGCTGCAGGGTAGAATCCAGTGAAGCCTGTCCTAAGCAAGACTTATCCCAGAACAAAATCCCAGATGCAGATGCTAATCTCATCTTTCTACACTAGGACCAACCCAAAGCCCAGGTTGGGATCCAGACTTTCTCAAAGTTCGGCCCATTCCAGAGAAAGGTTCCAGCTGAGAGCTTGGATCTGACTCCCAAGCTGGAGTTTTGGCGTGGGACCATTTCCACTCTTACTAATGTAGGAGACTAGGGCACAATCCTTACCATCAAAACCAAGATCCATCTGCTGCAATGTGCAAGAAAGCTACAGCCCCCTCTGGATCCCTGTTCTGCCAGAATCTCCTACTGAAGGGAACTCGCGCCCTCCCGCCTGCACACCACACCCACTGGGTTTTGTGGAAGTGGTGCCAGGGCTGCACATGTCTCTAAATCAGCAGGCACCAGACTGAAGTCTCTATGCATCCACAGAAAAGGCACAGCCTGGGCAACGGGAGGGCAAGCACCCCCCATACAACCCCAAAGCAGCATACCTGAGCCAGTGTGATGCCCTCTGAGGTGAGGCGGCAGATCAGTCTCCAGGACCTTGCTGCCAGCAATGCAGGAAACTGCGCTGGTGGCTTTGTGATGCGGATACTTGTCCACACACAACTGCAGAGTCTCCCAGCTCGCTACACTCCAGCCCCACTGAACGCCCACAGGTGCAAAGAAGGAAGGGTGCACCAGAACCCATGACCTGAGGTGAAGGCCCACCTCTCATCCTCAGTCTCTCCCCATCTCCCCAAACATGGCATTTCTCCATCTCTTCCTCGCTAGAGCTCCATCTACCCTGATGGACTGATTCCCCAGTGGTGTAAGCCCCTGCTCCTAGGGCTGAATTTGGCACCCTTTCTCCACATCTATCTAGTAGCCCTTCCTCTGTCGCTTCTCATGTGTGTGCCTCTCTCTGTCGGGCCTGGGTGGCAGAACACCAACATGTGCCATGGGTAAGGGGCATGGATCTGGGATGGAGAGATTCAGCTCAGGAAATCACACGGACACAGACAGAACAGGTGACATCAATCAGAGCCTTTCTTGCCGGGGGCTCCCAGTCCTCATAGAATCATAGAATATCAGGGTTGGAAGGGATCTCAGGAGGTATCTAGTCCAACCCCCTGCTCAAAGCAGGACCAACCCCAACTAAATCAAACCCATGGGCTCTTGCAGCTCTGCCAGTCTCTGGCAAGCTTGCTCCAGGCACAGGGCTGAGCTCTCTGAGAGCGCAGGAAGTTGGTTAACCCAGGTCCCAGAGGGAGGGAAGAGCAGTGCCAGGACGGAAGTCACAGGCCTGACCTGCAGACAGCAGGGCTATTCCTCGTCAGACTTGTCCTTTGAATCCATCTGCTTTGCACAGGGTCAGACCTCAGAACAATGAGCAAGTGAGAGGACTGAACTATGTGCAAGCAAAAGTCCTGCAGGCTTCAAACTGCAGCAACCAGGCTTCTCTCTGTAGGCAGCCTGATTTCAAAGCCTTTGCCAGAGCTCGCAGCACCCTGCCTGCCTGTGAGGTGCACAGGACCGGTGCAATGAGCGTCTGGAACTCAGAGCCTCCCCTCTTGGGCTGTAGCTGAACTCAAATTCCCCCCCCCCAACACTTCCCCACTGTCGCTACCCTGATGCAGCTCCTTCTCTTGCATTCAGCCCCCTGCTGTGGCTTGCAGGTCGCGGCTGCACCATCCTGGGGGGTCAGCAGCAGGAGGGAGAGAAGAGCCACCCTGGCAATCCAGGCCCCGGGCCCCATTCCCCAGCCCTGTACTGATGGAAAGCAACTGCCCAGAGCAGCCGCTTGGCAGGCAGGGTCTATAAATAGCCACACCGTCTGCAGCTGGGAGAGGACCTGTTGCTAGGGAGACACAGCTGACAGGGCGAGTGAGAGAATGAGAGAAGGACGGGATGAAGGAGGGAGGCAGGGAGAGCATGCTAGAGGAAAAGCTCTTGCAATCAGCCCAGCGCAGAGATGGGCGGAGGTAGGAAGGGTGTTTGGGGTGGGCTGGATAGATCTGCTGCTTGTTTCCCTAGCCCAGAAGCAGCATCTGGCTATGGCACACAGCTGGCTAACCCTTCTAAAGGGCAAACAGACCCCAACCTCTTCCCTCAGCAGCTCCTGCCCCAGCCGCTGTGCAGGGAGCTGGGGGATTCTCCAAATGTGAAACAGGCCAAAACACCCTGAATCGCACGACGGAGCCTGAGGCCTCAGTTCCCAAAGACAAGTCATGGGGAAGAGACGGCCCCTTCCTCTGCCATCTCCGCCAGGCTGCGGAGGCCAGCACGCCCCTGCCCTCTCCCAGCCACGCAGCAAGGACTGCGACCTGACCTCTCAAACCAGAACCGTGGGGCTGAGACGCCCCTTCCTCCCCTCAGACCCCCACTGCTCCCTGCTCGCCCCCTCAGACAACCCTGCTTCCCACCCACCTCTAAGATGCCCCCTGCTCGCCCCTCAGACGCCCTCTCATCCCCTCAGACATCTCAGACCTGATCCCCGCTCGCCCCTCAGACATGCACTCTAATGGCCGAGCTGCACCCCCATCTCCTCAAAACAGGCGCCAGGGGAGGGGGCAACAGATGCTCCCTCCATCTCCTCAGATAGGCGACAGCAGGCCAGGTGCCTTCCCATTTCCTCACATATGCTCCAGGGGCCTAGTCAACCCCTTTTCCCCACCGACCGCTCGGACACACACTCCAATGGCTGAGATCTACCCCATCTCCTCAGACAGGCGACAGGAGCCCGGATGCCCCCCATCTCCTCAGACAGGCGACGGGAGCCCAGATGCCCCCCATCTCCTCAGACTGGCGACGGGGGGCCCAGATGACCCCATCTCCTCAGAAAGGCGATGGGGGCCCGGATACCCCCCCATCTCCTCAGAAAGGTGACGGGGGCCCGGATACCCCCCCATCTCCTCAGACTGGCAACAGGAGCCCCAATGCCCCCCCATCTCCTCAGACTGGCGACGGGGGGCCCAGATGACCCCATCTCCTCAGAAAGGCGATGGGGGCCCGGATGCCCCCCCATCTCCTCAGACTGGTGACGGAGGCCTGGATGCCCCCATCTCCTCAGACTGGCGACAGGAGCCCGGGTGCCCCCCATCTCCTCAGACTGGTGACAGGAGCCCGGGTGCCCCCCATCTCCTCAGAAAGGCGACAGGGGCCCAGATGCCCCCCCATCTCCTCAGACTGGCGACGAAGGCCCGGATGCCCCCCATCTCCTCAGACTGGTGACAGGAGCCCGGATGCCCCCCCATCTCCTCAGACTGGCGATGGAGGCCCGGATGCCCCCCATCTCCTCAGACTGGCGACAGGAGCCCGGATGCCCCCCCATCTCCTCAGACTGGCGATGGAGGCCCGGATGCCCCCCCATCTCCTCAGACTGGCGACGGGGGCCCGGATGCCATTTCATTTCCCCTTCTCTTTCCCTCAGTCCCCTGGGCACTTGTCATCTTTATTTCCATCTCTGCATCATTCACCTCTTCCCCGGGCCCCAAGCTCACCCCATTCCAGCCAAGCGTGACAATCCCCATCTGCTCACAGTGAGCCTTTGCTCACAAAGCAGCCGACCGCCCTGGCATCTCAAAGCCCCTCCACTGCCTCTCCATCCACTTCCAAATTACACTCCTCGCTCACAAAACCCCTCTGTCCATTCCCACCTCACCACTGGGCAAGGGCCTTCTCCCTGCAGGTCCTGATCTCCCTGTAGCTCTCTGCCTCATCGGCTCTCCAGATCCCCCCCAATCTGGCCAAAGCCTGGTGGCCATTTCCCTCTCCAGCTACCATGGCTTTGGCGTCACTTGCTGAGGCACTGTTCAGATGCTTTACAAAGGACAGTGGGTCTGGATCACAGTCCCTATGAAATGGCCCTGCCTGTCCACCATACTTCATGTCCCCCATCCCTCCACTGTCCCTCCTGGGTCTTTCTAACGGCATACAGACTCTTAAAGCTCTTTCCTTCCTTCACTGCCTACATTTCTGATTGGCCACCTGGCTCCCTCTGGTACTACCACTGACAACTTCACCTGCGGTGCTTTCGCCATCTCTTTATCTGCCACTTTCCATGCCAGGGCCCTCTCTCAGTCGCCCCCATCTCTGACCTTCCCTGTCTCAGCAAAGTGCCTGAGAGAGTCACTACCCCTCATCTCCCCAGCCCCTCTCACACGGTGTCCTGGATCCAGGTCAGCCTGGGCTTCCCTCCCGCAGCATGGAATCTCTCTCCTCCATGGAGTTAACCGTCTCCTCTCCTGAGCCGATAAAGGCTCCTTCTTGCTGACCCCCCAGCAGCCACTGTTCTCTGGCCCACTTCACAGCTAAGCTGGGATCTCCGTGCCCCTCCTGAAATCGCTCTTGAGCTACCAGCTAGTTCTCCATCCCTGGGGGGGGCTCCATTCTCGGCCCTTGCCTCTTTACCATCTTCTCCCTCTAATCACTAGCTGCTATTTCTGTTCAAATGATATGTGACTGTACAGAACGTTTAACACCTTGAATGAACCCTCCGTGCCTGACTGATCAAATAAACGGCTCTGCTTCCTTCAGGCCCAAAGAGAAGCGCTTCCCTTTGCCATGGGGGCTGCTTCAAGCACAGCAAAACAGATCTGGAAATGGTCAACCGTAAAGGGACAACACAGCCCTAGTAACCCACACTATGTCTACTGTAGGGTCCCTGCTCAGGATCAGGTCTCCATTGTACAGCGGGAGGCTCAGGCCCTGCCCCACCGAGTGTTCAGTCTAAGAATACAAAGTAAGAGAGGCTTTCCGTCAAAATTAAATGCAAAAACCTTTGTTAACACGGGGTTAAGGTTCAGCGAAACTCAAACTTCTGAAAATCATGAAATACCGACTTGTGGTGCATGGCCACTCAACCTTCACTCTGCCCCCTGGAGCTGGCAATAGCCATGGGCAATTCTCTGCATGCACTGCAGCCTCATTCGCTGCAGTGGTGGAGCAATACGGTGGAGCAGCTTGGCAGAGCTGTGATTGGGACAGGAGGATCTGGGACTGAGCCCTGTTACCAAAGACAAGAGGTGCATGTGTACCTTGAGGTTCCCATCTGCACCACTTCAACACAGAATTGTGTAGGCTGTCAGTAGTGGGGCACTGGGGTTTTCTTGCCATAGGTACTGTCAGGGGCGAGGTGGGACATGAGTGTCTGTGGCTTTAATGATGGGGAGGGGTGGTAGCCTGGGTGCAAGTGGGACGGGATCGTAAAAGGGTAATGAAGTGGTTGTTAAATGTTACAAGTGTGGTATTCTGTAGGGGGGTAAGCTCAGTGTTTGAGCACAGGGCTTGTGCAGACAGTGCCTGTCCATCACAGGGACAAGGCAGAGCTGGACTGTGTGTTATGGGTATCAGGGCATCGCTCAGAGAGGCTATAGTTAAGGCTGCCTGGGCGTTTACCTTCACTCAGTATTTCCTGGGTTTTAGAGGTGGAGTTTTGCCAATTCCGCATTCTGCAAGGGTGTGATCCAGCACCAGGCAACCTGAACTCTGCGTTAACTAAGTTTTTGCCATTTAACTTCCTAGTTTTTTAAACAGAAAGAGAAATGTTTGTTGGTAAGAGTTATTGGTCATTTAGACAGCTGTAGTTCTCACTTGCATTTGCAGCTCATATGCTACTGTGGCTAGGTAACAATCAAAAGATAGAGGTTTTATATATAGTGAGTTCTCAAAGAGCTCATTTTACAATGGGAAACTGAGGCACAGAGAGGTGAAGTGACATGCACAAGGTCACCCAGCAGGCCAGTGGCGGAGCTAGGAATAGTCCTAGTCCAGTGATCTGTCTATTAGGACACAGGGTTCTCTGTGACTCCTTAGGGCTCCTCCTCTCTCCTGGCATAGTGGAAAGAGGATCATGGTCATGCTCTGAAATGTTTGCAACCACTCCCACCTTCTCCCCTCCCACCCCTTCCCCCTTAACAGAACCCTGCAACTCTTCTTCCTTCCCCTACCGCCCATTCCCATTTATCCCCCTCCCCAGAACACCCCCATCCCTCACTGCAGACCCCGATTACCACCTTCTCTTGCACCTCTAAGCTCCGCTCCCCCTCCTAGGGAGCATTCGCATGTGTAATTCATTTTCTTCTCAAAAATACATTCAGCACATCTGAGTATTCTGCTGGACTCACATTACATATCTTCAAAACCCCCAAATCAGATCCCCACCACCCTGACAGGCAGATTTCCTCCAAATGTTCACGATTCTTTCAGATTTCTGCCCAGGGTGGGGTCCAGACGTCACAATGAGAGGCTCAGAGGGGTGGTAAGTGGCCCATTTATCTCAATGCGATGTTCTCAGATGAAAGGCAACACCTCATGGAGATGAATATAGTCTGAAACAGCAGCCCTGAGACACAGGAACTGCTCCATTCCTGGCAGTGGGTGTTCCCATCTCTGCACCATAGTTCTAGAGAGTTTGACTGGAGCCTAGCACACCTGTTCAGAGGGACAGGGCTTCCCCAGATCCTCCTAGCTCACATGAGGGGGTCGGAAGCAGGGTTCAGATACCCACACAGGAGCAGTGACCCCCAGATCACATGACTGGATTTAGGAGGGGGGTGCAGACACTCCCAGAATGGTAAGACCCCCTCCAAAACCTGGGTCACATGAGGGGGGCAAGGAAATAGGGGGTCACACCCACATAGATGAGCAGTCCCCCCAGATCCTGACACACATGGAGGGGAGGGAGTGGAGCTCAGACACTACTGGAGAAAGCAGGGACTCTCAGATCCCAACTCACATGGGGGGGGGCAGGGAAAGGGACTCAGACCTCCCCATAGGCAAGCCCCTCCAGCACCTGTCTCATTTGAGGGGGTCAGCAAAGGAGAAGTCACACCCACATAGATGGGCTGGAGGCCCCCAGATCCTGGCGCACACATAGGAGAGGAATGTGGGGCTGCCAGGTGCCTCTGCCCCAGTCTCCTTGTTACTCAACCCCCACATCCCGTTTCCCACTGTCCCACCCCTTCCTCCTCTCCTCTCCCACTCCCCATCCCTTGATCCTCCAACCCCGCTCCCCCTATTCTTCCACCCCAAAGAACTCTCTCCTCCCAGGGAGCCTCAGCGTGTGTAGTTTACTTTCTTTCTAGTTTCAGTGCCTTCTGAATACTCGGCTGTTTCCCCAACCTAACAATTGCCTAGGACAGAGGCAGACTGGAGCAACATGCCTGCTTTTTTAACTGCCCGTTCCTACCCTGGGTTGGATCTGAACTCGCAGTACCTGGCTTGGTGCTCAGAGTCACTGAGCAGAACACGTCCTCAGAACCACTCAGGGCCTGTGGCACGCAGTGACTTTTCCAGATAGCTAGCCTCTCTCCGGACATGTGCGGTGGAATTAATTAAGGGGGTCGATAAGCACGTGGTGCTTGTGACGTGTCTAACTGGTGAAGCAATGCTTTTTCAGATCATGTTTTCATTTGATTCCCCCCAGGGCTGGTGGGTGCCAAGGCCTGTTGGGGTAACCCTCGAGCACTGGACACGCTGGAGTGAGGATCTGAGCTCTACCTGTGAGCAAAAAAGGGTCACCAGACTCTGCCACCGTAAGACAAGCTGTTTTCCCCCCAGGGAGTTCTATCCAAGGAATTACTGGTCAAATGGCCCCAAATCTGGATTTACAGAACCCTGCAAGCCAGGAGACACAACACGGCAATCCGAGTAGCCGTGTTGATTTTAGAGCGCTTAGCACAGTCGAACTTCAAACAAGGAAGCTGGTCTGGACGGTAGTTGTAGAGCTGTCACTGCTATATTACAGCCAACTAAGCTTAACAGACAAGGGGTCAGAACCTACGGCTCAGAGCCTAGGCTCTAGGGAAGGACAATACATCTAGACAGAGAGGGTTTTAAAATGGTGCTGCATGCTGTGTCCTAGTCCTGTCTGGCTTTGGCCTGTAAACTCTCTGAGGCAGGAACCGGCTGTATATTCGATATGTGTCAGGTACTAGATGTGTCTGTCAGCGGGGTACGCCCTGCCAGGCTTGGGGACTGATCCCCTATCAAACTTCTGTTTGCCTTTACACTGGGCCCTCCTCTGCCCCCCGAATCCTCTTTTTCCTACGCCTGGAAACCTGCCTATTGCCGCCTCCTCTTCTCTGCCAGAATCAGCCCCAGCTTCACCTCCTCCTGTGTTGAAATCTCCATTCCCTCTCACCTTGACTACTGCAGCTCCCTGGGCTAACCTCTTTCCACCATGCTGTGCTGCCATCACTTTGATTTCATCTCCACTGTAAACTCCTCAGGGCAGGAACTGAGTCACTTCCTTTACCTGCAAAGTGCAATGCACACCCAGGGCGCTAGGCAGCTCCTAAGTCCCAGCTCTCCCCGGGCCACACACACATGCCCCCAAACTCGGACACCTCTGCTGGCTGCCCAGGCGCTCCACGCCACGGGTTTTCCCCAGCCTGTTTCACAGCCCACCCATCCTGCACCAGCCTCCTCGCCGCCTATTCAACACGACCCCCAGTGCTGGCGCAAAGGCTTCCTCCTCTCCAGCTTCTGCCACTCGGAGGAGATTTCTGCATTTCTCTGCCAGAGTCTAATGGACTCTGTCTATTTTCAGATCTCCTCCGAGACCATCTCTTCTCCCTTTCCTCTGTGCTGTCTGCACTGCAGTGTCCACAGCAGCTACACAGAGCGTTCGACCTCTCAACACCTCGCTCTCTCAGCCAGCATTTCACTAGCCCTATAAGGCTGGCCAGGGTGTTGTGTGTGTGACAAGCACTGTAGCGAAACGGACAGACTGTATGGGGGCATGGGCTGTCTGAGTGAATGTGATGGTGCATGGGTGTGTGACTCTCTGCGGGGTTGTTAGAAGTGTCCAAGTGTGCATGTCTATATGCCAGTGTGTGTACACCAGTGCACGGCTGTGCGATGGGGTGAATGGAAGCGTGGGTGTGAACGAGTGGGTCTGTGAACATGGGACTGGGAGTCTGAGGTCTGGGCACGCCCTGTAACATGTCCAGCAGCACAAAGCCCAAGGGCTCCGCGCCTCCCACACAGCATTTCAATGTCACAGTAAACACGGCCCAGAAGCAAAGCATGTCCGTGCCCCTCGCTCCGCCCCCCAGAAGGAAGTTACACCCATGCCACGAACCTTGTCAAGCTGGGATGCCGATGGATTATCAGTCTGTGGGGAGAAAGGTAAAGGAGAGGAGGGTGTTAGCAAACACAACCACATCATTCAGTACATCAGAAGCTGCCAGCCGCCCCATGTGGGAAGCAGACGCTGCAGCAGCAGGGAAATCCCCTTCCCCTTTGCAACATACTGAGGCCTCAGGAAAGGGCCCTGCACCTTGGAGCCCCCCTCTGCTCAGTGAGACGGAAGATGATGGATGCTTGTGCCCATCAGCCAAGGGCAGCTGCACCACCAGAACCTGAGCACATACAGATGAGGAGGGGGGTTATTTTGGGGTGGGGAATTATCCACTTGTTTTTTGTGAGAAGCCGGTGTCCCTCACTCCCTGGCTTCTAGTCTGTTCTCCGCTGCTTGCCCAATAGCCATAACCCCTCAGATTGTGGCCCGGAGGTTTGTCACTCCTTCACCGCAGCTAGAAAGGGGACAAGGACGTGGCAGAGGGGGGCTTCGGGCAGGCTCCCTCACTGTGACTGAGTGCTGTCTCCACGGCATCTGTGCCACCCATCCAGTGTGGAGACAGGTGTCTGCAATCCCTGCCACAGAAGCATTTCCTGCCGATGCCTCCCACGCTGTGCAGTGCTCAGACTGTGCTGCCCCCACCCCAGCTCATACCAGCCCTGACAACCATCCTGCAAAGAACTCAGACAAGAAGCTGCTTTGCATTCACCGGGCGTGTCTGTTCAGGGCAGGGGCCTGGCTCTCCTGGAGAACCCTGTGCACTCTGCAGCCAGTCCTGACGTTCCCCTTGTTCTACGGCTCACACCAGGATCTACGCAACTACCGTGCGGCTCTCATGCCTTGCAGTGCACCAGTCCCTTAGCACTGGCAGCTACAGGATGAGGTCGAGGCCAAGAACACACAGAGGTGGACATTCCACATTACAACCAGCTGACACATGGAGGGTCCTTCCCTCCGGGGGGGGGGACCCACCACCTAATGTCTCCCTTTGAGGCCTTGAGATAGAACTGAAGGCTGTAGGTCAAAGGGGGACCAAAGGGCAGTCCAAGAAAATCCACAGCGTACTACACACCAGCTCTCAGCCCATGGACTACAGGCCACAGCATCCAGTGCTCCAAACAGCCTGAGGAATGAATTCCCATCCCAGCACGAAATGGGACCAAGCCTGTTGGGTCAGAACAGAGCAGTGCATGCTGGGATGAGCAGTCTTTGCTCCTAGACAGCAAAGATGCAGCTGGTTCCTCCATGCAGGACAGAGGCAGGCCCTGGCCTTGTGGCACAGCCCCCTGCAGCCTGGATTTATTTACTCTGGTTTGTTTTTAGTTTAATCGCATTATGTTTGTCTTGGTTCTCCTGGCAACCAAGAGAAAAGGAACGATCCCCTTGGGAAGCAGAGAAAAGGCAAGGGCTTGGGGATCAAATGTGTTATAACGAGCTCTTCAATCCAGCAGAGATCCGCCTAACAAGATGCAGGGTGGGGAGGTGGAAGTTAGACACATTCAGGCTGGAAAGAAGGTGCCAGTGTTTAAGAGTTAGGAGAATTAACCATGGGAACAACTTACCCTTCTCCAGCCCTGGCAATGTGAAAGCAAGACTGGATGGTTCTATGAGATCTGCTCTAGTTCAAACCGGAGTGACAGGATGATCACAGCGGTCCCTTCTGCCCTGTGGAATCTAGGACTCGCCCTGCAGTCCAGACACCCTCCAGGCAGCTTCCTGCACGCTCCCCTCGGGTGCAGGAGTCCCCAGGACACAGCCAGAGCGAGAGGCCAAAGGACCTTACTGGGACTCTCCAGCACTTTGCTTAGCCCCGAGAGGCGGGCAGGCAGGAAACCTGGCTTACATTGGCAGCTGTGGAGCCCTAGGTCAGTCTGTTCCCCTCCTTGTGCGTCTTTCCCCTCTCCCCCTCGCCTACACTATCAGCTCCTGGGGCACGGCCTGTCTCACTCCATGTCCACACAGTGCCTAGCCCAACCACGGGGCCTCTGCCTGCTAACACACGGCAAAAAGCCGAGTCCTGGCTGCATTCTGGCCGGCTCAGGTGCGCTGCTGCTTGCCCAGATCCAAGAGAGCGGGACAGTGACTCAATGGAAGGTTTTCCTCCTCCAGCTCCTCCCCACTGTTTGTCAGCAGCCCTGGGGATTCCCAGTGCATGGGGAGTGGGGTACGGGAGGGAGGGACCCAACGGGGCAGGGTTCAGTGGCAGATGCCAGGAACCAGAGATTCACGGATTCATTGTGTGACATCATCACATGGTGAACCTGGAGGACCTGCCCTCTGGGGTCTGGTTAGGGACAAGAAAACAGCCTGAGAGTGAGAGGAACAGACACAAACAGGAAAAGAGCCTGATGCAGAAAGGAAAGCCACCCAAAACCACACGCGGCCCCAGGCCACCAGCACACGGACAGAAAAGACGACTCCACTGCCCCCTGGTGCCCCCTGTCCAAGCTCAGATCTCCTCGGCCATCGGCTGCTGGCCATGGCAGCTGCCAGCACTGGTCCCTGCCAGAGGGCAAGGGCAGAAGAGCAGCACACAAAGGAGGGTCTCAAGGAAGCCATCCCCTTGCAGCCATGTGAGCTGGTTAGCAGAGCCCAGCAGCCGGGCGTTCCCGAGAGTCCAGCACAGCCCGGGGAGCGCCACCAGAGGGGAGGAGACAAATGCTACTTAACAAGACAGCGGCATTTGAGGCCCCACGTTCCGGTTTTGGAAAATAACATCCAGTCTCATGAACACACGTGGTGCTGGCCCATGGGGCCCTAAGCAAGGATATTTTGGGGCTCCCTCTTACCCCTCCTCCACCCCCGAAAGTACTGCTTACATTATTCCACAAACCAAAACAGCAGCAACCCAACCCGCACGTGTTCAGTAAGTACAGTCACACTAAGCGGGGCCCTGAGCCACTGCTTCGCCCGCTTCTGCCTCGCACAGCCACAGCTCAGCAACACGAGTCCTTCTGTCAAAACAGCTGGTGTTCGGTTGTGAGCATTCCCAGGCAGCCTCCACAACCCAAACCCAACAAGGCTGGGCTGGGGGGCAGGACAATATGTACCTGAAGCTGACTAGAAACAGGAAATTACACTGACCACTCTAGTCTCACTGACCACAGTGAGTGAAAACAGCCTCAGTGGGGAAAGGTTACAGTCATTTAGCTGAAATCTTGGTTTCCATAATTTGTGTGGTCACTGGCATAGAGACAACAGCCCAGGCTCTGCTCTCATTTCCCCGCTGTAAATTGGGAGTAAGCTCCCTCGAGCCAGTCCTGCACCTCAGCAAGGACAGCGGGGAACATGGCCCAGTCTTTAATAAAACAGAACAAAAAAATGAAAACCGAATGCTAACCTGTCAGTTACCTTCATGCACGACTGCCTGCGCTGGCTCACCCTGGAGATCCCAACCATATTCTCGACCTTCGCTCCTACCCCTGTCCTGGGCAGACTTACTTGAAGGCCTAACAGAAATATTTCCATGGAGATACAGTTCCTGCGCGGGAACCATTTCAAAGAACGCTGTCTCTGCTGCCCCCCAGAGTTCCCAGAAGCCCCTGCTGCTCACGATGGCAAGGCCAGAGGAGGGGGGCGGGGGGCTTTGGAGAGAGAGAATGAGACTAGAAAGGAGGCAGATCCTTCCTGCTGTAACCCACATCCTGGCCTGACCTCCTGCGTGTGCACCACACCTCCCTGAGCTTTGCTCTCAGCTACAGACTCCTCTTGACAGGGCTGCAAAGCACGTGAGTGTTCACAGGGCTATCCGGAGACAATTAATGGTGCTGTCAGGAGCTGGCTAGCCTGTCTGTGCGCTAAAGGCCCTGCGCTGCTCACTGCTAACAGAGTCTCCTTTAGTTCAAGCGGGAGGGCCTGTGCTTTTGGCGCACAGAGGTCTGCGTTTCTGCTGTCCCCAGGAGCTGCAGTGATCAACGGACAGTCACCAATTTCTTGCTGCCCCTCCATCTAAAGGGACTGGTTCAAACACAAAGGCCTCATCCAACCATTTCCTCGCCTACCCCGTTGAACAGGCAGCAGCACAGCTCGACTGGAAGGCTCTCCCTGCTCTGGAGGGCTGGGTGCTCCTCTGAAACCCGCGTCTGTGATGGGGAGAGGTGTCAGCTTCAGCCGAGTTGCCACCAACATGCGAAAGCTGTCATAAGAGTGGGGGATCAAACTGCCTGGGGGCATGTGAGCGGGGGGAGAACTCTGAGGCCGGGCTGAATCCCACGGGGATTTGGCAATACTCAGACCACTCGGTGCCGCTCCCCTGCCCAGCCCTGCCCCACGGAGACGAAGCACACTGTGTCACTGCTACCTATGGCTGGCAGAACGCACCCCTCGCAGGGTGAATCCGTGTCCTTACCTCCCTTTTCCATCTGGCCAGCCACTCGTCTCGCTTCCTCTTGCTGATGTAGTACGGGTCCCCCGCCTGGAAGGTGAGCCGCTGCATGGGCCTCTGACGCAGGCTTGACTCCCAGCCCAGCCCGCCACGCAGGCGGCCTCGGGATCCCTGCTTGCAGGCAGTGAGAGAGGAGAGACAGGCTGAAAGGGGCTGGCTTCTCTGCTCACAGCTCTGGGGACATGGGGTCTGGGGCTCGCTGGGGAAACAAGGCAGTGAGGGAGGAGCATGATTCCATTGACCAGGGGACAGAGCAGGGAAGGGACTCACCCACCCCAGGCCATGTAGTGAGTCAGCAGCAGAGCAGGGACTAGATCCCAGGCTCCTGACTCCCAGTGCCAGTGCTCAGGGCAGGGCCATATCACTGCAAGAGCGTGAGGCACCCAAATCCAGGCCAGGTTTTACCTGTGGCTAGACCAGCTCAAAAGCATGCTAGCTCTGAGGCTAGAGCAGGGTGCCAGGGCCCCTGCATCCCCTCAGTCCCTCCACTGTTTCTGCGGCTCCCACTTTTCCCTCCAGAGAAAAATTAGCCTCTCCCAGGATGGGTTCTAGCAACGCAGCGGCTGGGAGGCTGAGCAGGACCGAGCTGCAGGAATTAACCTGGGAAGCGCCAGCCCAGCCCATGCCGGATGCCAGGCGGCCGGGGCTCAGCGCTCACCCCGGAGCCCGTAGTGGAACTGGCAGTCAGACCCATTCAATCCGAATTTCTCTGCCAGCCTCCTACAGGAGTGCATTCCGGAGACAGAGACGCTTAGCACTGAGACCTACTGGATACCCAGAGCCAGAGCGAAATCTACATTAGCCAGAGCCCACTGGAGACACCACTGTGTGTGTGTCTGATCTGTGCACACACACCTGCAATCATGTCCCGATATGTAGCAGAGGCTCTGGGATCGGGGCCTCACTCTGGAGCTACTGGGCTCTGGAATGAGACCCCTGGGTCTCTAGAGGGCTCTAGTGCCTGGGGCCTTCTGGGGCGATAGGGGACCCTAGTGTCCAGGCCCCCATGTGCTGACCACGCCCTGTAGAGACCATCCATTGTGCTGCACTGGACCTAGCCAGCCTCTCATGCTCAATGCAGCAGCTTCCTGTACCCCTCTCCGATTGCCTGGGGCTTGGACATGCCCTCCCCAGACGCCAGGCTGCAGCCTGACAGGAACTTGGCTATGTGGCCAGTGGCCACTTGATTCGGCCTGTGCTCTTGCTTCTGGAGGGCAGGAGTCGCAGCTCCCAGCCTGACTTAGCTCGGTGGCTTAGGCAAGGCAGGGCAGTGGAGTCCCCAGGGTGGCAAGCCTGGCACATACTTGCCTCCATTTTCAGGGAGTCATAGTTAGCTTCTTCCTTCTCTTCTTTGCCTGCAAACACAGAACACAGAGACTGCACGTCAGCCGGGTGGGAGCTGCAGCTCAGCACACGAGGGGCTGAGCCAGATCCCAAGGGACACAAAGGCCAGTTCAGTGCAGAAAGGCCAGCTGGGCAATACCACTGCACTGGCCTCCTGGAACCCTCTGCCTCTGGAAGCAGCTACCCTGGAGTCACAGTTCACTGTGCCAGCCCTCAGCTACCCCACTGTGTCCCAGTGGTGGGGCCCAGTGGGTCCTTTCCCCACTGCCCCAAGGCGGGAGTCTCCTGTGCCTGCCTGACAATTCTGACTGCCTCTCTCCCCCCAGCTCAGGGCAAGGGCTCCAGGCCCTCCTGTGCTCCTGGGAATGAGGTCTCACGGGCGCCTTCCCTGGGCCGGGCTAATGGGGGGACAACTGCTCTCCCATTATAGTCTCCAAGTCCAGCGGCCTTGTCCCGCGGCACCTGGGACTAGCGTTGCCTGGAGGCCTCGGGACGCCGCCGGGGTGGCGGTGACCCCTGGAAATGGGCACACACCGGCTAGGGGGCAGGGCGAGAAGGGAAGTGTTCACAGCACTATGCAAAGGTTTCTGGTTTCCTGTGTTATCGGTACATCTCGCTGCCTTGCAGGTACGTGCAGAGCTGCTGCTGGGAAAGCAGCTAAAAATAAAACCAACCGTTTCTGAGGCTGCGAACCCTTGACACGTTCAAAGCGACCATGTTCTGAGGCCAAACACAAGGCGGGGCTGAGTGTGTTACCCTGAGGGGCGAGGGGGGAGGCTCCGCCTTTTGGTAAAGGTGTGTTTAGTGGATGTTTAGTGTTCAGAAATGCAAGGCTAAGATACCACTGCACTGTACTCCCACAGCTCCGCTGGGGTCCCTCGATCCTGACCCACAGCCCCCCTGAACTTCCAGCCCTGGTGTCCCCAAGTCCAGCTCTGAAGCGGCCCCTCAGCCTACTCTGGCAGCCCACCCTGTCCTTCCAGTCGTGTGACCCCCAGCCAGCTCTGCTGATTCCCCTCCAGCCCCAGAGTATCCCCCACAGTCCAGCCCTGGCCTAGCCCGGCTTTGCTGCTACACGCTCGGCCTGAGCGACACCACTGCAGCCTGGGGCGTCTCTTGGGAAAGGCAAGCCGTGCCCGCTGCGCTGCCCCAGCCTGGGAACTGGGCTTGGCACACGAACTCCCACTAGGGCCTGGGAGAGACACTGCCAAACGCTGGGTCCCTCGTGACTCCTCCGTTTGCCCCGGGATGGATCCTGCCAGGGAAGGCAGGGGGGCTCCTGGGTGCAGAAGAGCTACCAGGCTGAGTGCACGCACGCTGACCGATTCACAGTCCTGCTCGCACACTGCCACAAACGCTGACGGGGGCTGGGCCTCGCTCACAGATTCCTCAGGCTCGGGGCCCAGGTGAGGGAGGGCGTTCCACGGCCACTCCCCACAAGCTGGGCACTGCTCTAGGCAGGCCTGGAGCCCCATGGCCTGGGTCCTAGAGAGAGGGAAAGGAAGCGGGGGAGGGCTAGCTCAGTGGTTTGAGCATTGGCCTGCTACACCCAGGGTTGTGAGTTCAATCCTTGAGGAGGCCACTTAGGGATCTGGGGCAAAAATTGGTCCTGCTAGTGAAGGCAGGGGGCTGGACTTGACTCGATGACCTTTCAGGGTCCCTTCCAGCTCTCTGAGATAGGTCTCTCTCTCTCTCTCTCTCTCTCTCTATATATATATTTAAAAAGAGCTCTGCAACAAGCAGGGCAGAGGCACCTCCTCAGAGGTGGTAGTGACAGGAGAGCAGTGCTGCCCTGAGCATCTGTTCTCAGTGGGGCAGAGCCCAAACCCTGGTCCCTGATCGGCACAGCAGCAATGGGCCCTGGGCAGGGGAAGGGCTGATCCTAGGAGCTGGAATCCAGCAGCTGGAGAAAAGCCTCTGCTAAGGAGCTGGGAACGCTGCTGTCTCCCGCTGGGATCAGAGTAGCTCCCCCCAGCATGCACACTCCCCCTTCTGGCTCCTGGCCAACAGGAAATCAAAAGCCCTGGGAATGGGCTTCCCCCTCTCCATAGTCCTGACCCCCTGGGTCACTTGCAGCCCTGCTGGGCATCTCTGCCCCTGCACTCGCTGCAGGAGAGACACAGCCATCTAGGGCCCAGAGGGACTGGCTCCCAGCAGTGCCGGGTTCCTGGCAGGAACAGAGGAGCTGCTTCCGGGGCGCTGCAGAAAGAGCAGCCCCCGAGGTGTGATGGGGAGGGTGTGGGACGCAGGGCAGCAGTTACACACACTGGCAACGTCCCAGAAGGGAGAGAAGTTGGCAGGCGATCCAAACCGCAGCAGAATGAATCCCAGCCGTCCAGCGTACACTCCCCGCGCAGCCGGCGGGAAGAGCTTGCTGGAAGATGCTATCACAGCCAGAACACAGAGAACGCTCTGATGGGGTTTGGTTAATAAAACAAGCCCTGGCCAGTCCTGTGGTTAGCTCTGAGCAGCTGCCCCATAGCCCTTGGGGCTCCACCCCTTGGAGAATCCTGCCTTTTTCTCTGTCAAGCGGGAGACACACCAAAAACATGGGTGCAGAGCCCAGCACAGAGCATGGCTGGAGGCAGTGCCCAGAGCTCTGGGCCTAACGCCGAGGGAGACGGGTCTCATGCTGCCCCTTTGACTGGCACAGGAAAGGCACCACTGGCCTCTGACTAGCCATATCCAGCTAACCAGGGGTTGAGAGACCATCACCAAGATGCTAAAAGAGGCATTAGGCGTAATCCAGGGAATTCCTACCGGGCGAACTGGGTTGAAACAATAATTGAAAACAGAATCACCAAGTGCCTGGAAGGTCCAGCTCTGAGGGGGTCTAACCAGCATGGATTCTGCGAAGGAAAGGTGTCTCTCTGATCTCTTACAATTATTTACACATGACAATGAAGTAGTGGCTAAAGAAGAAGCGACAGGAAGGAGAGAGACCTGGGTGTGTGGGTCCATCACAGGATGACTATGAGCCACCAATGTGAGGTGTCTGTGAAAAAGGCACATGTGCTCCTAGGCTGGATCAGCAGAGGCATTTCCAGCAGAGCTAGGGAAGTATTAACGCCATTGCACACGGCACTGGGAAGTCCTCGTTTGGAATCCTGGGGACAGTTCTGGACACCCATGTTCAAGAAAGATGAACTTACACTGGAACAGCTGCAGAGAAGAGCTGCTAGGATGATCAGGGGAATGCAGGGCCTACAGTGCCCCCTACCCCACCCAAGGGCCCCCACACACTTTGCCTGCTGGAGCCAGAGTAGCCCGAGATCCCCACCGCAGCCTAAGCCCCACTGGACCCTGAGCCGCCTGCCAGCCGAAGCCACTGGCCAGGCCGAGCCACCCTGGGCTGCTGCCTGGCCCAAGTCAAGCCCCTGTGAGCTTCAGGGGAGAGGCGGACCAAGGGCGGGGCCTCAGGGCGGAGTGTTGGCAGGGCCACGGCCTGGGTTTTGGGAGGCTTAGCTCCCCTGGCCTATTATACCACCGCCCAGGAGGGCCTGTCCTCTGAGAGGAGCCTGGCACAGCCTGGCTTGTTCAGTCCAGCAGAAGGCGGCTGGGAGGGATCTCACTGCACGCCATGAACGCAGTAGGGAGCACACCCCAGGGAGGGGAAGAGCTATTGACGCTATAGGACAATGCTGACACAAGAACAAATGGGGCTAAACTGGCCAGGAACAAATTCCAGCTGGAAATTAGGTGGTTTCTAACCACCAGAGGGGTGAGCAGGAGTCCTGGGGGCAAACAGCGTAACTAGCCTAAAGAGCGAGCTGGGCACGTTTCTGAGTGTGATTATATGATGGCGTTGTTTGTGGTGGAAGGGGGCAGGGCTGAACAGCCCAGTTTGTGTTATTCCTAAAGCTCATGCTTCAGGGTCTCAACCCGGTAGAGGTCAGGAATGGATTTTCTGCTCCCTGCTGTATTCGGGGTTTGTTCTGGTGTTTTATCTCCATCCTCTGACGCATCAGGGATGGCTGTGGCTGGAGATGGACACAGGGCTCTGAGCGTTCTCTCTCTCAGGTGCTCGGCTGGCTGGTTCTTGATCACACGCTCAGGGTCTAGCTGATCGCCGTATGCGGGGTCGGGAAGGAATTCTTCCCCAGAGCAGATTGGCAGAGACCTTGGGGGTTTTTTGCCTCCCTCTGCAGCGTGTGGGTGCAGGTCACTGGCCAGGCTTAGCTGGGTGTCTCTCACCCTATTCCCTTGCCATGGTGGAGGCCGCAGGCACTAGTGCACCTGGCTCCCTCCTAGTCTCTCCCAGTGGCACATAACAGCCTCGTCTCCTGTGGGCTGCAGCCCTGTGGTGGAACACGGTTGTTGGGTTAGTGTGTGGAGGCTGGGTGGTATTCCTGGCCTGTGCTATACAGGAGGTCAGACTGCATGGTCAGGTGGCCCCTTCTGGCCTTAAACACTATGACTGGACTGTCAAAAGGCCTTTGACAAGGGCCAGCACATGAAGCTAAGTTGTTATGGGGTGAGAGGCAAAGTATTGACGTTTATGGCCAGGACGCACCCTGCTTCCCTGCAATGGCACTTTAGAGCCAGCAATCTGGAGGCACAGCGTGCCAGGCAGCTGGAGAAACTGCAGTGCTACGATTTCACACTCACATACAGGCCAGGCCCTAAGCAGGGTCTTGATGGCCTTGGTGGGAGGCTGATGGCAAACACTGCCCCACGCAGGAGAGCAAGGCGTGAGTTCCCCAGGAGAATGGGTGTGCCTCTCTTCCCCTAATTTGCAGAAGCGCCCATGTCTCCGGTTCATCCACTGGAACAACGGAGGGAAGGGGGTTGCAGGAATGGACCCAAAAGCAATTAAAGACATCCCAGAGAGAGGATGCTGGTATCAGGAGAGCCTGTGACTGGAAAATCAACTGGCAAATGCAGCCATCCTGGAACGTGGTGTTCCCTCACAACACCATCGGTCTTCACTGCAGAGGACATGGGGGAGATCTCCACACATTCTTTTTAGGTAACAAATCTGAGAAACTGTCCCAGACTGAGGTGTCATTATAAGAGGTTTTGGAACAAATTGATAAACTAAACAGTAATAGGTCACCAGGACCAGGTGGCATCACCCAAGAGTTCTGAAGGAACCCAAATGTGAAATTGCAGAACTCCTAACTGTGGCACATAACCTATCGCTTAAATCAGCCTTAGTACCAACTGACCAGAGGACAGCTGATTTAACACCAATTTTTAATAAAAGCTTCAGAGGCGACCCTGGCAATTACAGGCCGGTAAGCCTAACTTCAGCACCAGACAACCTGCTGAAACTACAGTAAAGCACAGAATTATCACATACATGAAAACAACATGTTGGGGAAGAGTCAATATGGTTTTTGTAAAGGGAAATCCTGCCTCACCAATCTATTAGAATTCTCTGAGGGGGTCAACAAGCATGTGGACAAGGGCGGAGGGGATCCAGTGGATATAATGCACTTAGATTTTCAGAAAGCCTTTGACAAGGTCCCTCACCAAAGGCTCTTGAGCAAAATAAGCTGTCATGGGATAAGAGGGAAGGTTCTCTCATGGGTTGGTAACTGGTTAAAAGACAGGAAACAAAGGGCAGGAATAAATGCTCAGTTTTCAGAATGGAGAGAGGTAAATAGTGGTGTCCCCAGGGGTCTGTGCTGGGCCCAGTGTTGTTCAACACATTCATAAATGATCTGGAAAAGGGGTAAACACCGAGGTGGCAAAATTTACAGATGATACAAAATTGCTCAAGATAGTTAAGTCCAAACCAGACTGTGAAGAGCTACAAAAAGATCTCACGAAATTGGGTGACTGGGCAACAAAATGGCAGATGAAATTCAATGTTGATCAATGCAAAGTAATGCACATTGGAAAACATCATCCCAATTCTACATATAAAATGATGGGGTCTAAATTAGCTGTTACCACTCAAGAAAGAGATCTTGGAGTCATAGATAGTTCTCTGAAAACATCCACTCAATGAGCAGCAGCAGTCAAAAAAGTAAACAGAATGTTGGGAACCATTAGGAGAGGGATAGATAATTAGACACAAAATACCAGAATGCCTCTGTATAAATCAATTATACACTCACACTTTGAATACTGTGTGCGTTTCTAGCCACTCCAGCTCAAAAAAGATAAATTAGAAATGGAAAAGGTACAGAAAAAGGCAACAAAAATGGTTAGGGATATGGAACAGCTTCCATATGAGGAGAGGTTAAAAAGACTGGGACTGTTCAGCTTAGACACCTAAGGGGGGGTATGATAGAGGTCTATAAAATCATGACTGGTGTGGAGAAAGTGAATAGAGACGTGTTATTTACCCCTTCACATAACACAAGAACCAGGGGCTATCCACTGAAATTAACAGGCATCAAGTTTAATACAAACACAAGGAAGTACTTCTTCACACAACCCAGAGTCAACCTGTGGAACTCACTGCCAGGGGATGTTGTGAAGGTCAAAAGTATAATGCTGTTCAAAAATGAATTACTGAAGTTGATGGAGAAATAGGTCCATTACCGGCTATTAGCAAAGATGGTCAGAGATGCAACCCCATGCTCCGGGAATCCCTAAACCTCTGACTGCCAGATAATGGGACTGGATGACAGGGGTGGATCACTCAAAATTGCCCTGTTCTGTTCATTCCCTCTGAAGCACCTGGCACTGGCCACAGCCAGAGACAGTACACTGGATTAGATGGACCACAGGTCTGACCCAGTATGGCCGTTCTGGGGAAAGCTTGGAATTTGAAGATGAAATCTTGTATAGGACATGGGAGAAGCCAGTGGGCAACTGGCTGTACCAGATCCCCTCAGAACTTCCTTTTTCAATGGATGTCATGATCTTAAAACTACTGGATATTTTGGGATGGAGAAAACCTCAGCCAAGCGAAGAGAAAATGTCTGTTGGATATCTTGCGGGTGCACCTGTGGAGTGCATCGTCACTGATGTTCTCGGGCCCTGGCCGGAGACAGGTTGGCAAGAAGGATTTGCTGGTAGCTATGGACTACATCACAAAATACCTGAGGCTTATCCAATAAGAAATCAAGAGGCTGTAACAGTAGCAGGAGTCCTAGGGAATGAATTCTTCCCCCGGTTTGGGGTCCTGGGTGACTCACACAGAACAAGGGAGAACGTTTGCATCCAAAACGTGTCAACGGGTTTGAGAGATTCTTGGCACCCACCAGACATGTCACAGCCACAGTCTGATGGGATGGTGGGAAGGGTCACGGGGGGGCTCACCTGGCTCCCTTTGTAGAACAGCACCAAAAGGACTGGGGTCAGCATATCTCAGGCCTTTCAATGGCTTAGAGAACAGTCAATGAGAGCACAAAGTGGACCCCATCACTCATGTCTGGGCATGAGCAAAGGACCCAGCAAACCTCTCGTCTGGAGTTCCTGAAGAGGAGCAAAGGGGCCAATCCCAAGCTGGCAAAGCTCACCAATTGCTAGGGAAGACTGGAGGATAGCCTCGATTCCACTGACAAGACTGCCTGCTGCAAAGTCATCTGCTGGAACTTGTAAAAGAGGGGACCTGGTCCGGCCCACAATCCTGGAACCAAGAAGGGTGGGAGCAATGGGAGGGACTGAGTCAAATACACAAAATGGTGTCTGGGATCCACTTGGATCCCAGGATGAAACCCAAACCTAGCACTAATGACCATCAAAGACCGTTTCAGGAGATGGGATTTCAGGATGGCTGCCCCCGAATCTGAGAACGTACAAAGCCCTGCGTCTCTGAAAATGGAAGGAATCAACTAGCAGGAAACAGCTTCCTTTGCTCACAACACCAAGAACCCCCTTTTTAGCCTGAACCACAGACCCAAAAACCTCTGCTGAGGTGTCTTGAAGGATTAGCCCTGGTGTTTTCAGCTGCTCTTTCAGGCTGTCTCTCGGCACAGTCTTTCCCAGCTGTTACTGTTGGTTTTTTCCCCTCTGTTCTATTCTACCTTCCACCCACGCACCTTTCCAAAACAATACTTAGCAAAAGCCCCTGGCCCAGGTGGGGCTTATGCTTGCAGTGATGTTAACTGAAGGGTGTGTTCACATCTATCAACCTCAATAGGGTTTAACTCAACCCATAACAACGCTTCCCCCAGCTCCTAACAGTATTGTCATGGGTCAAAACCTGGCTAGGGGACAGAAAGTAAAGGGCAAGCATGAAATGGTGAATTTCCATCATGGCAGAAAGGTAACAGTGGGAGCCTCGAAGTCCCATGTTGCTGACTGTATTTATCAATGATCTGGAAAGGGGGTGATACAGAAAGGTACCAAATCTGCAGCTGACACCAATTATTTAGGTTAGTCTGGACCAGAGAGGGCTGTGAGGAGCTTCAGGGGGATGAATGGGCAACACAACACCAGATGAACGTCAATGTTGATAAATACAGAGTCATGCTCGTTAGAGGGGACACAAACTACTTGCCCAGCTTCCAGGGTTCTGCATGAACTCAGGAAAGGGACGGCACACTAGTGCGGACAGCTCTGTGAGACCGTGTCTCAATGTGCAGCTGTGGTCAAGGAAGCAAACCAGATGTTCGGATGCATGAGGAATGGGCTGGAGAGAAATACAAAGAATCTATGAAGGCTTTTCTGTAACGCAATGGTGTCTTCCCATCTGGATAGCGTGTGCAGGACTGGTCAGCCCATCTCACGCCAGATCATGCAGAACTAGAGGGGGTTCAAAGAAGGGCAACGAGAATGATCAGGGACATGGGAAAACCCAAAGAGAGACTGAAAAGCCTGGGATGATGACCTTAGACAGGAAACAAATGCGAGGGCACATGACCAAAGTCTACAGAATACTGATAAGTACAGAATTAAATTAGCCAAGTGAATTGTTTCCACTGGCATATGGAACATTCACACCATGAAAGCAAGTTACTTCCAGCTAACACAAAATGAGGTCTCTTTGTATAGGCGGGACGTGAGCCGGTTGTGTGAGTCCGGATGGGCTGGGATGATCCCTGTGGAAGGAGACATGTGGTGACAGGCTCAGGCAGCATGGGGTTGTGCTGTTCAGGAAGTAGATCAGCCCCTACACGGCCTACACACTGGTCAGAAGCAGGCTGAGGACTCTGATTGGCAGCCTTAGAATGTAGCTGTTTCCCAGTGCCACGCCCCGATGACTGACTGTGATGATGGACAGGTTGAGGAATTCTAGGGTGACATCAAGGAGTTAGCAGCTGTTCACGGTAGAGACAGCTTGACTGCACAAGGGCACTGGATGGTCTGCATTGGCCCCAAGAGTTACCCAAAATGGTTCCGCTGGGACGGGAAGTTTGGGTATGGCAAGACAAACCACAGAGGACTGTGACTCATGCAATTTGCGACTGGGAATTATTTCGTATTAACAAATACTCGTTAAAGCAAAAACCGCCAATGCAGTGGACTTGGACATCGCCAGATTTGTGGACTAAGAACCATATTGACTTCATCATGATGTTGGAGAGGAGGCATTCTGGTCTGATGGGGGAGCAGAGCCTTCAAGAAGGCCGACACAGGATCCAATCAGAACTTAGTAATAGCCAACATAAAGACCAAACTGTGAAGCAAGAAATGACCAGCAAGTATGGTGCACTTCTCAAGGCAAGATGTGGAGGAGCATTGCAACTCTCATGTGTCGTGTTTACTGTTCATTTTGATGTGACGCTATGGTGTTCTGCTCTCTGAGAGAATGTCTGTATGCAGAGAAGGGCTCGGGAGCATCTTTTTCCCCTGCCTTATAACACAAGAGTGAGGGTACAGTACATATAGTAAAAGGGGGGGGCAGGGCTCAAAATCCACCCCCAGAAGTACTTTGTCGCACAGCAGGTACTTAGCCTGTGGAGCTCACTGCCTCAGGGAAGACACTGAGTCCAAGAACTTAGCAAGACTCAAAAGGGGCCTGGGCGTTTCTGTGGATAACAAGGCCATGCAGTTATCCTAACTAATGCCACCAATCATTTGGGAAGGGCCATTAAACATCATGCTTCAGAGCTTACGCCAATCTATAGTCATAGAGACTGTCATGGAGTGTGGGGGGAGACAAGGCCTTGCACCCCTGGCTCCCTGCGATTCACCAGGACTCTCAGCCAGCCAGTAAAACCGAAGGTTTATTTAGACGACAGGAACACAGTCCCAAACAGGTCTTGCCAGTACAGAAAACAGAACCCCCTTTAGTTAGGTCCATCTGGGGCCCCAGGGAGGCCACAGCCCCGTTGGGAAGCCCAAGCCCCGTTGGGGCTCCCCTCCATTTCCCAGCCAGCTCCAAACTGAAACTCCCTCCAGCCTCTCACTCAGCCTCCCCCCGGCTCCTCCCCCAGCCTTTGTGTCCTTTGTCCAGTGTCCCGGGCAGAGGTGTCACCTGGCCTCCAACCCCCCTCCTGGGTTCTCAGGTTACATGCTCAGGTATCCTCCCTTCCCCAATGCAGACAGTCCCAGCCAGACACCCCTGCAACCTTCCCAGGTCCATACTCCCCACTCAGTATTCAAATAACACAGCAAGAACATTCCCACTTCGTCACAGAAACCAGAATGCGACCTAATGTGGGGGACATAATGCTAGGTGCCAAAAGCCTTACTAAAATCAAAATATATCACACCTACTGCTTTTCTTAGGTTCCACTATTTTCAATACAGGCAAATCCTGTGGAAGTCTTTCACATTGTTCTTTAATGTAACTTAGGCCTGTTCTACACCAGAGCTGTGCTTCCTCTGGTTCTGGCTACTGCTGGAGATGGGCCATTGGACTAGAGGGACCTGGGGTCTGATGTGGCATTGCGATTCCTGCGGCTCTACGCCTGGCCACGGAGGGGAAGGGGAGTAAAGGGTTAGAGTTATGGAGAACACGGCATCGTGAATGCATGTGGATCACACAACGATTCGACGGCTGGAGAAAATGCCTTACGGTGAGAGACTAGGCAATGGTCCATGCCGACAGTGCAGACACTCCCTCCAGCGCCGGAAAGGGGTGATCCCCCTCCCCAGGAGGCGGGGTTAGTGGACAGAAGAATTCTCCCACCGACCCAGCCGTGCCTGCCCCAGGGCTTAGTTTGGTTTAACTCTGCTGCTCGTGGGGATGAATTTCTCACCCCCCTGAGCGCCATAACTCAGTCAATCTAAATTTTAAGTGCAGACTATAGAGCTCCCACTTTAGCATATCAAAAGGAAGACTGAGATGTGAGCTGATTCCAGGGTGTGGGTACTGGAGGGCTCTTTGAGCTGGTGCAGAGAGGCTAAAGCCAGGCCCATGCTAATTAGAAACAGTGAGGTGTAACAGCGAGGGTGATTAACTAAGGGCAGTGGTAGAGTCTCCATTTCTCCAGACCAAGACTGGCTGTTTTTCTGGAAGCTGCTTTAGCCAAACCCGAGTTACAGGGCTCAATACAGGGGTAACTGGGTGAAATTTCACTGGCCTGAGCGACACAGGTCAGATGACATGACATTAGTGGTCCCTGTTGGCTTTGAAGTGTGTTCCTCTGAAGGGAGGAAGGGACTCCCCAGCCCCGAGTGAAAGGCGACCCTCAGAAGGAGCTTTCAGCCATTCGAGGGGGGCTGAAGGAGTCTGAGCTGGTTCCTTTCTGCTCCGTGGCTGCATACCAGCCTCCCTGCCTTCCCTGGGCCTCCACCCCCAAGCGGGCAGAGTGGTCCCATAGCACTCTGACACCTCTTCCAGCCTAGACTGGCCTGGCTCCCATTGCCAGAGTGAGCCAGGGAGCCAGGCGAGGGAGTAGGTCAGACCTCTGCCCCTGTTGCACCCCTCCGCCCTTCCTCAAGGCTGGGGCCCATGGCAGACCCTGCTCAGCTGTGCAGGAGCAGTGGCTCCTGTGGGCTGCATGGCAGAAGCCCCCCACTCACCCCCCCCAGCAGGGCCCTGCAGCTCAGAAATCTGGCCCCAATGCAGCAGCATTCCCAGGGATGAGAGTCCCTTGCAGAGCTCCTCCCCCAAGCCCTGGGCCACTCTACAAGGAAAGCACTGATGATACAGGTCCAAGTATTTTTGACGCCTTCCAGGTCTCTGCAGGGACCAGTGGGTGGGATGGGAACACCATCTCTGTACTGAAGAAGCCCCAAGTGGTCTCTCTGCTGGGAATCATAGACTCTCAGGGTTGGAAGGGATCTCAGGAGGGATCTAGTCCAACCCCCTTGTAGCAGGGTGAAACCCTGCTCCTGCTGTGAAGGGGTTAAAAACAGCCCTGGGAAGGGGCCGAGGTTTGAGAAGACAGCCTTTCGGCTGGGCTGATTGGGGGAAGTGGCTGCAGCTGGGGCCACGCCCCAAACTGAACAGGGCCTTATAAGAAGGCCAGGGAAGCCAGAAGCCCAGACAGTCTCTCTCTGCCTTCAGAGCGAGAGAAGGGCCTGGCTGCAGGGAATTTGAGACTGGGTACCTGAGTGAAGCAGGGCTGGGGAAAGGCTGAGGAGCTGGGGAGCTCCAGCCTGGAAAGCCCCAGGCTGCGGCCTAGCGAAGGGCCAACAGGTACTGGGGGTTGCAGAGGGCAGCCCAGGGGTAGGCCAAAGCAGCAGGTCCAAACCCCTTTGCCTGTGATGAGTGGGCTGATACTGCAGCCTGCCCCAGGGCGTGGGGCTAGACAATGACTGGCAGTAGCCAATACTGAGGCAAGGTGGGGATAGAGGGTGGGGGTTCCCCAAGGAGGGGAGACCCAGAGAGAAAGGGGTTACTGCCAGGGGCAGCACCCCATGTGAAAGGGCACCGGGTCCAGGGAGGGACACGGGGGCCAGAGGACAGGCGGATCACCAGCCTGCAGAGGGCGCTCCAGCGCTGGACAGAGCTAATCCCCAGAGCAACCAGCAGGAGGCGCCGCAGGGGTGAGTCCGACCCGTTACACCCCTGCTCAAAGCAGGACCAATCCCCAGTTAAATCATCCTCCGGAGGCCTATCCCAGCTGAGCCCCCTTTGAATTCCCAGAAGAGTCAGACCTTTCCCAGGCAGGTCCTCCTGGAGAGCCCTGCGCGGCCACTGGCTTGGGGTGTCTGACGCACTCCCAGTGCCCAGCTCTGTGGGTCGGCCGTGGTGATCCGACAGCGCAGCAGGAAGGCGTCACGGCTTGAGGAGGGGATTAGTTTGCCCAAATGGATGGTGCAGCCGTAAGGTACAAGAGCACAGAGCAGAGCACCCACCCACAACTCACCCCCATCCATAGCATTATCCTGCCTTTCCTGATGGGGAAGCTGATCTGAGGAAGCTCCAGGCAGGCAGGCAGCTGGGGCAGAGATGGGCTAGAACGCAGGGGCTGGCACCTACCTACAACCCATGTGGCCCTGAAATCACATTGAGAAGGGAAATGGGCCCAGAGGCTGTTCAGATGCTCAGGGGATGAACCAACAACCAGCCCTCACTCCGACCCACCCGGACAGGGTCCCTTCTCCCTGCTATACCGACACACCTTTGTGTTCAGCAGCTTAATGAGGCTGTTCGGTGCCAGCTGCAGACTAACAACCCCAGAGCCTACCGCAGATCCCCAGCACCCCCTCTAGGTCTGATGAGACTCCCAGGAAAATGCCATCAGGAAGGCAAACAAGCTATGCCTGGGGCTCCCACATCTCAGCCTCTCCCAGAGTCCCCCATGGCCGGGGAGCCATCCCAGAGTGCCTGCTCCCCTTAGCCAAGGGCCCTCCAGCACCCGGCTCAGTCTCCCTTCCCTGTGAAGCCCCAGCCCCAGCTCCCAGGCCCCCTTATGCCTGCTGGCTCCCCCAGGAGAGACCCGTCACAGCAGGCCACCTCAGGCTCTTAGGGAGAGCTACCGCTGGGCGTTCTAACAGCAGCAGGACAGGGCCTGGGCCTAACAGCGCCCCAAAGCCACTGAAAGGGAGTGGGGAGAAACTAGGGACGCGCGTCTCTGCTCCACTGCCACACGCCGGGCGAGGGGCCAAGCACAGGACGGTGTGACGAGGCCGCGCTCCAGAAGTCCTCCCTGACTGGGCAAAGTCTCTGCACTGCAGGCAGGGGAGCCCCAGGACGCCAATGGGTCAAGAAACGCCCCAGCCACAGCAGGGAGGCAGCATACCCCCAAGGAGCAGGCCTTCCCCAGCACCCAAAAGGGGGTCTTGAGGGAACATGGGGCAGCCCAACATGGCCCGCAGCTGCTCTCATGTCCAGTGCAGGGCAAAGGCCCACAGAGACGACAGCTCCCAGCAGGGAATGCTGCATCTCAGCCAAGCCTGTGCACTCAAGGCGCAGAACTGCGTGCTGGGACCTGCGGTCTCAGGGAGGCTGCCCTTCCATACTGAAGTGAAGACATCTGCGGTCCACTCCGGTTCACGCCAGCCAGGCGCAGCCCTCGGACCTTGGCTGGGCAGACCTTTGGGGTGTCTGGTTTGAATATCCCCGTCATTGTTGGTTTTCGGCCTGGCTAGGATCGCAGGGTCCCCTGCCTTTTCCTAGAAGCTGTCCTCGCAAAGTTAAACAAAGGACGTTTACCCGGACATGCAAAACGGGCAGAGGCCAGCAGCATGGGTCAGCCCCTGCACACCCGCCCTGGTGCCCACAGGCCACGGGGAGCATCTCAGGAGAAGGGAGTGATGCACGGAGAGTGACCGAGAAGGTGCTGCTGGGGCTAGAGCGCGGGTGACACCAAACCCACTGAATGGTCACAGCACAAGGCAGTTCAAGCTGCAGGCTCAATCATAGCTGCAAATGTCCTGGTCTGTACTACCCGCTTCTGCCCAGGCCAGCTACAGCCTGGAGGCTGCGTGACACCCCGCAGAACCCTGCAGATCGAAGCTCGGAGGAGCTTCACTGCAAGGCTGAGAACCAGCGTGGGGAGGGAAAGGTCCCTGTGAGCATCAGCTGGAGCTGGGAGTTACAGCTAAGCCCTGAGGTGCACAGCAGATGCTGCTGTGGAGATGTTTCCGAGTGTTGCGCTGCCTGGCCTGGGAGCACATGGCTGAGGCCAGCTTGCAAAGAGAACTTGCCCCGCCCTGCTGCCTCTCTCGGCAGTAACCAGAACACACTGCTCAGAAATCCTGGGGAAGAACCAGCTTTCCTAGGGCTGCTCTCTGCAGCTAACGAGTCAATGGGGGAACGTCGGTTTCCCCTCACAGCTGAGGCCCTGGGAACAGGTGGATGGCAGGGGAGGGAGGCCAGGAAAAGCCACTCTTCCCCGCGAGTCAATGTTGACCCCAGGGTGGCAGTAAGGGGCACTGTGTGGCATGGGGTCCTGGCCTTCAGCTGAGACCAGAACTGAGGGCTGGTAAACGTCTTCCCCAAGAGAAAAGGCCCAATTTGAACCGGGCTGGTGCCATCTGCCTCGTTAGAGACTCTCCCCGCAGCTGCCACAGGAGACAGGCTTGTCCCTAGGCCGCTGGGCAGCGCTGCTGTGACTGGGACTCTGACTGCCGCTGGGCCTGAGCCCAGGCCAGAAGCAGGGACCCCAGGGCAGCAGAGGCAGCTCAGAGCCTGCTAGAGCAGTTGACAAGCCATGGAAGGGAAGGGGAGCAGGGAGGAGCCTGCCCAGTGACACGGGCTAGGCTTCCCCTTCCCAGCCACGGCACAAGGAGGGCAGCCTGGGAAAGGGGCAGCCAGGCCTCGCCTGTTGCCCCACTTTCCCCACCGAGCAGAGCAGCTCAGCCCACCAGGGTTTACGGGCTCCTGAGGCTACAACCTGACGTGCGGCTCCATGAAGCCTTGGCTGCTCCCTCCCCACCTCTGCAGGGGAAGCACTGATGGGGGGGGAGGAATCTCGAGCCCCTCACCGGGACCCAGGGACCAGAGCCTGCTCTCCCCACCTCCATCCCCAGGATCACTGGAGTGCGAGCGCTGGCTGACCCCCTTTGCTTGTATTTGCAGCCATCTCCCTGCCCCAAGCTCCAGGGGCAGGCACTGTGCCCCCATGTGTCTGTGCAGTGCCCCCAGCCTGCCTGACGCTGACCCCCACCCGGATTATTCAGGTGCAGTTGGCCTCCTGTCGTGTGGGGGCCTTGTGCCATGGGTGCAGCAGCCCGTCTCTCTGGCCTGCCAGAACTGAGCTTATTTCCAGAGCCCGAAACCTCTGCTGGTCCAATACCAAGGCCTTGCTGCTGGCGAGGAAACTGCACTCCTGGCTGTTCCTGCCCCTGCAGAGCATTGGGGCCGACTCCTGAGGGATCCTGGTTTCTGCATCCCCGCTGGGGGTCCTCCACTCTGCCCCGCAGCGTGGACTCTCCTTGAGCCACACCTCTACTGCATTACAGGCCAGGGAGAGCCTTGAGCAGGGACCCCCGTTTTCCGTGATAAAAACCCAAAATTCTCTGATAAAACCAACAAAAATTGGCGTTTTTCCACAATGAAAATGAAACACTGAAGTTAACTTCTCTAGCCGCAACATACGCAGGTGTCAGCTGAACACAATGTTCAACGCCTACCAATCATTACAATACAATACAATTCATAGCATTGCTATTTGTATTTCTTACATACACCAGATACTTCCCGGTCTGTATTCTATACAGCAGAACCCCGTTTAGCCGAGCCACCACTATCTGGTTCTCCGCATTGACTGAACTCCCAGCTGCCTGGGCCTGACAGCAGCAGGGGCTGGGGTGGTCAGTCCCAGCCATGTAGGGCTGGCTGCCTGAGCCCCACCACATCGGAAAATAAGGGCCAGAAAGATCTTTGCCAGTTCTCCTGATTATCCCCATTTCTTGTGATGCGATCTGGCCCCAGTCCCCATGAGATCGGGGTTCCCCGTACAGGGGGTTATTTTTTCACAAAATGTAAAAATTAAAGATTTGCTGTAAAAATGCGAATTCCACATTTTTCCGCAGCAAACAGATTTCTAGGATCCCTGGCCATGAATGCCAGGAGCAGGGAGCCCCTGGCTGGGTTAACAGCACCCCGTACTGGGCCAGGGAAGGCAACGATTCGCTAGGGCTTGGGCCGCAGTCTGACAAAGGGGTTCTAGTCCCCCATTAGCCCCACACGGAGCTTTGCACAGGCACCTCAAAAAAGCTACAACCCCCAGCGCACGCGCGCACACACACACATGCCTCTCAGCTGAAAGCAGCTGCACGCCAGTAGCAGAGGCACCACTGAAAGTGGAGCTGGGCAAAGGGAGCCCTAACTACAGGCCTGGCACCTCTACCATGTCATGCCCTGCACAGCCCAGTACTGCCCAGCAAGGGGAACACCCTCCTCTGACACCCTTTAACCACGGAAACAATTTCCCCAGGGCCATGAGGGATGCTCCCTCCCTGGCCATTCGAAAGCCCTAATGGATCTGCTCTGGGTAATTATTGTAGGGCAGGTGTCTGGTCAGTGCTAGGCAGGAGGTCAGGCCAGATGATCACTGTGGTCCCTTCCGGCCTGGGGATCTGGGAACAGCCAGAGGCAGGCTCCAGGCTAGCTGGGCCCGGGCTGGGAATTAAGGCAGTTCTGCCGGGGAGCATTAATAACCGGGATAATGATTAGTGAGAACTAGCACGAATGCAGCAAGCTCGCAGGGAGCCGCTGGGAGCCTAGCTCGGCGCAGCTCTGCCAACTCCCCTTTGGCCATAAAGCCACGTCAGATTGCACCAGGCTAGGCCAGGGCAACCTCAGACATCCCAGCCCAACCAGCAGGGCCCAGGAGGAGAGAAGCCGGACGCTCTCCCAGCGGGGAGCCCAGTGTGACCCATCTCGCGGCTAAGACATCCCCTGGGCAGAGAGGGAAAGGGGCTCACTACTGGGAGCTGGCTGTTTCCTAAGGGGTTTAGGAGCTGGCTGGGGAACACAAGCCACAGAAGGCAGAGCCGTGGCTGGTGCTGGGAGAGGGCAGGAGGTGGGATACTGGGGGCACATCTGATCTTCCTCTCACTCCTGTGCCTCTGCAGACAAACTTGCCCAACGAGTGCAGGAGCTTTCTTGGCTCACGGGACAAGAAGCCTGTGTGTGTGACCGAGCTGGGCAAGCTGGTCTCCACAGGAACTGGCCCCTCCTAGAAACCCGCAGTGCTACATGGGCCCTGCAGGGCACCGCAGATCTGAGAGATTGCAGCCAGTGACTGAGCACACCGGAGCCTCAGGAGAGCCGCAGGGAGCTGCACTGCAAGAAAAAACTCTGCAGGTCTCTGCCACAGAGAAACCACGGGCTAGACACAGACCCAACAGACCAGCCCCACCCATTCGACTGCCTGGCACCCACATCTGGCGCCTCACTTCACCAGCCAATCACAGCAACGGAAGCCTCAGGGGCAGCACAGCAGAAAAGACGGCTACTCACCTTTGTAACTGTTGTTCTTTGAGCTGTGTTGCTCATATCCATTCCAGTTAGGTGTGTGCGCGCCGCGTGCACGTTCATCGGAAGATTTTTACCCTAGCAACACTCGGTGGGTCGGCTGGGCGCCCCCTGGAGTGGCGCCGCTATGGCACCGGATATATACTCCTGCCGACCCATCCGCCCCTCAGTTCCTTCTTGCCGGCTACTCCGACAGAGGGGAAGGAGGGTGAGTTTGGAATGGATATGAGCAACACATCTCGAAGAACAACAGTTACAACGGTGAGTAACCGTCTTCTTCGAGTGCTTGCTCATGTCGATTCCAATTAGGTGATTCCCAAGCCTTACCTAGGCGGTGGGGTCGGAGTGAGATGTTGCAGAATGCAAAACTGCTGAGCCAAAGGCTGCATCATCTCTGGACTGTTGGACCAGTGCATAATGTGAGGCAAAGGTGTGGACCGAGGACCAGGTAGCTGCACGACCTATCCCCTGGAAGGGCATGTGAGCCAGGAAGGCAGCAGAAGAAGCCTGAGCCCTGGTGGAATGTGCAGTGAGGTGGCTCGATGGAACATGGGCCAAGTCATAGCAGTTGCGGACGCACGACGACACCCAAGAAGAAATCCCCTGCGAGGAGACAGGTAGGCCCTTCATTCGGTCTGCCACTGCGACGAAGAGTTGGGGCATTTTATGAAAGGGCTTTGTCCGCTCGATATAAAATGCGAGCGCCCTACGGACGTCTAGGGAGTGCAATTGTTGCTCCCTTCGCGATGAGTGTGGCTTCGGAAAGAAGACCGGAAGGTAGATATCCTGGTTGATATGAAAGGCCGACACCACCTTAGGGAGGAAGGCCGGATGTGGTCGCAACTGCACCTTGTCCTTGTGAAACACAGTATACAGTGGGTCCACCATGAGAGCCCGAAGCTCGGAGACTCGACTGGCCAATGTAATGGCTACGAGGAAAGCTGTCTTCCAGGACAGGTATAGCAGTGAGCAGGTTGCCAGCGGCTCGAATGGGGCAGTCATAAGTCTGGTTAGAACCAGGTTGAGGTCCCAGGTTGGGGCGGGGCGGCGAACTTGGGGGTATAAGCGCTCCAAGCCCTTGAGGAACCTAGAAACCATAGGGTGCGAGAATACAGAGCGGCCACTCTCCCCTGGGTGGAAGGTAGAGATGGCTGCCAAGTGCACCCTCAGTGATGACACCGCCAGGCCCTGCTGTTTGAGAGACCAGAGGTAGTCCAAGATGGAATGGATCGGGACCTCGGTGGGAGTAACATTGTGCGTTTTGCACCAGCAGGAGAAACGCTTCCACTTGGCCAGATACGTTAACCAAGTGGAAGGTTTCCTATTACCCAGGAGTACCTATTGTACCGAGGCAGAGCAACGTAACTCGGATTGGTTTAGCCACGCAGCAGCCATGCTGTGAGGTGCAGGGATTGCAGGTCTGGGTGGTGAAGTCTGCCATGATCCTGCGTTATGAGGTCTGGGCAAAGAGGCAGGGGAATCGGGTTGGCTATCGACAGGTCGAGCAACATGGTGTACCAGTGCTGCCTGGGCCACGCTGGAGCGATCATGATCAGGTGCGCTCTGTCCCTGCGGAGTTTTAGCAGGACCCTGTGAACCAGCGGGAACGGCGGGAAAGCGTACAGCAGATGGCTCGTCCACGACATCAGAAAAGCCTACGAGATCGAGCCCGGGGAGAGGCCTTGGAATGAGCAGAACGTCTGGCACTTCCTGTTCTCGCGATAAGTGAAGAGGTCTATGTGGGGAAAGCCCCACTTCCGGAAAACGGAATGGATAATGTCCAGACGAATCGACCACTCGTGAGACAGGAAGGATCTGCTGAGGCGATCCGCCAGAGTGTTCCGGACCCCTGGGAGAAAGGACGCTACCAGGTCTATCGATTGGGCTATGCAGAAGTCCCAGAGCTGGATAGCTTCCAGCAAAGAGGGGAGGACCGTGCTCCTCCCTGCTTGTTTATGTAATACATGGCCGTTGTGTTGTCTGTGAACACTGAGACACAACGGCCTTGTAGGTGCTGCTGAAACGCCTGGCACGCAAGGCGGACTGCTCTCAGCTCTCGGACATTGACGTGCAAGGCCAGCTCTTGAGCTGACCAAAGGCCCTGAGTGCGAAACTGACCAAGGTGAGCATCCCAGCCGAGAGACAAGGCGTCTGTCGTCAGGGACACCAAGGGCTGAGGTGGATGGAACAGCATCCCTGCACACACCAGGGAGGGCGTCGACCACCAGTCGAGGGAGCCTAGGATGCTCGGGAGGATTGTGACGATCATGTCTATGCTGTCTCTGCTCAGGTGGTACACCAAGGTGAGCCACGATTGGAGTGGACGGAGGCGAAGCCTGGCATGTTTGGTTTCGAATGTGCAGGCAGCCATGTGACCCAGGAGACCTAGGCAAGTGCGAGGCGAAGTTGTCGAGAAGTTCCGTAGACCTTGTATAATTGTTACCATCGCCTGAAACTGAGGCTGAGGTAAGCAGGCTCTGGCGAGATTGGAGTCCAGGATGGCCCCAATGAATTCTATTCTCTGTGTGGGAATCAGAGTGGATTTCTCTATATTGATCATCAGGCCTAGATGCAGGAATAGGTCCTTGACGATGCCCACATGATGGGTAACTTGGGCCTCGGAGGTCCCTCGAATTAGCCAATCGTCTAGATACGGAAAAACGTGTATCCGATGGCGGCGGAGGGAGGCGGTGACTACAGCCATGCACTTTGTGAATACTCTTGGGGCTGTAGAGAGGCCAAACGGAAGGACCGTAAACTGGAAATGTTGACGGTTGGCCACAAACCGGAGGTACCTTCTGTGTGGAGGATAAATGGCAACATGAAAATACACGTCCTTCATATCGAGGCGGCATACCAGTCTCTGGGATCCAAGGATGGGATGACGGTCCCCAGGGATACCATGCGGAACTTCAGCTTTATCATGAACTTGTTGAGTTCCCGCAGGTCTAGGATAGGTCTGAGACCTCCCTTCGCCTTGGGAATTAGGAAATAGCGGGAGTAGATCCCCTTGCCCCTTTCGTCCTTTGGTACCTCCTCTATAGCTCCGATGGCGAGGAGCATCCGCACCTCTTGCAAGAGGAATTGCTCGTGAGAGGGGTCCCTGAAGAGGAACGAGGATGGAGGGTGGGAGGTGAGGGGCGAAATAAACTGGAGGCGGTACCCAAGTTCCACCATGCGTAGGACCCAATGATCTGAGGTTAGATGGGACCACGCAGGGAGGAGAAAGGAGAGGCGGTTGTAAAAGGGAGGGAACGGATCCTGGGTAATAACTGGTACGCCGTCCTCGGGCGTGCCTTCAAAAGTTTGGCTTTGGCCCCGCTGGTGGTTTAGAGGGACCCTGATTTTGGCCCCCTTGGGGCCCTGACTGACGCCTACGACCGCCTCGGCCACGCCTCCTGCCAAAGTCCTGTCTTTGTCTAGGTGCAGGGTAAGGGCAGTGAGGCTGGGGACGGAAAGGCCGGCGCTGAGTCACCGGCGTGTGCATGCCAAGAGAACGCATAGTGACCCTGCTGTCCTTTAGGCTTTGCAGCCTAGGGTCAGTTTTTTCGGAAAACAGGCCTTTGCCATCGAAGGGCAAGTCCTGTATAGTATGCTGCAGCTCCGGGGGAAGGCCCGACACCTGGAGCCATGAAATGTGCCTCATGGCAACACCCGAAGCCAGAGTCCTGGCAGCGGAGTCAGCTGCATCCAACGAGGCCTGGAGTGAAGTTCTCGCCACTTTCTTCCCTTCTTCCAGGAGGGCAGCAAACTCTTGATGGGAGTCCTGAGGAACCAACTCCGTAAATTTGCCCACTGCCGCCCAGGTGTTGTAATTGTAGTGGCTAAGCAGGGCTTGCTGGTTTGCTACGCGGAGTTGCAGGGCCCCTGCCAAGTACACCTTACGGCCCAGTAAGTCCATTCGCCTAGCCTCCTTCGATTTAGGGGCTGGTGCCTGCTGGCCATGGCGTTCCCTCTCATTGATGGACAGGACGACAAGGGAGCAGCGGGGAGGATGTACATATAGGTACTCATACCCTCTGGAGGGTACCATGTACTTGCGTTCGACTCCCCTGGCCGCGGGCGGGATAGTGGCTGGAGGCTGCCAGATGGTATCCGCATTGGCTTGGATCGTCTGAATGAACAGTAGGGCCACTCTAGTGGGGGTGTCAGCCGACAGAATGTCTACGACCGGATCCTCTATCTCTGAGACTTCCTCCACCTGGAGGTTCATATTGAGTGCCACCCGTCTCAGGAGGTCCTGATGGGCCCTCAAGTCGATTGGAGGAGGGCCCGAGGAGGACGTTCCTGCCACCGCCTCATCTGGGGAGGAGGAAGAAGAAAGGCTGGGGACAAGCGGTCCTGCATGGGCTCGTACTCCTGGACGACCTCCTGTTCCAGTGGGATCTGGGAGTCCGGTGGCTGAACCGGGGCTTCGTCCGTACCGGTCGGAGGGGGACGGCTAACTGTCGCCTCTGGCACCCGGTGCTCTGACGGAACAGAGCGAGATGGGATCACAGGTATGCCTTGGGCCTGGTGGTACGCCCAAGGTGTCCAGAATGACCACTGATGGGGGCCAGGGTCCTGGGCCTCCTGGAAGACTCTGGTGGTCACATCCAAATCACGGTCTTGTGCGTATGAACTGCCCGCGTGGGACAACACTGATGCACGTCTGGATGGCCATGGAGCTGAAAAGCCCTGGGCAGAGTCTCCCTCTCTAGCTGGTGTTGCTCGACGCGGCACCGGGGATCGGTACCGGGTGGCATACCAGTACCGGGAGCGAGATCGGGACCTGCGACTGGAGCGGTGCCAGGAGGTCGACTGAGATCTCGAGGCTCGACGACGGGAGTGGCTACGAGAGCCACAGTGCCTGGAGCGGTGCCGGGAGCTGGATCGGTGCCGAGTGTATCGGGCTGGTGAACGGGACACTGACCGGTGCCGCGAGTACAACCGGTACCGAAATGGAGAACGGTGCCGGGACTGCGAGCGGCGTCAGGACCTGGATCGGCGACGGGACCGAGAGCGTCTGCGGCACCGTGATCGTGAACGGTGCTGCTCTGCGGTGCCGACGGAGGGTGGTCTGATCAAGGCAGGCTTGCCGATCGACTGTATAACCCACACCGGCGGTGCCGGGGGTTGAGGCAACACAGAATCCGTCATTGCAATCAACTCCCTCGCTGTGGAAAATGTCTCCGGCATGGAGGGAATAGTGAGCTCAACCACGGCTCACACCGGGGAGCGTTCAGGCACCGGACTCGACGGCTCTTGAGTGGCCAGAATCGACGGTGCCGATATTGTCAGTGCCACGGCAGGTATCCGTGCCGGGCGGTCCGACTTAGTAGAGCGCTCGGGCTGCAGAGCAGGCGGCTCAGACGCAGCAGGAGTCTTGAGCCTCTTCACCCTCGGGGAGAGGGATCTGTGCTGAGCAGACGTTGGTGCCGGCGACGGCCGGTGCCGAGAGGCCTTGGCGGTACCGGTGCGATCCGGTGCCAAGGGAGCGCTTCTTGAAGACTGTCCAGCGCTCGGTGCCGAGGGCGGAGGAGTAAGAGCTGCCTCCATCAGGAGCTGCTTGAGACGAAAGTCCCGCTCCTTTTTTGTTCTTTGTTCTCGGCTTAAAGGCCTTACAAATGTGGCACTTATCTGTCAGGTGAGATTCCCTGAGGCACTTCAGACAGGAGTCGTGGGGATCTCCTGTCAGCATCGGCTTGTGGCAGGCCGAGCACGGTTTGAAACCCAGTGAACCGGGCATGGGCCCCGGCACCGGGTGCGGGGAAGGGGATAATCCCCGAACCCCTCTGAACTATATACACTAACTATAGTACCAACGAATAAAGTTAACTACAACTATATAAATCTGAACTATATACAGAAGAATTAACGAGAGAACTACGAGTAGCTAGGGAAGTGGAGGTCAGCTAAGCCGCGCTCCACTGTTCCAACGACCGACACGGGCGGTAAGAAGGAACTGAGGGGTGGATGGGTCGGCTGGGGTATATATCCGGTGCTATAGCGGCGCCACTCCAGGGGGCGCCCAGCCAACCCACCGAGTGTTGCTAGGGTAAAAATTTTCCGACGAACGTGCACGCGGCGCGCACACACCTAATTGGAATCGATATGAGCAAGCACTCGAAGAAGAACTGGGCCCGTTCCGCCTGAGGAAAGCTGGCACCATCCACTCCATGCAACATGAAAGGTGCCCAGCACGCTGGCCCGGGTTCTGAGAGATCGTACCAAAACCCGCAATCAGCTGCAGTGCCCCTACCTCCCCGCGGGGAACGTGCAAAGCTGAGGCCAGTGCTCATTGAACCCAGTCAGGTGCCATGATCTGGAGGTGGAAGCTGACGCAAAGCAGTGTCCAACCCAAGAGGAGGGGACTGCAGCCAGCACAGCAGAAGGCCTGAGTCTTCTCTTGTCTGCACCAAATTCCCCCTCCAGGACTTACACAGAGTGACATCTGACTTACGCCAACAGAAGCAATAGACGGCTCAGGCCCAGGGAGAGCTCCAAACCCAGGGCAGGAGGAGAAAGAGACTCCCTCCCGTGGCCAGAAATGAGCAAAGGCTCTGCTATGGAGCGCAAGCAGGAAAACCGGTTCCCGGAGGGGAGAGAGGGCGGAGCTGGCAGCGAGGGGTCAGCACCAGACAACAATAAGGGGCTGGCTGCAGGGGTTAACGCCAGTCCCATGGCAGTTCTGTCTCCGCTGCACTCTGGCAGCGCCTGTAGGGCGTCTCATGCCAGCGAGCCCCACTGAACTGCACTGCACGTGCGTGTGTCTGTCTCCTGGTGAGGGCCAGGCTCTCTGTTGCAATCCAGCCTCTTGGCACTTTGTGGCTGGGCATGAGGGCAGAAAGCAGCGAGATCTTTCCTCTGGCGTAGGGGAGTTCCCCCGAGGCAGGCCAGGGGCAGGAAGGGATGTGCTACTGGTCTGCTGGCAGATGGCCCCATGGGGCCATGGAGCGCACTTCCAAGAACCTCTCAGGTGACACAAAGGACACTGGGTCGGGGCTGGTGTAGAACTGTCCCACACTCAACGTGCTGCAGCTGGCTTTTCTGTGCCCCCAGCTGAGCATCGGAGCCGGTCTCTCTCTTTCTGTGCAGCGCCCTGGGAGCTGTGCACTCGCCTGCCTTCGGGGACAGGGAACAAGAGAAGACAGTGGCCTGCCTCTCCCCGTTCCCTGCGGGCCACCAGCCGGTGACTGGGATCTCAGAGCTGGGGCAAAGGGGTGTAACCGGATTAGCAATGACTGACATGACTGAGTACAGCACAAACACGAGAGGGCGCCCAAGAGCTATGTCCATTAGCTGCACCCAGGATTTATTCCCAACAGCCCCCCCAGGGACCCGCTCCAAGTTCTTCCCTTCCCAGAGCTCAGCAATGCAGAGCCCATTCCCCGGGCAGGGGGGCACTGAGGGCTGAGCCCAGAGCTGGCAGTCTGGCACTAGTGCCTCCCTATCCGCTTTCCAGTGCATCCCTACTATCTCCCCATACTGGAGAGCAGACCCCGCCAATGGTTCGGTCTCCCCTGTTCTAAGAGCAGCGAGGCAGCTGGGAGCACAGAGCCCACGGGGTGGGGGTGGTCAGTGGGAAGCTGGGAACACGCACAGGGAATCAATTCTGAAGCACTTAGAGGAAAGTGATCAGGAACAGTCAGCATGGATTCACCAAGGGCAAGTCATGCCTGACTAACCTGATTGCCTTCTATGAGGAGATAACTGGCTCTGTGGATGAGGGGAAAGCAGTGGATGTGCTATTTCTGGACTTTAGCAAAGCTTTTGATACCGTCTCTCACAGTATTCTTGCCAGCAAGTTAAAGAAGTATGGGCTGGATGAATGGACGGTAAGCTGGATAGAAAGCTGGCTAGATCATCGGGCTCAACGGGTAGTGATCAATGGTTCCATGTCTAGTTGGCAGCCGGTATCAAGTGAAGTGCCCCAAGGGTCAGTGCTGGGGCCGGTTTTGTTCAACATCTTCATTAATGATCTGGAGGATGGCGTGGGCTGCACCCTTAGCAAGTTTGCAGATGACACTAAACTGGGAGGAGTGGTAGATACGCTGGAGGGTAGGGACAGGATACAGAGGGACCTAGACAAATTAGAGGATTGTACCAAAAGAAACTACCCCCGTACTGTGTCCCTGAGCAACCAGCCAGTCATCTGGTGCCCAGGACTCCAGCAGTACCTCTCAAGCCTGCTCCCGGCCCTGCTCTCCGTAGCAGACCCCCACACAGGGCACATCAGTTGGGTGGTGGCACCACAGGGGCACAGGCAGGAGACAGCAGGACCATGGGCAGGTCAGAGGTCACGTTACCCGCGCTCCTGGATCCTGCCAGCCCCATAGACGGGAGCCCTAAACGCTAAGGTCTTACTTTTCCCAGCTGTCTCCAAGAGTTTCCTCTTGCCTCTCTTCTTCTGGGGGGCGGAAGGGGCCAGCTCACCCTCATCGGCCGGGGGATCCGGGCTGTCCTTCGGGGTGCAGCGCCCGTTCTCCAGGGCCTGGCCCGTCTCGCTGTCTGGGAGGCTGTCTGTCTCGTCCTCGCCATGCTGCCCGCCCTTCGGGGTCCCGTCGCTGTCCTCCGGGCCTTTCCACTGGGCACCGTCTGTCTCCAGGTCTCCATTGAGCACCTGCTCCGTGGAGCCAGCATCCTGGCAGGGGGGGTGGCACTTTGGGACTGAGGCAGTGTCTTTGGATGCTTCACTACTTTCCACCTGCAGAGACAGAGAAAGGGAGAGGCTGAGAGGCCAGCTCCTGCCCAGCTCTGGGCTGCATAGGCCCTCGGGCCACCTTCGCCAGCGCCGTCACCCAGCCACATCTGCCCTCGGTGCTCCCCAATCTGGCCCCAATGTGCCCCTTGATTCATGTCCCACGTGCCCTCACCTAATATGGCCCCCGAAGGATCCCCAAGGAGCCCCCTTGACCCAGCCCCCAGTCTACACCCTTGTGCTAGAGCTGGCATGTGCCCAGTCCTCTCCGCCACGTGTCCACCTGCTCCTGGCTCCTCCTTCGCGGGGCTGCCCCGTTCACTGGCACTCTGCATAAGTCACCTACCCTGTGGGAGGGCTGAGCCCTGGGGCAGCCACTGCACCGTGCATCACAGTCCTGCCCCGCAGCCCCACGTACTGCACCAGAAAGGGCCCATCAGTGCCCTCGAGTGCTGTACAGCTCCGAGAGTGCCAGAGAACCCAGTGCTGCAGGGGTTAAAGGCACTCTCCCAGCAGTGAGCCCCCTGCACTGTACCGAGCCTGGGGGACAGGACTGCTCCTAGCTAGAGGCAGCAAGTCAATAGACTATCGACCCCCCACATACACACTCACTGCACCCCAGAGACATCTCCTGGGGCCTGCGTGAAATCCTTCCCAGTGCTCCAAGACTTACTGAAAATCAACGTTAACAGTTCAGTGATCCCCAGCCAGCTCTTTTAAAACTCTTGAATGAAAGTAATCTGGGCCTGCTGGTTTAAAATGCCTAACTTTAGTAGCTTCTGTTTCGCATCCTCCAGAAATACTACTGGAATGGAAAGAGCGTTATCGTCACCATATGCTTCAGGCTCTTTTCCTACTACAAAGATAAATGGGACGACCCAGGAAATTGTAGCCTTGTTATCCTGGCATCAATCGTGGGCTGTGACCAAAAGGGCGAGTGTGATCCTTGGATGCATAAAGAGGGGAACCTCAAGCAGGGGCAGAGTGGTGATTTTACCTGTCTTTGGAGCTGTGTGACCACTGCTGGAATCTTGTGCCCAGCTCTGGGGCCCACATCAAGAAGGATGCTGGTCAATTGGCAAGGGGTCAGAAAAGAGCCATGAGAATAATTAAAGGGTTAGAAAAAAAGCTTTATAGTGATTAAGGTAATAATTGGAGCTATACCAATCTCCTAGAACTGGAAAGAACCTTGAAAGGTCATTGAGTCTAGCCCCTGCCTTCACTAGCAGGACCAATTTTTGCCCCAGATCCCTAAGTGGCCTCCTCAAGGATTGAACTCACAACCCTGGGTTTAGCGGGCCAATGCTCAAACCACTGAGCTAGCCCTCCACCCTTGATTGAGTCAAGGAGCTCAGTCTATTTAGCCTAAGAAAGAGAAAATTAAGGGCTGTCTTCACCCCAGTCTATGGTACCTACACGGGGAACAAATATTTGATAAAAGGCTCTTCAATCTAGCAGAGAAATGTCTACCAGGATCCAAGGGCTGGTAGCTGAAACTGACGAATTCAGACTGGAAATAAGGAGCACATTTTTGATGGTGAGAGTAATTATCCACTGGAACAATTTACCAAGGGCCACTCTCCATCACTGACCACGTTTCAATCAAGACTGGCTGTTTTTCTAAAAGATGTGCTCTGGGAATGGTTCTGGGCAGGTCTCTGGCTGTTCCAATGGGAGTCAGACTAGATGATCACCATGGTCCCTTCTGGCCTTGGGATCCAGGTATCACCCCAGCCTGAAGCTGGTCACACGGGGCGCAGGCAGGAGGCCTCCAGTGACACGCAGAGGGGGCCCTGGCAAAGGGAGCGGGCAGGGCGGGGAGGCCTGTCCTCTGCGTGCTGGGACCACCCGACAGCAGCCTGCAGAGTGCGTTGCAGACCCTGTTCCCCTCCCCATTTCCCACCTTGTGCAGGCTTGGGGAGAGCAGGCTCAGAAATACAGCCCAGCCCAGCCCATGCCTGGGACACTGCACCCAACAATTATTCACCTGCTGGGACGCCGGGGGAAGGGCAGGTGCAGGCTGCCCGGTCTGTAAATACACCAGCACCCTCCACCCTGCAACACGGCTGTGTGACACCCCAGCACGGGCGGGAGGGTGCACACCCCCAGAGCTCACTGAACCCCAGCCTGTATTCATTCCTTCCAGCCCTGCTGGGCCTTACAAATCAGGGCCACGCGGGACCCGTGGCCCCAGCCCCACCTGGAAGGAGAGCTGCTCAAATGGCTAATGGGATCAGAACTGGAATCGCCCAGTCTGGTCTCTAGGGCTCCATCCAGTCACCAGGGCTCCCAGCCCTTCCCCAGGAGACAGCCCCCAGCCAGGCCCATTTCCCTGCCTGGCATCTCTCCTGAGCCCAGGCTAAGATCAAATCCCCACCCCCAGCCCAGTTACGCCCCCTGCACCCCTCTCGAAAAGCCCCACGTGCCAGGCAATTAACCTCACTTGGAAGGTGAGATTTTGTCAGACACAGCGTGCAGGGCTGCCCTGAAATCCAGCCGGCAAACCCTTGGGCTCCAGGCACAGATCGTGCTCTCTGGAGACACACGCCCAGCCCTTCCTCACCCCCCGCTGCCTCGTGCACACGACTCCATCTCCCTGGAGATGTTCCAGGAAGCTGCCCCATTATTTTACTCCCTTCACAAAAGGCCCGTGATTTGTGTTCTCCCATCGTAAAAACCATCCTTGGCCCAGCCCCTTACCTCCAGGCTCACTGAGTGTGCGCCGTCTACAGCTGCTGGCTTCAAGTCCTCTGCTCAAACTCCATCCCAGCCCCACTCCAACCTGGCTTCTGCCCCATGCCCTCCACTGACACCCCCCACCACCAAGGATCTCTGATGACCTCTTCTGAGACCAGCTTCACAGCCAGGGCTCCACCCCCAGCCCCTCCAGGCCTTTAATGTGGCCGACCACCCTGCAATGCCTGGGCTTCCGTGAGCCTGTCCTCCTCCCTTCGGTGTCTCATCTGGGGGTGGCCGTGCTCCACTCTCCTCTTACGGGGAGGGTCCCCTCAGGGCTCCATTCTTGCCCCCTCCTCTTGTCCCTCTACACCAGGGGTAGGCAACCTGTGGCACGCGTGCCAAAGGTGGCACGTGAGCTGATTTTCAGTGGCACTCACATGCCCAGGTCCTGGCCATTGGTCCGGGGGGCTCTGCATTTTAATTTAATTTTAAATGAAGTTTCTTAAACATTTTAAAAACCTTATTTACTTTACATACAACAGTAGTTTAGTTATATATTACAGACTTCTAGAAAGAGACCTTCTAAAAACGTTACAATGTATGACTGGCACACGGAACCTTACATTAGAGTGAATGAATGAAGACTTGGCACAGCACTTCTGAAAGGTTGCCGACCCCTGATCTACACTGTCTCTGGGGGGGTGTCTATGCAGCATGCAGAAGGAAGCCTCCCAGCCCAGCTCAGGAGACCTGAGGGGCTCACGCGGGTGCTCTAAAAACAGGGCTACAGAGCCTGAGCTCCAGCCCGAGCCATAGCATCAAAGCTCTGTCTACACAGCTCTTTTGAGAGCATGAGCCCACGCCCTGCTAGCCCGAGCCTGACCCAGGCTGACAAGCTCACTTCCGTGGGCTGCGCAGACACCCTGGGTGATCTCAGCCACAAACATGGCTTTGGCTTTAACACCTATCTTTAAACTGATGACTCACAAATTCACGGCCGCTCCAGCCCTGTCTCCCTCCCTCTGCCCTAAGATCTCAGCCTGTCTCTTGAATGTCCTCCCACGGGTGTCCAGCTGCCACTGAAACTTAACCCAGCCACAGCAAAGCTCCTGATCTCTCCCGACACCCTCCCCTGCCTCCTCTAGCAGGGCGAATGGCACCACCAGCCTTGCTGCTGCTCAAGCCTGACTCTTGGCTTCCTCTGACCCACACACCTCGGCTGTGTCTGCAACTCCCAGACCGAGCACCATGACAAGGGCGGTTTGGTCTCAGCCTGGCCCTGACCCATGGAACTCCAGAGGCAGGTCTGCGCGTGCAGCCCCGTGACCTGAGCCCACAGACTCGTACCCCCAGCTGGGCTGCAGCGCTCATTAACTCTGAGCTCCCTCCAGCAGCGCAGGCCAGAGGGGATCTCCGCGCAGCCCGGCGGCCCTGGCAAATCTGCCACTCTGCTCCCCAGCAGGCTGCCTTGCTCGGTATCAGGGCAGGGTAGCCGTGGGCGTGAGCCATGCAAACAGCCCCCTGCACACCGCAGGCCTGCAGGGGTGAGCTGCACCCATCTCCCCCCACCAAACTACCCCCGAGTCCCCCTCTCACGCTGGGAGCCCGCCAAGCCCGCTGCATCGGCCTGCACCTCCGGGGGCTAGAGGCTAGGACTAGGCACTGCTGTCCCAACACCCTGCTGCAGCCCCAGCCAGTCACAGCTTTGCACAGAGCCCAGCTCCCCCCCCCACCGGGGCCCAGGAGCAGATCCAGCCACCCCAGCTCCCCACAAAGCGCCCTCTGCTCCTGGCCTGGCCTGAGGAGTAGCTGCTAAGCCACCGCACTGCATCAAGGTGACAGCTGGGCCCCAGGGCTACGCCCAGGCCGGGTTCTCACATCCCCCGACCCAGGAGCCTCCCCCAGGGACCAGGGCTGTCCCAAGTGGGTGGCACCAAGGGAGGCCCCCGTCTCGTCTGGAGAGTGACAGGCCAGGCCATGCAATGGGATCCCAGAGCTGTGCCAGGGCGCTGGCGCTCGGCCCCCCTGAGAGATCTGCCCCCCGCCGGGGAGCTGTGCTGCATGCCCACAGCATGGGCAAAGCCCCCCAGGTGGGGCCAGGCTGGCTGAGGCCTGATACCAGCACGGTCTAGCTGCGCCTAGTGCAGCCCTTTGTCTTCGGGCTCCCATTTCCCATCTCACCCCCCAGGGCCAGGCTGGCGCATTCTGCACTCAGAGCTCCTGGCCTGCGGCACAGAGCCACGCGGAGGGCAGGGGTAAAGCTCTAGCACTGAGTGTGGGGCAGAGACACCTCCCAGGGCCCCAGGCGAGCTCTGTAGCAGCAGGCTAGACCCTCCTGCCAAAGCCAGCTGGTGAGTAGCCAGAACATGGCAAGTCTCGGGAGCATGAGGCTTCCCCACATTGTGCCACGAGGCTGGGGCGGGTCTCTGCTGAACAGCATGCAGCAGGGCGGGGGAGGGAGGGCCTGTGGCTTCTCACAGCGCTTTTCATTAGTCATGTAACCCCAAAGCGAAGGAAGGCCCAGGGACATGGATTCCTCCCAGCAGCTGGGCACCTGCATTATTCACAGCCCATTCATAGTGGAGAGGAGCCGGCCTGCGCGGGCGTCTCTACCCAGCTGCCTCCACTGGGGAAAGTGAAACAAGAGTGTGTGTGTGACAGGCGGAGTCAGAGCCAGCGCTGGCACAAGGCACATGGCGACACGGACTGGGGGGTGAGAGACAGACCCTGTCTACACTAGTGAAGCCAGCTGCTCAGTCACGCTCCCTAGCCCCTGCCAGCTGCACGGACTGGTGTGTGCCTCCTGGAGCGTCCTCACTGCTGGCTCCCGAGCTGCGGGGCCTGCATGCACTAGCAGCCAGCCAATTTCCTCCAGGGCTGACCTGCAGCACGGTCAGGGGCTCTCACTCAGCAGTGCTGTGCCACCCAGGGAACAGTTCGCAACGACTGTTTAACACCCCCCCACACACACACTTCTGCCCCCCCTGCACTGGGGAACCCGGGTGGGCGAGCGGTTCTGCGCAGGAGCACTCCAGAGAGCACGAGCTGCAGTCCAGCCCTGGGCTGGGTTAACAGCGAGGGAGAGCGCCAGCCTCAGCCCCTGGCCCAGGGGAGCCGGGTACACAATCAAGGCCAACCCCCGCCCATAGCCACGCAGCCCTGGACAGAGCCGGCAGGGGCTCCCGGCTGGGGGGAGAAGGGCAGGGCTGGCAGCCTGGGAGCCCGGCTGATGGTGTGAGAGCCAGCCAGGGGTGCTCCACGCCAGCCTTGAGCCCCCCTCTGCTTCCTGCTCCTGGGACTCAGGGGCGAGCAGTGCAGCAGGCTCATCCTCCCAGGGCTGGGGGGCCAGGACTCCCACCCTGCTCAGCAACGGCGCTCGGGGGCCATTGGCCAGGGGCTGCAGGAAGCGCCTGGACAGCAGAGCGGCTGCGAGGGGAAGGGTGAGGAGTTAAGAGTGAAAGGCCCAGCCTGGCTCAGTGGTTTCCGTGGCAAGGGAGAGTGAAAGTGTAAGCGTGCTCTGCAAACCCCAGCAGGGACGCGTGCAGGCAGCGCTGGCTGCAGGGGGCTGTGCTGGGGGGGGCTTTGGTTCTTTCCATAACAGCTGCAGGACTGGGGCCAGGCCACAGCCCCCTGGGATATCTGGGCACCGGGCACACACACAAATCCGATGGGGCAGCACTGGGGGCTCTTCTTTCCAGGCAGCCTTAGGGCCCCCATTCCCCACCACTGGGCCCCCACAGACCTGGCCACAGAGCTCCACCTCCAGGACTGATTACTGCAATTCATTCCATCTAGGAACGAAGTCAGACCCACAAAACCCTCCCGTGGGGACACAATGCAGTGCCATTCTGCTTAGCAGCACACGGACACATCACCCCATACCCCCCTCTCTCCTGCAGCTCCCCACTCGAGCCAGAGCAAGGTCTCCGTCCTGATCCACCAGTGGGGGAGACAGAACTCACCCGGGAGCTGGGCCTGGCCTCCGGACTCCCTCCCACGAGAGGGGAGAGGCGCCGAGCCCCAGGCTGAATCAGAACTCAGCTCTTTTGGCTGCTGCTACTGCAGGTGGGAGGGCAGAGTCTGGGTATTACTAAACTGCGAAGTGTTCAGCTCCTCTGCTGATGGGGGCCACCCAGCCGGCCGACTAGCCAGAACACCCCTGCTCAGACACCCGCCCTGCCCCCTGCAGCAGAGCCCCCTAGCACTGAGATCTGCACTCAAGGGGGAGAGCGCTCCCCTGAGTTACCCTGCTCCGGGCTGCACCTGGGTCCCCCCTGCCGGTCCCCCAACCGCCCCGATCAGTGCCTGTCTCACATGGCCACCCTGCACCACAACGGAATGGCTGCTGCAGTAGCTCAGGCTCCCAGCCCCAGAGGCCCCATGTCGGCAGGGCGCCAGGACTCTGGCCATGAGCTCACCAGGCACATTACATGCTCCATTAGAAAGCACGAGGTATTGAACACTTCGCTCAGTTTCCTGTGCTCCAAACCCAGCGTTCAGCTCCCTCTGCCTCCGCACCCCCTCCCACAAGCAAGGCAGCAGGAACAGGCCTGGCCCTGGGGCCTAGCTCCGCCTGCCTCTGAGGAGGAACAAGACACCAGGAGCACCGCTGCTGAACCGAGGGGCTGGGACTCTCCCCGTGGACCAAGGCAGGCCTGCTTGGAGCCCAGCCAAACACGGAGGGAGCAGCAGAGAGGAGGTGCTTTCCTGTAGTGCCAGCCTTCTCGGCCACCTGCACCACCCTGTCCTGGAGGGACCTCAGCCCTCCCACTCAGCGCCTGCTGTGCCAGCCCTCGGCCCAGGCCCTGCAGGCAAGCCTGGGTTTGAAGAAAGAGGCTTGTCCCTAAGGCAGGGAGGAGCCTGGAATACCAGTCCCCATGCCCCAAACGTGACTTGCTCTCAGCCCAGCCCCCGTCTGCGCTGCAGGGCACAGGTGGGCAGCAGGAACCCCTTCAGTCAAGCTGAAATGCACCCAAGGGAGCCTCTCCCTTGCCCCCCATCTCTCTCCTACCAGGCAGCCTTGTCCTGGTGCCATGCCAGTGCCACACAGACATCGCCCCCCCCTCTCCCCCCGGCCCTGGCTGGCCACTTGCTGCTCACTCGGTCTTCACAGCTAAGTGAAAAGGGAAGCAGGGCCGTGGCTCTGGCAGCGATCAGTGGGGCCAGGCACTGGGCCCGGCTGATGCAGAACAGTGCCGATGCCAGCATCGTGCCCTGTGGAAACTACATGTCCCAGGATGCAATGCACAGTGGCACAGAGAACCTGCCAGCACACGGCTTGGCTTTGCCTCTGCTCCATCGGCTGGAATAGCTGAGAGGCGCTGGGGGGCTGCAGTGAGGATCAAGGGGCTTGGGCTTAGGGGGTCTGAACCAAGGATTAAAGGGGGGGGGCCTGCAGGTGAGGCTCGACGGTCGCTCTCAAGAGCTCTCCGTATCCTTCCCTTTCACAGACACCGCAATTCCCCCACAACTAACTCACAAATCCCTGGCACTGAGCCTGGAGAGCTCCCCCAGCCCTGCCGCTGCCTGGGGTCCCTCACCGTCCGCCAGGGATGGACCCCACTGCACTGGCTCCTCAGGAGAGGGGAGGAAGGTGTCACCGTGGAACCCCCCACCCACTCGGCCATGTGCTGACGGACACCCCGCATGCCAACAGCACATCCAAGGCCACAAGGGGCGGCTGCCTCTTACCATGGTGCAGGCCCCACTGCATCCCCGACCGGAGCCCCCCGAGGACAGCTGCCGCCTGCCTGCGTCCCAGGAGCCTCCTCCCCACACTTGTTTCTCTTTCTCAGCGCCTGCAGCAGACGCTTCCTGCTGAGCGCTGGTCCTGACGCTGCCTCGCTCACAGTCACTTCCTCCAGTCACGGGCCAGCCTCCCCTCGCCCCCAGCTACTTGCCTGCTCCGAGCGCCCTGGGGACCCAGCACCTCTGCTCACCCCAGGAGGAACGTGAAGCTGCAGAGAGCTGGGCAGGAGGTGCCAGGCTGCAGGGCAGAAAAAGGCAGGAGCTGAAGCCCCGGGGGGAGGAGGCCCAGCAGCTGGCTGTGCCCTGGGGGAGAGGAGGAGCTGGGCACAGGGGGTTACGAAGCGGAGGGGAGGTTTTGCAGTGGCCATGGGGAAGAGACAGCCACAGCCTGGAGCTGGGCAGGGGAAAGCCAAGGAGCCCAGCCTCAGTGTGCGCAGCTGGAGCTGGTGGCTGAGGCGCATTGGGGCTCACTGGTGTCAGGAGGGCAAGCGAAGCCATGAGAGCGGGAGGGGTCGCCGGGCACGGACCCCGAGATGCCCCGGGAGGGGGAGGGGGAAGAGATATTTGGAACTGGCGGATGATGGCTGGCAAGTCTAGCCCAGAGCCCTGACTGCCTGAGGAGGCGGGTGGGGTGTCACAACGCAGCCCAAAGCACATTGGGGAGCCCTCGAGAGACCGAACAATCCCAACCTCTGCGCCTGACATCCCATCCTCCCAGCCTCCCCCTGGGGAAATGGAGGGGACCTTGGGTGCCCAGCCCCCTGCCCAGCCGCCACACAGCAAGACTGCCTTGGGAACGGCAGGCCACTGCTGACACAGCCTGTTCCCGGGCTGTCTCTCAGCTTTTCTGCACCGGGACACCTGCACACACTGTCACGCAGTCCCCGGGCGCTGCTCTGGAGCTGCTCCCCACCAAGCCAGGCAGGACTTTCCCTCGGAGCAGCCTGTCTGCAGGGCAAGCAGCTCACACGGCTTCACCTCCTGGGTCTCTCCTGGGAGCATTCAGCATCCTCTGCCCCTCCGTGCGCTTCCCACAGCGAGTCTGCCCAGGCGGGGTCCTGGGGGGCCACAGGGTCCTGCCCCCCCCTTCACAGTCAGACGTGACTCTCAGCCAGCCAGTAACACAGAGGTTTATTCGATGACAGGAACAGGGTCTAAAACAGAGCTTGTAGGTACCGCGAACCGGACCCCTCGGCCAGTTCCATCCTGGGGGGCAGTGAGCCAGACCCCCACGTCTGCACTTCACTCCTCGTCCCCAGCCAGCTCCAGACTGACACCCCCTCCACTCTGCTCAGCCCCTTTCCCAGGAGGTCACCTGACCTCTTTGTCTCCAACACCTTCAGCTGGCACCTTTGCAGAGGAGGGCCCAGGCCATTGGTTGCTAGAAGACAGAGTGCCAGGCATTTAGGTGCACTGGCCCTTTGCTCTGCAGCAATCACACCCCCTTATTCCACCACCTAGATACTTAAGAACTGCCTAGGGGACACTGAGGCACCAACACAGTATTCAGAGAAAACATTAAGAACATTCCCAGTTCGTCACACACACCCACCCCCCAGAGCAACCTCGGCTGCCCTGAAATCCCCTAGGGAGAGCATCCGCCTGCAGCAATGCTTTGTGTTACTGTCCCAGCCACTGCACTGCTGAACCACCACGGCTGTGTTTGCTTTAGTGCCTGCCCTGCCCTGCCCCTTGGCTCCAGGGCTTTCCTTTATTGCACAGATATGAAGTGGAGGGAATGGACTAACTTGAGCCACATTCCAGTGTGTTCAGCGGTACGTGGACCCATGAACGTGCACACACACACACACGCAGTCTCTCGCTCTCTATCTCTGTACTGTATCAGGATGCCAATGTCTGCCTGAAACCCCCACGCCTAGTGGCAGATGCTGATTCTTGTAACTCATTGAACCCATCCGAATACAGGGGAGGTGGGGTCGGCTCTTTTGGGAGAGAACATAGGGTGTGGGCAGACTGAGCTCAGAGAGGAACCCTGGGAGCGGCCCAGCCTGGAGAGAAGCCAGGGCTAGGGCTTGGCTAGCTTCACTGCAAGTTCCTCAATTGAATAAAACCAAACTCTCGGAAACGGAGAAGTTTTGAGCTGCTGCAAATTGTGTGGACTGTTTGGAAGCCATACAAACAACTCGTCAAACATGGCACAAACCTATCCCTACACAAATGCTCTATGAGTTGGCACAAATGTACATGCTGTAAGGGACCGTGGTACAGGTGGTCTGGCCTACCAGCCACAGCTGGGCTGAAGTCTGTCCACCAGGGACAGGAGCCACTGGGTAGGAGTGGGAGGAACTGCAAGGCTTGGTCCCAGAAACAAGAGTCAGGGTCAAAGGCAGGCCAGGGTCAGAGACCAGAGATCGGGGCAGTACCGGGTTAGAACCGAGAGGCAGGAGTCGGGGTCAGAGACCAGCGATCGGGGCAGTACCGGGTTAGAACCGAGAGGCAGGAGTCGGGGTCAGAGACCAGAGATCGGGGCAGTACCGGGTTAGAACCGAGAGGCAGGAGTCGGGGTCAGAGTCAGGCCAGGGTCAGAGACCAGAGATCGGGGCAGTACCGGGTTAGAACCGAGAGGCAGGAGTCGGGGTCAGAGACCAGAGATCGGGGCAGTACCGGGTTAGAACCCAGAGGCAGGAGTCGGGATCAGAGTCAGGCCAGGGTCAGAGACCAGAGATCGGGGCAGTACCGGGTTAGAACCGAGAGGCAGGAGTCGGGGTCAGAGACCAGAGATCGGGGCAGTACCGGGTTAGAACCGAGAGGCAGGAGTCGGGGTCAGAGACCAGAGATCGGGGCAGTACCGGGTTAGAACCGAGAGGCAGGAGTCGGGGTCAGAGACCAGAGATCGGGGCAGTACCGGGTTAGAACCGAGAGGCAGGAGTCGGGGTCAGAGACCAGAGATCGGGGCAGTACCGGGTTAGAACCGAGAGGCAGGAGTCGGGGTCAGAGACCAGAGATCGGGGCAGTACCGGGTTAGAACCGAGAGGCAGGAGTCGGGGTCGGGGTCAGAGACCAGAGATCGGGGCAGTACCAGGTTAGAACCGAGAGGCAGGAGTCGGCGTCAGTGTCAGGCTGGGGTCAGAGACCAGAGATTGGGGCAGTACTGGGTTACAACCGAGAGGCAGGAGTTGGGGTCAGAGTCAGGCCGGGGTCAGAGACCAGAGATCGGGGCGGTACCGGGTTAGAACCGAGAGGCAGGAGTCGGCGTCAGTGTCAGGCTGGGGTCAGAGACCAGAGATCGGGCAGTACCGGGTTAGAACCTAGAGGCAGGAGTCGGGGGTCAGAGACCAGAGATCGGGGCAGTACCGGGTTAGAACCAAGAGGCAGGAGTCGGAGTCGGAGTCAGGCCAGGGTCAGAGACCAGAGATCAGGGCAGTACCAGGTTAGAACCGAGAGGCAGGAGTCGGTGTCAGTGTCAGGCTGGGGTCAGAGACCAGAGATTGGGGCAGTACTGGGTTACAACCGAGAGGCAGGAGTTGGGGTCAGAGTCAGGCCGGGGTCAGAGACCAGAGATCGGGGCGGTACCGGGTTAGAACCGAGAGGCAGGAGTCGGCGTCAGTGTCAGGCTGGGGTCAGAGACCAGAGATCGGGCAGTACCGGGTTAGAACCTAGAGGCAGGAGTCGGGGGTCAGAGACCAGAGATCGGGGCAGTACCGGGTTAGAACCAAGAGGCAGGAGTCGGAGTCAGGCCAGGGTCAGAGACCAGAGATCAGGGCAGTACCAGGTTAGAACTGAAAGGCAGGAGTCAGGGTCAGTGGCAGGCCGGGGTCAGAGACCAGAGATCAGGGCAGTACCGGGTTAGAACCGAGAGGCAGGAGTCGGGGTCGGGGTCAGACCAGGGTCAGAGACCAGAGATCGGGCAGTACCGGGTTAGAACCTAGAGGCAGGAGTCGGGGTCGGAGTCAGGCCGGGGTCAGAGACCAGAGATCAGAGGTAGTACTCCACTCAGATGAAACTTTGTGGGAAGGGGTGACCCTAAGCAATCCCAGTGCTGGAAGGCAAGGGGCTCCCCCAGATCAGCTGAGGAGACCAGCTCCATGCACCCCAGCTCACTGTGGCTCTAACCTGTATCTACCAGGTGTCATGTCATATGTCACTGGGAAGCTAATGCCTCGCTGGTCATTCATGTTCTTGCATGATGTCCGTGCGGTGTGTAGTACGAGTTATGGATACACACTGGAATTACACTCATGGGTGTTTAAACCAGGCATGTCAGGGGAGTTGGTAAACGGGTCTGCCCTAGACAAAGGAAGGCGTCTTTGCATCTATGCCCAGCCCAGGGTCAAGCAGAGACAATGCAGGTCACTTATGTGCCAGGCAAACGAAGCCCCATGCTACCAAGTGAGGCAGGAGAAAGCTTCCAGTAGGGAAGAGAAACTTTATCTGGGCTATAAAGACAGGGGGTCTGAATCTGTCTTTCAGGTTTTCCTCTGAGAAATTAGAGGATTGGGCCAAAAGAAATCTGACGAGGTTCAACAAGGACAAGGACAGAGTCCTGCACTTAGGACGGAAGAATCCCAGTCGCTGTAACAGACTAGGGACCAAATGGCTGGGCAGCAGTTCTGCAGAAAAGGACCTAGGGGTTACAGTGGACAAGAAGCTGGATATGAGTCAACAATGTGCCCTTGTTGCCAAGAAGGCTAACGGCATTTTGGGCTGTATAAGTAGGGACATTTCCAGCAGATCGAGGGACATGATCATTCCCCTCTATTCAACATTGATGAGGCCTCATCTGGAGTCCTGTGTCCAGTTTTGGGCCCCACACTACAAGAAGGATGTGGATAAATTGGAAAGAGTCCAGCGGAGGGCAACAAAAATGATTAGGGGGCTGGAGCACATGACTTATGAGGAGAGGCTGAGGGAACTGGGATTGTTTAGTCTGCAGAAGAGAAGATGAGGGGGGATTTAATAGCTGCTTTCAACAACCTGAAAGGGGGTTCCAAAGAGGATGGATCTAGACTGTTCTCAGTGGTAGCAGATGACAGAAAAGACGGTTACTCACCTTTGTAACTGTTGTTCTTCGAGATGTGTTGCTCATATCGATTCCAATTAGGTGTGTGCGCGCCGCGTGCACGTTCGTCGGAAGATTTTTACCCTAGCAACACTCGGTGGGTCGGCTGGGCGCCCCCTGGAGTGGCGCCGCTATGGTGCCGGATATATACCCCTGCCGACCCATCCGCCCTTCAGTTCCTTCTTGCCGGCTACTCCGACAGTGGGGAAGGAGGGCGGGTTTGGAATGGATATGAGCAACACATCTCGAAGAACAACAGTTACAACGGTGAGTAACCGTCTTTTCTTCTTCGAGTGCTTGCTCATATCGATTCCAATTAGGTGATTCCCAAGCTTTACCTAGGCGGTGGGGTTGGAGTGAGATGTTGCAGAATGCAAAACTGCTGAGCCAAAGGCTGCATCATCTCTGGACTGTTGAACCAGTGCATAATGTGAGGCAAAGGTGTGGACCGAAGACCAGGTAGCTGCACGACATATCTCCTGGATAGGTACACAAGCCAGGAAGGCGGCAGATGAAGCCTGAGCCCTTGTAGAATGTGCGGTGAGGCGGCTCGAGGCTACATGAGCCAAGTCGTAACAAGTACGGATATACACCGTTACCCACGACGAGATTCTCTGGGATGAGACAGGTAGACCCTTCATTTGGTCTGCCACTGCGACGAAGAGCTGGGGCGTTTTACGAAATGATTTTGTCCGCTCGATATAAAATGCGAGCGCTCTACGGACGTCCAGGGAGTGCACTCCCGCCAGGCCCTCCTGTTTGAGAGACCAGAGGTAGTCCAAGATGGTAGGGATCGAGGCCTCAGTGGGGGTAACACTGTGTGTCCCGCACCAGCAGGAGAAACGCTTCTATTTGGCCAGATACATTGACCGGGTGGAAGGCTTCCTGCTACCCAGGAGTACTTGCTGTACTGAGGCAGAGCAACGCAACTCTGACTGGTTTAGCCATGCCGCAGCCACGCCTTGAGGTGAAGGGCTTGCAGGTCTGGGTGGCGAAGTCTGCCGTGGTCCTGCGTTATGAGGTCTGGGAATCGGGTTGGCTAGTGACAGGTCGAGCAGCGTGGTGTACCAGTGCTGCCTGGGCCACGCTGGAGCAATCAAGATTAGGTGCACTCTGTCCCTGCGGAGTTTTAGCAGGACCTTGTGAACCAGCGGGAACGGCGGGAAGGCATAAAGCAGCTGGTTCGTCCACAGCATCAGGAATGCGTCCGAGATCGACCCTGGTGAGAGGCCTTGGAAGGAGCAGAACATCTGGCATTTCCTGTTCTCGCGGGAAGCAAACAGGTCTATGTGGGGAAATCCCCACCTCTGGAAAAACCGAATGAATAACATCCGGGCGTATCAACCACTCGTGGCAGAGGAATGACCTGCTCAGTCGATCCGCCAGAATGTTCCGAACCCCCGGGAGAAAGGATGCTACCAGGTCTATCGAGTGGGCTATACAAAAGTCCCAGAGTCTGATGGTCTCCTGACAAAGGGGGAAAGATCGAGTCCCCCCTCGTTTGTTTATATAGTACATGGCCGTTGTGTTGTCTGTAAACACTGAGACACCGCGGCCTTGTAAATGTTGCAGGAACGCCTGGCACGCTAGGCGGACTGCTCTCAGTTCTCGGACATTTATGTGCAACGTCAGCTCCTGAGGTGACCAGAGGCCTTGCGTACGAAGGCTTCCGAGGTGCGCGCCCCAGCCAAGAAAAGACGCGTCTGTCGTCAGGGACACTGAGGGCTGAGGCGGATGGAACGGTAGCCCTGCACACACCAGGGAGGGAGTCAGCCACCAGTCTAGAGAGCCTAGAGTGCTCGGGGGAATGGTGACTATTGTGTCTATTGAGTCCCTGCTCGGGCAGTATACCGAGTTGAGCCAAGTTTGTAACGGACAGAGGCGGAGCCTGGCGTGCTTGGTTACGAACGTGCATGCAGCCATGTGACCCAAGAGACCGAGACAAGTGCGAACCGAGGTCGTCAGGAAATTCTGCAGACCACAGATGATTGTTACCATTGCTTGAAACTGCGGCTGTGGTAAGCAGGCCCTGGCGAGATTGGAGTCTAGGGTCGCTCCTATGAAGTCTAACCTCTGTGTGGGAACCAGAGAGGACTTCTCTATATTGATCACCAGGCCTAGACGAGTGAAGAGGTCCCTGACGACGCCCACATGCTGGGTGACTTGTCTCTCGGAGGTCCCCCGGAGGAGCCAATCGTCCAGATACGGAAACACGTGTATCCGACGTCGGCGGAGATACGCGGCGACCACGGCCATGCACTTCGTGAATACCCTTGGGGCTGTGGAAAGGCCGAAGGGCAGGACCGTGAACTGGAAGTGCTGATGGTCGGCTACGAAGCGGAGATACCTCCTGTGCGGAGGAAAAATGGCGATATGAAAATGTGTCCTTCATATCGAGGGCGGCATACCAATCTCCAGGATCCACGGACGGGATAATGGTCCCCAGGGATACCATACGGAACTTCAACTTTACCATAAACTGGTTGAGTCCTCGCAGGTCTAGGATGGGTCTGAGACCACCCTTTGACTTGGGGATTAGGAAATAATGGGAGTAAAACCCCTTGCCCTTTTCGTTCTTTGGCACCTCCTCTATAGCCCCCATGGCGAGGAGCAACCGCACCTCTTGCAAGAGGAATTGCTCGTGAGAGGGGTCCCTGAAGAGGGACGGGGTGGGAGGGCAGGGTTGAAACAAATTGGAGGTGGTATCCATATTCCACCGTGCGTAGGACCCACAGATCCGAAGTCAACTGGGACCACGCCGGAAGGAAGTAGGAGAGACGGTTGGAGAAGGGAGGAGAAGGATCCTGGTCTGTAACTGGTACGCCGTCCTCGGGCGCACCTTCAAAAGTTAGATTTTGGTCCCGCTGGTGGTTTCGAGGGACCTTGATTTTGGCCCCTTTGGGGTCCTGACTGGTGTCTACGCCCACCTCGTCCGTGCCGTCTGTCAAAGTCCTGTCTGTGTCTAGGCACAAAGTATGGGCGGGGAAGCTGGGGGCGGAAGGGCGTGCGTTGGATCACTGGTGTGTGCATGACTAGAGAACGCATTATGACCCTATTGTCCTTCAGGCTTTGCAGCCTAGGGTCACAGTCTTCTCCGAGAAGAGGCCTTTACCATCGAACGGCAAGTCCTGGATGGTGTACTGCAGCTCGGGCGGGAGGTTGGAAACCTGAAGCCATGAGATACGCCTCATGGCAACACCTGAGGCCAGAGTCCTGGCTGCTGAGTCGGCTGCATCGAGCGAGGCTTGGAGGGAAGTTCTGGCCACCTTTTTTCCTTCCTCCAAGAAGGCCACGAACTCCTGGCGGGAATCCTGAGGGAGTAGTTCCGTAAATTTCCCCACCTCCGCCCATGTGTTCTAACTATAGCGGCTGAGGAGGGCTTGTTGATTCGCCACCCGGAGCTGTAAGGCACCTGCCGAGTACACTTTACGGCCAAGCAGGTCCATTCGCCTAGCCTCCTTCGATTTTGGGGCTGCCGCCTGCTGGCCATGGCGTTCCCTCTCATTAACTGACTGAACAACCAGTGAGCAGGAGGAGGATGGACATAAAAATATTCGTACCCCTTAGAGGGCACCATATATTTACACTCGACTCCCCTGGCCGTAGGTGGGATGGAGGCCGGCGATTGCCATGTAGTGTCGGCATTGGCCTGGATGGTGCGAATAAATGGTAGGGCCACTCTGGTGGGAGCATCCGCCGACAGAATGCTCACTACCGGGTCCTCTACCTCTGGGACCTCCTCCACCTGGAGGTTCATGTTGAGTGCTACCCTCCTGAGGAGGTCCTGGTGGGCCCTCAGGTCGATTGGAGGAGGGCCTGAGGAGGATGTCCCTGCCACCGCCTCATCTGGAGAAGAGGAAGAGGAGACACCTGGGATGAGAGGGTCCTGCGTGGCCTCTTGCTCCTGAGCAACCTCCTGCTCCACTGGGACCGGGAGTCTGGTGGGTGGACTGGAACTTCCTTCGCACCAGCCGGAGGGGGACGGCTGATTGTTGCCTCTGGCACCCGGTGCTCTGATGGTGCCAAGCGGAACGGGACTACTGGTGCCCCTTGGGCCTGGTGGTACGCCCAGGGTGTCCAGAAGGACCAGTGGTGTGGGCCTAGGTCCTGTGCCTGTGCCTCTTGGAAGACCTCTGTGGGCACATCGGACTCGCGGTCCTGCCCATAATAGCTGTCCGCGTGGGACGACACTGAAGTGTGCCTGGATGGCCATGGAGGAGTGGAGAGGCCCTGAGCAGAGTCCCTGTCTCCAGCTGGCCTTGCACTACTCGGCACCGGAGACCGGTACCGGGAGGTAGACCGGTACCGGGAGCAAGATTGGGACCTGCGACCGGAGCGGTGCCGGGAGGTCGACCGGGATCTCGAGGCTCGACGTCGGGAGCGGCTACGGGAATCTCGATGCCTGTAGTGGTGCCGGGAGCCGGAGCGGTGCCGACAATAGCGGGCCGGCGAACGGGATGCCAACCGGGGCCACGAGTGCGACCGGTACCGAAGAGGAGAACGGTGCCGGGACTGCGAGCGGCGATGGGAGCGGGAGCGTCGTCGGGACCTGGAACGTCTGTGCGACCGTGATCTTGAACAGTGCCGGTCCGCTGCGCCGACAGAGGGTTGCCGTATCAAGGCCGGCTTGCCTATAGACTGTATCACCCGCACCGGCGGTGCCGGGGGTGGAGGCAGCGTTGACTCTGTCATTGCAATGAGATCCTTCGCCGTTGCGAATGTCTCCGGCGTGGACGGGATAGTAAGCTCTACCACGGGTCTAGCCAGGGAGCTGACAGGCATCAGACTCGACGGCCCTTGTGGGACCGGAATTGACAGTGCCGACGTCGTCAGTGCCGCGGTGGGTGCCGGCGCCGGGTAGTCCAATTTGGACGAGCTCTCTGGCTGCGGTGCCGGTGGCATGGAAGCAGCAGGAGTCTTAGTCTTTCTCGACCTCGGGGAGAGGGAGCGGCGTCAAGCCGGCCTCGGTGCCGGCGATGGTTGGTGCCGAGGAGCCTTGGCTGTACCGGCGCGGTCCGGTGCCGAAGAGGTGGAGGGGTGAGAGCCGCCTCCATGAGTAGCTGCTTTAGCCTAATGTCCCGCTCCTTTTTTGTTCTTGGCTTAAAAGCCTTGCAAATGTGGCACTTAGCTGTCAGGTGCAATTCCCCGAGGCACTTCAGACAGGAGTCGTGCGGGTCTCCTGTTGGCATCGGCTTGCGGCAGGCCGAGCACAGTTTGAAACCCGGTGAACCGGACATGGGCCCCGGCACCGGGTGCGAGGAAGGGGCTATTCCCCAAACCCCTCTTAACTATATTATACTAAATATACTATAAAGTGATAACTGAGTTGAACTATATAAAAAGTTTTTTACTCTATACACAACAAGGAACGAGAGAACTACGAGTAGCTAGGGAAGTGGAGGTCAGCTAAGCCGCGCTCCACTGTTCCAACGACCGACACGGGCGGTAAGAAGGAACTGAGGGGCGGATGGGTCGGCAGGGGTATACATCCGGTGCCATAGCGGCGGCACTCCAGGGGGCGCCCAGCCGACCCACCGAGTGTTGCTAGGGTAAAAATCTTCCGACGAACGTGCACGCGGCGCGCACACACCTAATTGGAATCGATATGAGCAAGCACTCGAAGAAGAACAAGGAGTAATGGTCTCAAGTTGCAGTGAGGGAGGTTTAGGTGGGATATTAGGAAAAACTTTTTCACTAGGAGGGTGGTGAAGCACTGGAATGGGTTACCTGGGGAGGTGGTGGAATTTCCTTCCTTAGAGGTTTTTAAGGTCAGGCTTGACAAAGTCCTGGCTGGGATGATTTAGTTGGGATTGGTCCTGCTTTGAGCAGGGGGTTGGACTAGATACCTCCTGAGGTCCCTTCCAACCCTGATATTCTATGATTCTGTGAACCTCAAGTGCTAAGCAATTGGATCATCGGATTGTGTCCAACATTTCTGGGTTATAACCATGTAGGGAGTGAGGTGTTTAGTGAGGCCTGACACACGCTGGTGATTAACAGCACCACAAAATGTCTGCACGGCAGTGACACTCCATCAGGAACTATGGGACACTGCACTTCAGAGTGTCCTAGCAAAGGAGAAACAGGTCCTTCCCCGCCAGCAGGGAACATCACCGCTGTCCCCGTCTCCTACGGCCGTTACGCGTGGCAGAGTCACAACCTGGAAGCCCCATTTCCAACAGGGGATGGGAAGCCCACAGGGCAGGCACAAGGGAGCAGGGCTCTGGCAAGCCCAGAAAGGTGTGGGGGAGGGGGAGGTCTCTGCAAACTGAACATAGGTGAGAAACCTGCGTGGGCAAAGAGCTTTCACCAAAAGAAACCAGCCCCTAGCGTGTCGGTGGCGAGCCAGCCTGCCATGGCTGGGAAGGAGAAATCCACCTTGAACAAAGCCCAGGTCACCGGAAAGAGTATTGGGCTGGGAGCTCCCTTCCTTACGTACCCCGATGGCTGCTGTGTGACTCATTTGTCTGTGTACAATAACCCAGCTCCGGGCAGCGTGTGAAGGGCAGGGTGGATTCGCCCCAGTTAGGGTAACAAGATGTGATCTGCTTTGGTCTCTCTAAAGGAGCAAGGAGCCATATTATTGCTCTGAGTGTGCAGGGGAAGGCTGGGCGCTGCAGGGCACATGGTTTTAGGGACATTCAGGACTGGGAATGTGTCGGGGCCAGCTGACCGGTGGTACCCAAGGCTGGTGGAAGTCAGAGTAGGGTGGCAGCCAGGCTCCAAGCGGTTGGCTCAGGCCTGTGTAGCACGCACACACTCAGTGTGTGACCTGCAAGATGGTAGGCTGGCCTGTGCATCCCCACGCAGGGAGCTACGGCCGCAAAATGTTGCGAGGTGCCCAGGGGGAGCAGTAACACAACCCCTTTGTGGTCTGAACTGCACCCTCAGACCATGACAGAAGGGATCAAGCCTGGAATCTGTCAGTCCTGTACTGCCCAGGCCAAGGGACTCGGCTTCGCTCTTGGAATCCCAATGCCCTGAAGTCATCGGATGCCAAGCCGTGATCTCTCTCTAACACGGCACAGTCACTCAGCACTCGCCTGGGGGCACAGGGCGTCTGCCATCCCTTAGCACCAGGTGCAGGCAGCCGCTAACTTCAGGTCATCTCTGCACTTTCCCTGGACAAGCCGATGATACACGGCTCAAGAGGTGCACTCAGGGCTGCGACGCCCAATTGCCAGGGCTTAAGCAGCTGTTGCACAACCCGCTGGGGATCCTGCAGCTGATCCTCCCACATGGAGCTCAGCCCACTGCTATGCTGTCTGTGCTGGGCATTTGGAGCCTGGGAGAGCTTCCTGAAGGAGATAAGAGCGACTCCGGTGAGTGGGCCAGCAAGGACTAGCATGTGCCCTCTCTGTCCCTGGCCATGTTTACTCTGCAGAGGCACAGGCAGGGCTCTGCAGCGGCACCACTCTACTGCCGTAGGGAGACATGGATGGAAGGGGTCTGTCCGTCACCATCGCCAAGCCAGCTCCTGGAGAGGGTAGCTCTTCCGTTGAGCCAACTGCATCTCTTCTGGGGGCTAGGTCGACCCAACCATGGCCTTCAGGGCACAGAGCACCGTCTCTAGGGTGACCTCGTCTGTAAGTGTAGACAGGCCCCGTATCTAATCTGGCATATCTGTTGGGCTTGGGGGAGGCACGGGGCAGGTAAGCAGTCCTGAGGACATGCCCAATGATCAGCCCAGCCTGGGGAGCAGGATTAAGCTGGGCCCAGAGTGCTCTTTCTGCTGATTTGGTCCTTAATAAAACCACCCCCAGAGATAGAGGAGCTCAGGGCTCCACCCAGGATGAGGCCACTGGGGATGGCGCCTGCTCACAGGAACGGTGCCATCCGTCCCCAGGAGAGAGCCCCCCTCAAGGGGATAAATTAGACTGTACGTTGCCAAAACTCAGGAAACAGGTGTGATGGGTCGCGTCCGCCGTAACCACCCATGGACAGGCCACAGAGGCTGGGCTGCAGGAGTTGCTGCTGTGCAGAATATGGGGAAAGCCCCTGTTTATCTGTGAGGAGAGGTCAGCAGATCTTCCCTGGGAGGAGCTCAGGAAGGTTGATAGGCAGGCCGGAGCAGGCCTTGCCCTATAGGCAGCCACCTCAGCTCCCCTGTAGGTCATGCTTAATCTTCCTGGCCACTGGCCCCTACCCCAGCCTGGTTTCTCACAGCACGGCCCTGGGGCCCCTCTCCCAATGACACCAGCCTTGATACCCTGTTCATCAGCTTCTCCTTCCCATGGATATCCTGCTGACTTCCAGCCCATCAAACCACCATCCTCCCCACAGCCAAACCCCTCTCCTACAACACAGAGAGCCTTCTCCCCACCAGGCCGAAACCAAGTCACTCCCCTGCCCTCACACCCCCACTGTTTGCTACTCCAGCTCCTAGGATTGTGGGGCAGGGACCATGCTTCCTACTCGCCCTGACAGCACCCAGCACTCACATAAATAGCAATAACACTCTGTCTGAGACGGGAGGTGGGCGCTTGCTGATGTGCTCTGGGAATTGTTGTGAGGCCAGTCCCTGGCCTGTGCTATGCAGGAGATCAGACCAGGTGATCACAATGGTCCCTTCTGGCATGGGAATCTAGGAAGCTCTGATATCAGGACTATCTAGAGAATTCTCACATTGAAGCAGTCATTTTCAAGGATGTCGAACTATCACAAGGGGCCTGTGTCACCCACACCTCTGTAGGGAAACAGACCCAGGCCAGGATGTGAAGAGGCACCTAAGTGAAGCCCATGGCAATAGAGAGAGCAGGATGGAGAATGAGACTACTAGGAAAAGCCTGGTACGTGCCACAAGCTCCTTGAATTCCCCACAGGCAGAAGAAGATTCCCTGAACTCAGCAGCATGAGGGGATCTGACTTCAGGACAGCAAAGTGAGAGGAATTAGGAAATGCACTGAGCAGAACTGATGGGCAGCAGGAGGGCGGGGACTACGGACACTCTATATTAAGGTGCAACAGACTAGAGTGCCTCCAAACCACAAGAATGCAAAGAACAAGAATGGAGGTTTCAAAAGTTAACCTGGACTGGAACTGGTGAGGGCCCAAAGGGATCTGTGGAATTAGGTCAGGTCTACACTTAAAACTTAGCTCAACCTAGCTACGCTGCTCAAGGCTGTGAAAAATGTCCTGCCTCAGCAAGGCTGAGCTGCTGTCAATGCAGCCAGGTCTATGGAGGAACTCTTCCTTCACCCTAGTTACTGCCTCTTGGGAAGGTGGATTAACTGCCTCAGGGCTGGTCTACACTGCCGGGGGGGATCAATCTAAGATACGCAACTTCAGCTATGCTATTCATGTAGCAAGTCGACCACCGCAGCTCCCCCGTCAACTCCGCTTACTCCTCCTGCCACGGTGGAGTATGGGCGTCGAATCGGGGATCCCCGATAGATCGATTACTACCCACCGATCCTGGGACTAGTGTAGACGTGGCCTCAGCAGAACTACTCCTTCCATCACGGCAGGAAGTGGCCGCACTACAGCTGCAACGCTCTAGCTGGGCCCCGGTAGTGCAGACCGTGAGGAATTCATCAAAGCATGAAGAAACACTAGAGAAAGAGCAGGCCCCTTTGTAAGCCAGGCAGGGAGATACCAAGCGGCTTTTCCAAACCCATCTCCACCAAACCCCAGGAAACCCTCTGGCCCCTCAGAAAGTAATGCAGACCTTCAGACGACAAGCTGTGGGGAGCACCTACAAATCAGTCAGGGAATAGCCACTGGCGCTACCAACCGCCACAAGCACAGAGAACGGTTTCTGAAGAGCCACAGAGATCCGGATGGACTGAATAAAAGCAAATCTGGTCCCAACCCTCCCAAAGAAAAAGGAGGGTGATGCGGGAAATGACCACTGCATGATACTAACAGCCTCAGGTACACAAAGAACTGTATGTAAAGAGACACAGCATCCCCGCACTAACAGAATTATGATCGATAACTAGCTGCGGGGTATTTTAAAGAACAAACCTGGACAAGACATTGTGGCTTTATCTGACTGAATTCAGAAGCACAGGGGGAGTAGCAGAACGTATTGGGATGTTACAAAATATCCTGCAACCTCCCTCTCCATACTCATTCAGACTGGCCTGGATAAGAACCTTGTCAAACAGACCAGACGCTGGGTGAGGGACCACAGAGTAAATGGAATAATAGGCTAATACTAAACAGCAGTGAGGGGACTAAGCAGGGAGTGGTGAGGTCTGCTCTTATTTAATAGCTGCCTTCAGGATCTGGAAGAGAGTCCAAAGAGCACACTCAGCCTGACTGTATCCATCTGCTGGCTTTTGGCTTAGGCAGACTGTGAGCTCTGTGGGGCTGGGACCATCTCTTTGTTCTGTGTTTGGCCAGTGCCTCGCACCATGGACACTGATTCTGATTAAGAGCTTTGCGGCAGGGGAGATGGTCCAGCTGGGGGGCATGTCCCAGGCAGGAGTGAGACCCCATTGCTGGGAACATTTAACACTGCATAAAACCAGAGGGAACAGACTGTAGGGGACAATCCTGCACTGGTCCAAGCAAATGGGCCGAATGTTTCCATCACTACAATAGGCAACATACAGAGTTTATGAGCTGAAGGAGACAGAGCAGTTCTGTTGCCCAGGAGTTCCAGCTGCTTCAGGTGCAAAAGAATAAGGCCAAGCTGCCTTCGGGCTGGGCGGCTCCCATCCGCTCAGTGCCCTGCGTGCTAACACGCTGGCCTATGTCTCTCTCCCATGGCAGCCGGACTCCATCCCTGCCCATGACCAGATCCAGTTCCTGCTCTCCTTTGGCGCAGGCCTGGGCAATTAGATCCCACCCAGTCACCTTTCCACTTGCCACACTCCACCTCACCGCCTGTCCCTTCAGCGTTAAGCACAGGGGCAGCTAATCATCTTGCAAGCACCCTGCACAGGACAGAGCTTCTCAGCACAGCCCCAGCTTCTCGAGCCTAAAGACAGCACTCCCAGAAACGGGATCACAGCAACTGGTCCCAGTGCAGTCTCCTCCCCCGGCTTCCTCGTGCAGCTCTGCTCACACCACGTTCCAAGCTGCATCCTGAAGGCTCCATTATAAACAATAACAATGATTCTGTGCACTTCCCAGGGAGGAAACGGGAAACCAACCCATGTGGTTTGGATTAGCCCGCAGGCTGCTGCAAGGGCTCCTGGGAAATGTGGCTGCGCAGGGCTCAACCCATTCTGGCTGAGGGACAGCACTGCCGGAGGAACAATGCTGCAGAGATGAGCTGGGCTGGGCACCTCCTTGCCAGACAAGGCACCATTCAGCTTCTGGGACTGGGTGGATGCAGGAATGTGGCTGCTCTCTCAGGATCACACACGGAGGGACCAGGGGATCGCACGGGGGCATTCAATTCCCCTTCTCCTCAGCTGATCACTCCTCAGACCCGACATTTCCCCCCCTCCGTCCTTCCCTGACCTCAGTTCCCCCCAACCCAGCGGGATTTACACTGTGCCCCATAAAGCCCGGGTACAGTACCCGCCCTGCTGGCATGCCAATCCCCCGCTCCCCCGCCTGTGTTCAGAATTCAGCAGGCTGTGCCTTTAAGTGCCCCCTCCCCCCTCCGACATGGGGCTCCAGCCAAGCCAAGCAGATGGAGTTGTTCTGCTTTGTGCCTTTCCAGTGCAGAGACAGAACCCTGGCCTCCCTCCAGCTCTTCCCTTCCCCACCAGGCTGAAGGCCTTCTGATGGGCACAGCCAGCTCTTTCCAGGCCCGAGCCGGTTTCAGGAAACAGCCGTCATTCCACGTAAGCAGTGCTGCTCCAGGCTGCAACACCAGCCTCCAGCATGCACTGCCCCTTTCCCTGGCACCAGAGGAAGGGACCAGGTTACAGCTGGACAGAGCTGCCTCTGGGGTCTCCAGCAGGTGCCCGCAGACAGTGCAAGGTGCCGTACATACCCCCATCACAAACGAGTGCTGGTGGGGAGGAGCTGCGTGTCAGCACCGCAGGCAGACGAGAGGCCTTGCTCTCAGACCACGGTGAAGGCAGGACACAAAGCAACCTGCTAGAAAATTATCCCTCCAGCAGGACAGAGGAGCTTTCAGCTGGAATGCTAATTCCCTAGTATTATGCCCATACCAGGGCTAACGTACAGGGATGCTGCTGCCCAGGGACCACGCTGTAGGGAAAGAATCCCTAGGCTGCTGACACCTTGAAACAATAGCTCTGGGAGGCATGAACAGCATCATTCATCATAATGGGTTGTTAACTCTGGAACCTAAAGATGGCTCCATAAATGCCAGCGCTGTAATGATTTTGCTGTTGGTTGCTTCACTACAACCATCCAGCTAATCCCAAACTGCCTCTGCTGCCCCTCCAGGTGCCAGAAGTCCCAGCTATCGAAGCACAGCATCTGTGGCACGCTGAGCACAGAACGCATGGGGGCAACATGAAATCAATTTATTTAATCTCAGAACAAGTCGCCCGGGGCTGCCACATGGACTGTGCAAGTCAGATCCAGACTGAACTCAATAGCTGCCATGTATCCCATGCTACTGCAGCAGAGCAGAGCAGGATCAGAGACCTCACAACATGATTCAGATCCAGCGTGGCACAGAGCACACGGGGCCTCCACCATGGGGTGTCTTGCACCTCCCTCTGAAGTACCTGGACCAGGAGGCTGGGGGACAACAATGGTATGATCCAGCCTTTGCATTCTTCTCCCCTAAGGAACCCAACACAGCCATTCCTTTAGCCTCCTACCCACTCCTGGGTGGGGGTAAATAGCATCACCCCACTTTACGCACACAGAGTGTAGAAGTGACCCAGTCAGGGACAGAGCTGAGACCTGTCCCTGTCCCCTGCTCCCACCATAGACAAGCAGTGCCACAGAGCATGGAGGGAGGGGTGGGTCAGGCAGCACACACGGGCCCCTGGAGCCGAGGAGCATCCTGTGGGGCTCTCTGCGCTGGCCCCTTGGGAAGATGCACTGCCCAGATCAGGGGTCCCGGAGGAGCCATGGGCAGCCCACCCCAGCTGGAGGAAAAGCAGCCAGGACTCAGAGATCACGACTGTCAGTGTAGGAAACAAAGTCTCAGAGGGGAGGCTGATCCCCCGAACAAACACCTGGAGCGGGGGGCGTCAAGCAGAGAAGCCCTCCGAGACAGGAGCCCCTCCCACCCCAGGCCCAGGGCGAAGCAAAAACAGGAGACACTGCGCAGCCCCAGCAGCACAGCACAGCTCCCCAGCATGCACTGTGCCACCATCGGGCTCGCACAGGCTGGGCTGCACTGCATGATGGGAGCTGTAGTCTCTGTGGGCTGCACTTAGGTGCAGCACCTGCCTGGGAGGCGGTGTGTTCAGCAGGGAGCTGCCAGGGGGATGGCAGCTCTGCCGCCAGCAGAGATGTGGGAGACCCAGCCCCGGGTGGGGGGTGAACCACGGGCTTGGGGAGGCTAGCCCCCCACTGACCTGCCCCTTCTGCCCAGGCTCCCCGGGAGCCCAGAGCCCCGGGCCTGCCCGAGCACCCAGCCTCCCCCGCAGTCCCGGAGCGGCCGGCCGGCGGGCGGGCAGCTAGCTGACCATGGCCCCCAGCGCCCTGGGCAGGCAGGCAGCATGGCCCCCACTCCCCAGCACCGGCTGGGCGGGCAGCGTGAGCACTGGCTCCAACTGCCCAGAGCCCCTGGCTGCAGGCCCGCCCCAGCAGGGGCGCTGGAGCCCTCCCAAAAGGGGGGTGCCAGGGGCCCCGCCCGAGGTGCAGGTGAAAGCAGCCCCCTCCTGTGTCCCAGGCACCCACATGGGAAGGAGGAGCCGCAGCGGAGCATGGCGGGAGGGGCCAGGGGGTGGAGGGGGGGCCACGGGCAGTTTGGGTAGGCTTAGCCTTCCCCTGCCTTTGCTACCCGTCGCCCATGGTCCAGCCACCAGCTCCTCAAGCCCCACGCTGAGCCTGCAAGGACCTCCCGCGATCCCCGCCGCCTCCCAGACGTTCCTGAGGGGCTGGCTTTGAACCCGCCCCACGGGGTGCAGGCATGCGCTGGGCCCCGTCACCAAACCCACTCAACACTCGGACCTACACACAGAGCTGAGCGATGTCCCTCATTCCCATCCTAACTCCCCTCTCCCCGACCTGTACGTTTCAGACGCAAGCAGAGTGGTCAGTCCTGTAAGGGAACCAGGTGGAATGATGCCAGGCACATGTATTCTTTGCAGCTGGGCACAGACCCTCCCTCCCGCCTGGAGGGCAGTGGGTCTCAACCTGGGGGGCTGCAGACTACGGCGAAGATTTCCAAAGGGGTCCGCACCTCCATTTGAAATCTTTTAGGGGTCCACAAATGAAAAAAGGTTGAAGCCACTGCTGTAGGAGCCAGAGCGCTGGAGGTGCCGGGTAGCTGGATACCCCCATGCAGCCAGGACCTCCCCATGCCCTTTGTCTGCAGCTGGCCCTGCCCCCATAGACAGCCCAGGAGCATCCATCCCCACTGGACAGTGCTGGGGGTCACTGTGGAAACAGGCATTTCCTAACCTGGTCAGACAGAGACACCTCAGTCCTGGGCCGCACCAGGTATCCAACCCACCCCTCTCCTCCAAGGGCCACCCAGTCCACTGGTGCTTCCCTTCCCCTGGCACAGCTGCTGGGGGCCTGACAAGAACGGTCACTCCAAGGGGAGTTTGTTAGGGCCAAGCTAGTCTGGAGCCTGCCTGGCCCACAGGGTAGCAGCTAGAGAGGCCTCAAGGCCAGCAGGGGGCACTGGGCAGGTACAGAGACCCAGCACCAGAGTCACTCTTTTTGCAGCCTGGCAGGAAGTGCAGCTGAGACAGAGCTGCCCTCCACTGCTCGCTCCTGAGATTGCAGGGCAGGAGCTTGAACTGAGCTCAGCTCATTAGCAGGGCAAGGGGAAGGGTCCCCTTCCTTCCCCACCCAACAGCTGCCCAAGGGGACCGTCTCAACAGCTCTCCCCTCCCGAGCAAACAGCCCCGGCTAATCCCAAACTGGCCACGCTGTCCCGACACACCAATATCCACCTCACACACCACAACCAGCTAGATCCCTGCACGGACTGTCACACTCTCACACACATCCCCCCAGGCCATGTGCAAAGCTCAGGCCAATTCCCACCAAAATCTGCCATAACCAAGGGGGGCCACTGATGCAAAGCCCTGCCCAGCCCTGAGGGGGGACAGCCTGCAGCCACATGTTAAAGGGGAGGCAGAGGCCTTGTCTCCTCCAGCGGATCGTGAGGGAGAGATTCCCTCCAGTTATCAGGGATCATAAAGGAAGAGGAAATCTGGCCTGGGCCCGAGGGAAAGGAGAAAGATGCTACAGACACCATCGGAGCAGCCTGCCACTGACTCATGAATGGATGCTACCGCGTGAAGCCCTACTAAGGGCAGACTGCACCCCCTTGTGTTCAGCCCATCACGAGCAGAGCCAGGAGGGGTATCTGAGCAGGGTAGCATTCGGGGCAGACAGACAGGGCCACGCTAGCAAAGCGACACCCCCCAGCTTAGGCAGACAGAAGGAGTATGATACAACAGACATAAAACAGAAGTTCCATTTAATAAGCAGCAAACTCCTGAATGTTCACTCCAGACCTCCAGCCATGAGGGACACTGGGCTCTCTTACTCGTCTAAGGCTTATCCTACTGATATTTTGAAACAAACCCCATATCTCTAACTTGATTCAGATTTTCTCACATGACATGATCACGTCACTAATGCCTGGCTGGGAAAAGTGCCCCCCCCCCCGCCGTAGGGGCGACAAGGAGCTTTGAGCACTCACTCCAAACCCCCGAGGCGAGCCAGAGCCGGGCTGAGCTCACCTGTGGCCTGAGATGTGCAAAGCGCTCATCACCCTGCACTCTGCTACACATTCAGGTGCTCTCCACACCCCTACGGGCCAGGAACCACAGCCTAACACGGTCAAACCACAGCCGTGGTGGGCCGTTAAAAAAGCTAATGCGGTCTTGGGATGCATCAGGCGAGGTATTTCCAGTAGAGATAAGGAGGTGTTAGTACCATTATACAAGGCACTGGTGAGACCTCATCTGGAATACTGTGTGCAGTTCTGGTCTCCCATGTTTAAGAAGGATGAATTCAAACTGGAACAGGTTCAGAGAAGGGCTACGAGGATGATTCGAGGAATGGAAAATCTGTCTTATGAAAGGAGACTCCAAGAGCTTGGCTTGTTTAGCCTAACAAAAGAAGGCTGAGGGGAGATATGATTGCTCTTTATAAATATATCAGAGGGATAAATACCAGGGAGGGAGAGGAATTATTTAAGCTTAGTACCAATGTGGACACAAGAACAAATGGGTATAAACTGGACACTAGGAAGTTTAGACTTGAAATTAGATGAAGGTTTTTAACCATTAGAGGAGTGAAGTTCTGGAACAGCCTTCCAAGGGGAGTAGTGGGGGCAAAAGCCATATCTGGCTTCAAGACTAAGCTTGATAAGTTTATGGAGGGGATGGTTTGAGATAGCCCAACTTTGGCAATTAATTGATCTTTGATTATTAGCAGGTAAATATGCTCAATAGCCTGTGATGGGATGTTAGATGAGGTGGGATCTGAATTACTACAGAGAATTCTTTCCTGGGTGCTGGCTGGTGAGTCTTGCCCACATGCTCAGGGTTTAACTGATCGCCATATTTGGGGTCGGAAAGGAATTTTCCTCCAGGGCAGATTGGCAGGAGCCCTGGGGGGTTTTCACGTTCCTCTGCAGTGTGGGGCACGGGTCACTTGCTGGAGGATTCTCTGCACCTTGAGGTCTTTAAACCACAATTTGAGTACTTCAATAACTCAGACATAGGTTAAGGGTTTGTTACAAAAGTTGGTGGGTGAGATTCTGTGGCCTGCGCTGTGCAGGAGGTCAGACTAGATGATCATAATGGTCCCTTCTGACCTTGAAGTCTTTGAGTCACCCCAGCTGGCTGAGAGGGACCTGAGGGCTTGGTCACTTTGATGCTTCAGCTAGGCATGCCAACAAGATTCTATTGAATCATTAGTGAAGCATGTGTGTGTGTGTGTGTGTGTGTGTGTCTCACTTCCTGGCCCAGCGGATCCCTGCCTGTTTATTTGCTTCTCCTCAGTGAAAGGCATTTGGCGGCTTCTCCATTTGGACTCGACTGCCCTCAGTTATTCTTAGAAATCAGTGACCTCGGAACGCTCCCTGGGAGTCGAAAATAAACAGAACCCCAGAGTCCTGTGCACAGGCCTGCAAGGCCTGCCTTTGTTCCAGGCTTGGGTTTCATGCTGCAGAGCCACTGGCTTAGAGCGCAGCTTGTGCCATCTCCTTGGGCAAGGAGGAACTTGCCCATCCTGCCCCTGCACTGGTGCTTTGCCCCACCCAGGCACCCAGAGGCAGGGGCAGGTGGGCAGGTGCACAGGGATACGGGATGGAGCGTAAGGGGTGAAGATGTGCCGAGAGCAGCATGTGAGCTGCAGATCAAGCACGGGCTCTCCCCTGCTCATTGACTCCTGTGTGCACATGGAAGAGGAGAGTCCCTGGAACACAATCACACCTTGCAGGGCAGCTTTGCCAGCCTTGGATCAAGGCTTCCCCAGCTGGGAACCCAGATCTAAACACACTTGCCTGGCAACGGGAGCTCAGCAAACATCCCCCACTCCCCAAGCGCCAGGTGAGCCATAACCAGCCAGTGTTTCATCAGCACCACCAGCTCCAGGCTGCCAGTAGCCACATGTTTGGCCCTCCCCAGCTCTGCACCTCTTACGACACTGCCCCCACAGCCTCAGCCGCCCATCTCTGTGCTGCCCCCTGCACAAGGGACACCCTCCCTGAGCCGTTCTCCTGAGCAAGGGCGAAAGGACACACGCCATGCAATGACTGGGGTCAATGGAAAGAGATCTAAATCGGTATTTCTCCCTGGAAACAGTGAAACAAGCCCCAGCAGAGCCAGAACAGGTCACAGAAGGGCAATAGTTCATCAGGTCTCAGCCCCCAGGGGTGCTCCTGAGCCCACCGGGAGTCTAGCCCCTTTCAAGCCCTCGATTCGATAGAGGATGGCCTCTTGCCATTAAGTTCCTGGGGTCACAGCTGATGGCTGGGAGTCACCCTGACACTGTCAACCTAGGCAGCAGTGACCCTGAGTTCAGAATCCTGACAAAAGGAAGAAAGGAGAGTAGCAAAATACAGACCCTGGACTTCAGAAAAGCAGACTTTGACTCCCTCAGGGAACTGATGGGCAGGGTCCCCTGGGAGGCTAATATGAGGGGGAAAGGAGTCCAGGAGAGCTGGCTGTATTTTAAAGAAGCCTTACTGAGGGTGCAGGAACAAACCATCCCGATGTGCAGAAAGAATAGCAAATATGGCAGGCGACCAGCTTGGCTTAACAATGAAATCTTTGATGAGCTTAAACACAAAAAGGAAGCTTACAAGAAGTGGAAACTTGGACAGATGACTAGAGAGGAGTATAAAAATATTGCTAGATATTGCAGGGGTGTAATCAGGGAGGCCAAAACACAACTGGAGTTCCAGCTAGCAAGAGATGTGAAGGGTAACAAGAAGGGTTTCTACAGGTATGTTAGCAACAAGAAGACGGTCAGGGGAAGTGTGGGATCCTTACTGAATGGGGGAGGCAACATAGTGACAGAGGATGTGGAAAAAGCTGAAGTACTCAGTGGTTTTTTTACCTCAGTCTTCACAGACAAGGTCAGTTCCCAGACTGCTGCACTGGGCAGCACAGTATGGGGAGGAGGGACGCAGCCCTCAGTGATGAAAGAACAGGTTCGGGACTATTTAAAAAAGTTAGGAATGCACAAGTCCATGGGTCCAGATCTAATGCATCCAAGGGTGCTAGGGAGTTGGCTGATGTGATTGCAGAGCCATTGGCCATTATCTTTGAAAATTCATGGCGATTGGGGGAGGTCCCGGACGATTGGAAAAAGGCAAATATAGTGCCTGGCTTTAAAAAAGGGAAGAGAACCTGGGAAACTACAGACCGGTCAGCCTCACTTCAGTCCCCGGCAAAATCATGGAGCAGGTCCTCAAGGAATCCATTTTGAAGCACTTGGAGGAGAGGAAGGTGATCAGGAACAGTCAACATGGATTCACCAAGAGCAAGTCATGCCTGACCAACCTGATTGCCTTCTACGATGAGATAACCGGCTCTGTGGATATGGGGAAAGCAGTGGATGTGCTATATTTTGACTTTAGCAAAGCTTTTGATACGGTCTCTCACAGTATTCTTGCCAGCAATTTAAAGAAGTATGGATTGGATGAATGGACTATAAGGTGGATAGAAAACTGGCTACATCGTCGGGCTCAACGGGTAGTGATCAACGGCTTGAAGTCTAGTTGGCAGCTGGTATCAAGCAGAGTGCCCCAAGGATCGGTTTTGTTCAACATATTTATTAATGATCTGGATGATGGGATGGATTGCACCCTCAGCAAGTCCGCAGATGACACTAAGCTCGGGGAAGAGGTATGCTAGAGGATAAGGATAGGGTCCAGAGTGACCTAGACAAATTGGAGGATTGGGCCAAAAGAAATCTGATGAGGTTCAACAAGGACAAGTGCAGAGTCCTGCACTTAGGACAGAAGAATCCCATGCACCACTACAGGCTGGAGACTGACTGGCTAAACAGCAGTTCTGCAGAAAAGGACCTGGGGATTACAATGGATGAGTAGCTGAATATGAGTCAACAGTGTGCCCTTGTTGCTAAGAAGGCTAACGGCATTTTGGGCTGTATAAGCAGGGGCATTGCCAACAGATCGAGGGATGTGATCATTCCCCTCTACTCAGCACTGGTGAGGCCTCATCTGGAGTACTGTGTCCAGTTTTGGGCCCCACACTACAAGGAGGATGTGGAAAAATTGGAAAGAGTCCAGCGGAGGGCAACAAAAATGATTAGGGGGCTGGAACACATGACTTATGAGGAGAGGCTGAGGAAACTGGGATTGTTTAGTCTGCAGAAGAGAAGGATGAGGGGGGATTTGATAGCTGCTTTCAACTACCTGAAAGGGGGTTCCAAAGAGGATGGATCTAGACTGTTCTCAGTGGTAGAAGATGACAGAACAAGGAGTAATGGTCTCAAGTTGCAGAGGGGGAGGTTTAGGTTGGATATTAGGAAAAACTTTTTCACTAGGAGGGTGGTGAAGCACTGGAATGGGTTACCTAGGGAGGTGGTGGAATCTCCTTCCTTAGAGGTTTTTAAGGTCAGGCTTGACGAAGCCCTGGCTGGGATGATTTAGTTGGGGATTGGCCCTGCTTTGAGCAGGGGGTTGGACTAGATACCTCCTGAGGTCCCTTCCAACCCTGATATTCTATGATTCTATTGTAGGGGGTGCTCAGCTGCTGCACTGATTGCAGCTGGAGAGAGGCAGGCAGGGCTTGGAGCTATGTTCAGATTGCTCTGGTCTCCAGGGGCTGAAATACTGCGAGAGTGGCTGTCCGCGTGGTACTGCACTCCCGAGAACTCAGGAGAGGTGCTCGCTTTATGTCGCTAACATAAAGTGCTCCCTGAGAGACTGAAAAAGCCACCGGAAAATGCACAGCACTGCAACCCCCCAGCCCACCTCTGCACGCCCACCCCCATGCATCTGCCCTGGACCCGTCACAAGCAGATCCACCATGCTCCTGCTTGGGTCCCAGGGGACACCTGAAGTGGGGGCCTTACCAGGGCTCTTCTGGCTCCAGCAATTCAAAGCCCATGACCCCCTAAGAAGAGGGAGGAGAAGTGGCAGCACAGGGCATGGGGGCTGCAGATTCCCTCAGAGCCGCTCTGAGTGACATGCTGCATGCTGGGGCAGGACTTCACCGTCGCAGGTATCACTCACCTGCCCCAGGAAAACCTGATACAATAGGAGGTCCTATTACAGCCCCAAAAGGAGAGTGAGCAGCAATTCCTCCCGACCCAAGAGCGGTGCCCCACCCACATCCCCACACTCTTCCCCCTGGCTTGCATTCCCGCAAGGAGGGAGGGGGATGAGAGGATCACGCATCCACATGCTGTTAGCCGGCAGTGCTCGTAGGACAGCACAGTCCTCTCAGAGCGCGCACAAGCTGAGCCAGACTCCTTCCCTTCTTCCACTTCCTCCTTTGGTTTCTCCCTTCATGTGCCACTTCCCTCATTCACGCTCCCTAACACACCCACCCCCCAATGGAAGAACCGAGACCTTACCACCCCTTCCAGCACAGCTTCCTGTCTGGAGAGGGTCTGACACCACTAGCATGGGGCACAGAGCCCAAGAAATCCCAGCACCCTCCTGTGCCCCAATACCAACAAGCCTACAGAGTTTAACCCCCCTGCCTAGCCGGCATGGCTCAGGGCTTCAGCTAGTCACCCACAAGGGTCAGGAAGGAATCATTCCCTGCCAGTGTATTCTGGGGTTTTTCCCCCCCTCCTTCCTCTGAAGTATCAGAGATGGCCATGGCTGAAGACGGGACACTGGAGGGGCTGGGTACAGAGAATTCTCCTTCTCCAGTGCTTGGCTGGTGGGCCTTGCTCGCATGCTCAGGGTCAACAGCTTCCATATGAGGTGAGATTAATAGGCCTAGTGTGGAGACAGGAAATAAGGAAGTGTTATTTACTGCTTCTCATAACACAAGAACTAGGGGCCACCAAATGAAATGAATAGGCAGCAGGTTTAAAACAAAAAAAAAAGGAAGTATTTCTTCACACAGCATACAGGTAACCTGTGGAACTCCTTGCCAGAGGATGTTGTGAAGACCAAGACTATAACAGGGTTCAAACAAGAACTAGATAAGTTCATGGAGGACAGGTCCATCAATGGCTATTAGCCAGGATGGGTAAGGAATGGTGTCCCTAGCCTCTGTTTGTCAGAGGATGGAGATGGATGGCAGGAGAGAGATCACTTGATCATTACCTGTTAGGTTCACTCCCTCTGGGGCACCTGGCATTGGCCACTGTCAGCAGACAGGATACTGGGCTAGATGGACCTTTGGTATGACCCACTGTGGCCGTTCTTATACTGATCATCATATTGAGCGTGGGGAAGGAATTTTCCCCAGGTCAGAGTTGCAGGGACCTGGTGGGGGGAGAGGAGGTTTGCCTTCTCCTGCAGCACGGAGCGTGGGTTACCTACAGGGATCGTGTGGGCAGCCCACCCCATCAATTCCCGGCTGCTGCAGGAGTCTCAGGCAGTGCTGCACGTCGCTCCCTCCTGTTTTTGGCCAGTGACACACACCAGTTCAGTCTCCTGAGGGCTGGAATGCTTTAGTCTAATCCCGGTCATTGGTCTTAACACAGGGGTAAGCGGGTGGGTTGGTGGCCTGTGCTAGACAGCAGGTCAGACTGGATGGTCCCTTCTGGCCTTTGACTCTATGACTATGAGGAGACCAGGAAGGACTCCCACTCCCATGGCCAAGTGCACTGTGAAGCTGCCTCGGGTGAGCTCCCAGAGTAGATGGACTGACAGCAAATCGTCCCCACCAGCCAGGACTCAGGGAGAGGCTGGCCGCCCCCCAACAGCCCTCAAACAGTTAACAGCAGCCACCAAGATGCACATGGAGTGTCTGCACCACAGGCCCTCTGGCTTCTTTCCACTTGGGGTTCCAGCAGCCAGCTCCATTCCCCAGGAAGACGGGTTTGGCCACAGCCTCTGGCCTCCCCTGGAGGAGCCAGCGCGGCAGGGCTCTCCAGCTGTGTGGGCTATTTATAGTAACCCACACTAGGCCGGGGCTTTCCCCTTGAAAACAAGCATGGAGACATTCTCCTGGCAGTGCCCGAGCGGCTGACGGGGCTCTGAGGCTTGCCAGCTCGGTCACATTTGGCAGCCTGGATACTGTGTACACAGGAAGACAATGCACTGCACTGTCAGCAGGGCAGCCTCTCAGCTCACTGTCAACTTGCACTTAGCAGGAGCAGTGCAGGAGCACCAGGTACAGGAGCTATGGCCTCAGTGCCAGGTCTGGGCACAGGCCAAGCCCTCCAAGACTCTGCTCCTGTCGCTGGTCACGCAGCTGACTCGGCAGACCTTGTGAGGTGGCATGTACAGCAGGGGCAATCAGAAGCAGACTCCAGCCTTTCCTTGCAGTGGACACTGGAGGGCAGAGGCTCACGGAAAGCAGAGATGGCTACGATGGCACTTAACAGACTCGCGCGCCTGCGGTTCCAAGGCCAGTGATTTAACAGCTCTCGTCCAAGCCCTGATCACCTGGTGTCTTGACTTCTCTCCTTGTCTGCTGCCACCTGGCCTCACTCAGCCTCCTTCCGAACGCTGCCAGCAAGATCGTCTTGCTGGCCCTGGGACCGCACCAGGTGTCCTTTGTGTCCATCCACTGGCCTCCCCGTCTCCACCACCTCAAACACACACTACATGTCCTCGCTTTCAGAGCCCTTCACGCTCCACCCCAACTCTGCCAGGGACGCCAGCCGCAGTCACCTGCTTCTCCCACGTTCACACTGCCATCCCTCCATGTGGGAAAACACCCTGGTCAAAACTCCCAAGACCACCACCCGACCCTCCTTCCAGTCCCTCCCTACGCCCACCTTGCCATGAGGCCGAGAGAATACTGCTGTGACTCACTGATCGCTGCCAGCACCTGGTTTGGCACATCTACAACTTGTGCATGCAGCTGGCCTGTGCTAAAACACCCCGTCGGTGCTGTTCCCTCGTCCTCTCCTCCCCACCCACTTGTCTGCCTCACTCACCTGGTCTGTGTCAGACTGTAAGCTCTCTGAGGCAGAGACTGTCCTTCACTGGGTGTACACTGCACAGCTGTTAGTACAATGGCCCTGCACCCAGTCCAGCACTGCAACACAAATAATCAGTGGGCTGGTTCTTCAGCGCTGGAGGGGGACAAGCTTCTGAGATGGACAGAGAGCAAAGGTGGATGGGTGGGATGACGTAGGCCAGAAACACCTGCAGTACTGGGGGCCGCAATCTGACAATGAGGAGGGTAGGAGTGAAGGTCTACGGAACTGAAAACAAAAGGGCATCTCTTACAGGCTGTCAGGCAGGAGGCGAGCAAGACCTGCTCCCAAGAGCAGGCTCCTGCACTCCTGAGGGATTTAATCACCTGCCTAGCTGATGGCAAACAGAGATGCCCAAACTAGGTTACTGCCCGTGGGCATTAGAATCCAGAAAGTACGGAGCCCTGCCCCAGCTCCGTATCTTACTGTAGGGAGGGAATGATTGAGAATATGGAAGCTTGGAACTAGTGGCCACCAGCTACATGGCTTCAGCACAGTGAGGAAGGGGATCCCAGAGCACAATGTACACGGGGAACACATGGGAACCAGGAAAGCTAGCTAGTAAGGCCTTAACCCAGGGGTCGGCAACCTGTCAGAAGTGCTGTGCCGAGTCTTCCTTTATTCACTCTAATTTAAAGGTTCCGCGTGCCAGTCATACATTTTAACCTTTTTAGAAGGTCTCTTTCTATAAGTCTATAATATATAACTAAACAATTGTTGTATGTAAAGTAAATAAGATTTTTAAAATGTTTAAGAAGCTTCATTTAAAATTAAATTAAAATGCAGAGCCCCCTGGGCCGGTGGCCAGGAGCTGGGCAGTGTGAGTGCCACTGAAAATCAGCTCGTGTGCCGCCTTCGGCACGTGTGCCATAGGTTGCCTACGCCTGCCTTAACCTAATGGTTTTGCTGATTTAACTACCAGTATAGTTAAAGTGGCAGAGCTCCCTAGTGTAGATGCAGTTATATCAGTATATACCAGCATAGCTTATTCTGGTTCGTACGCTATACCAGTACTGAGTGCCTGGTTCAAGCGGGTTCATACTAGGACTCTTACTGGCATAAGTTTCTGTTGGTCTCCCTTGTGTTATGGTACAAACTGCTGCAGTACCTTCCCCTGGGCTGGGCACTGCGGCTCGGCCCTGTCATACCCCAGCTGCTGCACGCCCTCTGCAGCGTCTGAAGAGACACCTTTCTTTCTGCCGCTGAGCTTGCACGGCTCCTGCTCCCCACAGGCCAAGGAAATTGGGACTTCATTCCTGGACCAGGCAGCAGCAGGCAGCTTGTAGCTTTACGTGGAGCCAGCCCCGTGGGGTTGGTCGCAGAGGTGGGCTAACAGGCATTCCAAAATCACACTGGGAATAAGGGGGGGTGGGGGTGGTCAGGCTTCCAATCACTGCAATCCCCAGGCAGCAGAGTTCAAAAATTGACCAGAGCAGTTGCTGTCACTGTGGACCTGTTGATGGAGGACTGCTTCTACCGGTACAGATACCACAGCATCTGCACAGGCGGCCTACTGGTGGAACAGAGCCGGGGAGGATTGATGCCAGTCAGGGAGGTGGTTTTCAGCCACTGGGGTTTTACCAGCAGGACTGCAAGTCGACTGTGGATGCACACAAAGGGTATGTCTACACTGCAGTGGAGAGGGATACCTGAGTTAGCTTTTACTGGGGCAGCTCGCTAAATGGAGCAGTGAAGCCGCGGCAGTGCCCGTTAGCCACCCAAGTACTTACCCAGGGGCCTGGGCAGGCCTGTCCTCAGGCAGTTAGCCTGTGCCACCACCCAAGACACTGTGGCTGCACCGCGATTTGTAGGGAAGTCAGCGGAGGTTGCCACATGTGCCGTAATCACCCTTGACAGCAGCGTAGGCATGAGATACGTTGATATGAGGCACATTTCACCGGCAGAACTGTGGCGCCCAAGCCTGGCCTGTATTGTTATAAAATCCCAGCTCTAGCCGACAGTGACCCTGTCGACGGTGACACTACACCTTTTTACATATAGCTCAACTCTTCTCAGTGCTCTAACATCTGAAATGTGGGGTGCCTCCTGGGAAGGTGGGTACGGTGAGTGAGCCAAATTTGGGGTCATGTGTCCATGGGGTTCTCCAGATGCTGACCACCAAAAAAACAGCTTTGCTAAAGGGTGACATTTTTGCAACTTTTTTTTTTAACCCAGCCTTGGGAATGAAACCCTACCTCTGATCCTAGCACAGGGATCTTGCTCGCTGAACGGGCACCCCCAGAGAGTGCACAGCACCCACTAGCCCTTTGGAGGAGGAAAAGTGAAAACAGGAGGAAGACAGAGGAGCCTACAGGGTTTGTAGGCTGGAAGCATTAAACTGAGAACCTTCAAATCTGATTCGTGCTTAGCTCACAGAGATAAGCAGCAAGCCCCTGACCCAGGCCCTCCCAGCCAGTGTTAATTGGAGTCCGACCACGGGCACTCAGGAAAGTGTCTGTATTGGGAGAACATAATGGAAGTGTAAAGTGTGTGTGTGTGTGTGTGTGTGTGTGTGTGTGTGTGTGTGTGTGTGTGTGTAATAGACATAAGACTCTTTGCTGGCAGGGGAGGGGGCTCAGGGGAATAGGAGTGAGGGGTTGGGGGACTCAAGTGAGGCAATGGGGATTAGGGGGAGTGGGTGGGGACTGATATTGGGAAGGGGGACATGGAGGTGAGTAGCAGATAGGGGTAGAAGTACCTGTCAGTCTCACATTCTTCCCTCCCAGGTGTGTGCCAGGATCTGAGGGGCTCTCTTGTGGGGGCTACCTCCTTCTCCCTACCTTCACACGAGTGCTGGGATCCAAGGGACCTAGCTCCTCTGGGGGGGCCCGAGCCCCTCTGCCTGCCCCTCCCCGGGGTGCACCAGGAGCAGGGGGGACCCTGCCCATCTATGGAAATCTTACCCCCTCAAATCAGCCTGGGGGAGGGCATGCCTTTCTGTGGGTGCCTGAGCCCCTCCTCCAGCCTCCCCTCACGTGAGCTGAGATCTGAAAGGCCCTGTCCCTCTCGGGGAAATCTGAGCCCCCTCCCTGTCCCCCATGTGGCAGCCTTCAAATCTGTTCAGGGCTGCTCTAAAGAGGATGGTGATTCATTGTTCTCCATGTCCCCTGCAGGTAGGACAAGAACAAATGGGCTAAATCTGCAGCAGGGAGATTGAGATTAGCAACTAGGAAGAACTGTCTAACTCTAAGGGCAATTAAGCTCTGGGGACCTGCTTCCAAGGGACGTTGTGGAATCGCATCACTGGAGGTTTATAAGAACAGGTTGGACAAACCCCTCTCATGGCTAGTCTAAGTTCACCTGGTCCTGCTCAGCGCAGGGGTCACGAGGAGACAACCTCTTGAGGTCCCTTCCAGCCCCACGTAGCTATGATCCTGTGCCTGCCAGGATCTGTGGAACCCCTGCCCCCCAGGTGTGAAGCTGGACACATGCCTCCTGGGAACATGCACCAAGGCAACATTGCTGACCCTGGGAACAGGTGTGCCTGATGCATACTACAGGCTTTCCAGCATCAGGGAGTGGAAATGGAAACACTCGCGGCCCGAATGGAGTGGCTCACACATCCCAGAGCTATCATTTCAGGCTGTATTCATCTCCCTGGGGTATTCCCAGCTGAATGAGAACATCTGATTGAGGTGAATGGGACACCTCACACCTCTCTGACTCCTCTATGCTGCAGAGGGATGTGTAGAGCCCCTTCCCTCCACCCTCCCTAAATGGTCCCCCTTTCAGCAGGAGAGTGGACTGCCAGCCTACAATTGTTAAGGTAGAAACCACTTTTCTGTTAAAGCTCAACTCTTCGAAGCGTTCTAAAATCCGCACCATTACTTGGGTTACCTTGAAATCTACTATCTCTCATGGGGGCAGACGGTACAGTTAGTGACCCTAATGTGGGGTCTTCTGACCAAGGGGTTCCTGAAATACAGACTCCTGGGAAAAAACAGCATTTAATAAAGTTCACAGATTCTAAAGGGAGGAGAGAGACACCAGTCTTCTCTCACAGGCTTTACGTTCCTGTAACCACCTTGTAATAAAGCTGTCAAGTGTTTGGGACACAATATAACGTCTTTCTTTCACCAGCCCTAATAGCCACTACACAAGCTAAACATTTCAAAGCATAACCATTATTCCCATTCCACTATAACAAAGTATATTTTGGGGGGTACTTAGGAATCACATAACCACATGGTCTAGCAGAGAGAACAGTGGAGTGGGACTCAGGAAACCTGGGCTCTATTCTCAGCTCTGCCAGTGGAATGACTTTGGCCAAGTCACTTTAATCACTCTGTGCCTCAGTTTCCCTATCTGTACAATGGAGATAATGCCGTTTCCCTCCTTGCGACATACAGATGAAAAGCACTATATAAGAGCTAGACATTATCATCATTATCTGGCAGGAGCAGTATCTGAACTGCACACCTACATGACTACAACTGCTTAATGACCAGACTCCTACCATTATTTCTTTTTCTGTTAAAAAAAAAACAAACAGGAAATTAAATGACAAACACTGTTATTAACCCAGAGCTAATGTTACCCAGTGGTGTCTCGGGCCCTTCAAGAACACCAGGTTGAGCAAAACTCCAACTTGTGAAAAGCAAAAGGAATACTGAGTTATTGTAAACAGCCATGCAACCAGAGCTCACACCCGTAAAACACACTAACATAGCACTCTGTCTTTGCAGTGCATTGACCAGGAGCTCCCGATGCTCAACCGGCCCAGCCTACTCCACAGAAAGACCAGCCCCTCTGCATCTCCCTGAGTCAGTTCATCCCCATGTGCAAGATGCCATCAGCACTCTGCTTCCACTCACCCTTCAGTAAACCCACAGACACACTCACCTCCTGTCACAGGGAAAGGAGCAATTACAGACAAGTAGCAGATACCCTGCCCATGAGGGAAGTTTCTTGCTAACCCCCCACTCCTTGTGGTTGGTTCAGGCCCTCAAACGAGAGGCCTCATGTGCCTTGTACATCTGGGCCTAATGTAACTGGTTATTTTCATTATCCATATACATGTCCAATCCTTATGGGAATCTTACTAAGCTCTTGGCTCATTAATAGCCTGTGGCAGTGAGTTCCACAGGTTAATGATACACTGTGAATACATTCCCTTTATCATTGCTAATTCTGCCTCCTTCCAATTTTCCCCTCATTGTTGTATGTGGGAAAGGGTGAATGGCAGCACCCCACCCACCTCCTCTATACTGGTAGTCAGTCAAATGAGGGCACTGGAATATTATTCTCCCTCCTAGTCTTTATGCAGCCTGCTTGCTGGTTTGACGACCAATGCACACTAAGCTGTCCACGGCGATGCCCAGGTTTTTCCCGGAAGGAACCCAATGAAGTGTCCAAGGCCTGGTCTGCACAAGAATTTACATCAGAAAATCCACCCCCAGAGAGACGAAGCTAAGCCGACCTAGCTCCCAGGGTAGAAAGCACTAAGTCAACAGAAGAATTCTCCCGTTGACCTAACTGCCTCTCGGGGAGATGGATTGTCTATGGTGATGGGAGAAGCCCTCCCGTGCATATAGGTAGTGTCTACGATGCACTACTGTAGCACTTTAAGTGTAGATGTGCCCTACATTCACAATCCTCGTCCTAGGACAGAGATTTGTGTTACCCGCTCGGAGAGCTGACCCTTTATCCCTACTGATTTCTATCTCTCAGCCAGCCAGAGACTGCTCCATGACACTGCTCCATTCTATGGTGACCAGTCTGTAGTCAACAGCCTCTCCAGGGAGCTTTGCTAGCACCTTGCCATGCGGTATAGATCCCTCCAGGCAGCTCTGCCGGGCAACTGACCTCTCTGTGCTCAAGGAACTGCTTTGCACCCTCCAGTTCCAAATGCAGGAGCAGCAAGCCTTCAGCACTACCCAGCCTGTGCCATTCGTGCCTGCCTCTCCCCAGCTTGAATAGGCATGGTACGTGGCAGGATGGTGCGCTAGCACCATTTCCAAGTTGCTATTTGTCCTCTAAAATCTTGGCTTTCATTAACAAAAGGAAGTCTCTAGCTGTTACGGCTGCAATGAAACCTTGAAAACATGATGTGAGCATAATTGAGGCAGTGACACCTGTCAAGTCTGTAGGCGGCAGAGGAGTGAACACCCCATTCACATTCCTGGGTGTTAGAGCAGCATCAGCTGAGTTACATGTTAACTAGGTCACTGCTTGTCAGATGATAGATATAAGGAGAGGATCGTACCCAAACAGATCTGCCCATACGCTTTAATGATGGTGCTTTTTGGCACCATGAGTGGGTGGGCCTGGAAGAGAACCTCACTTATTTTTTTCTGCAGGCAAAAGGGAGTCAAGCTCCAGGCCCCTGCGCCACCAAGGAACATCTGCACAATCTGTTGCGAGCGGTGCCCCATGTGGATGGAGCCTGGAAGAGAACCGCTACCTTTTCTCTTCCAGTTCAACCTCTAAGCCGCAGACCACCTCGCCCATAGCCCTTACGTCTGCCCATGCAATCTGGACCCAGCCGCTGGCGTGTCACCCAGCCCATGCCGCCTTGCGCTACAGCCTCTTGTGCCAACAGCCTGTTGGCCAAAAGAACTAATGCAATTGTGAGTTATAAATGGTAATCTCGAGTAGGAGTCGAGAGGTTATTTAACCTCTGGATTTTGCACTGGTGTGACCACTGCTGGAATCCTTTGTCCGCGTTTGGTGCCACAGGCCAAGAAAGATGTTGATAAACTGGAGAGGGGTCAGCGAAGAGCCACGGAGATGAATAAAGAGTTAGAAAACCTGCCTCGCAGTGACAGACTCCAAGAGCTCAATGTGTTTCGTTTAGCAAGCAGCAGGTTAAGGGGTGACTTGATAGTCCAAGTACCTGCCTGAGGAACAGACGTTTAATACTAGGCTCTTCAAACTAACAGAGAAAGGTTTAACGTGATCCAACAGCAGGAAGTTGAATCTAAACAAATAAGGCACGAATGTTTAACAGGGAGAGCAATTAACCACTGGAACCATTTCCCAAGGCCACAGTGGACTCTCCATCGCTGACAGCATTCCAGTCAAGACTGGCTGGTTTTCTAAAAGATGGGCTCTAGCAATTACTGTGAGGCAGGTCTCTGGCCTGTGCTATGTTCCAGATCAGACTAGACCATCCCAATTCCGCCCACCCCCGCACCCCCCACTTTGGCATCTATGGAACTCAGCTACCAATCACTTTGGGAAAGCCGCGCTTTAATCAGGGCAGTAGCTGCGGAGATTGCAAGTGCACATGTATAAAATTGATCTCACCCTCACTCTGCTCTGCTCCAGCCACTGTGGGCAGAAACCTCTATGGGGCTGAGGGCACTGACCCCCCCCATCTGACTCCCCCAGGTGCCCCAGATACACAACCAGCTCTCACATCTGGCCGGAGATCCCCAGGACACAGTAACTAGCACCATTCTAAGCTTCCCCCGAGAGTCCCCCCAGAACGCTCTCTCTGAGCAGGACGCTGACGTCTTTCTGCTCCCTGTTCCTTGGGCAGTGGCTCACATACTCAACGTGCCAAGCAGAGACACACTGGGTTACCAGGGCCGAGTCTGAAGCCCTGCCCCAGCAGAGATGGGGACCGCCCCTGTCAGACACAGGTAAGGGCTGAGCTCCAAGGACAGGGCAGAGGGACAGCTGCACAGCCGGTCTATGGGCAGGAGGAGCAGGAAGTTGACAACCCCCCCACAACCTGCCAACCCCTCCGCAGCCGGAGAGGTGAAGCATGCAGCAGCATTTGGCTCAGGCACAGACCAGATGTTTTTTAGGGAGTGTCTCCTCCCAGCAGCATGGCCCCCCACAGGGTAATTATCACCAGGTGTCAGCAGATCACAGCTGCTCCCAAAGGGCCAGGAGCTGGCCAGCATTGGATGCTGGGCAGATGGGCTGGTGTGAAAGCTACGGGAGCCAGCTGGGCTGGTGTGAAAGCTAGGGGAGCCAGCCAGGGGAAGTGTCCCTGCTGCAGCCCAGCTCCACCCCAGGTCAGCACTTCAAGGCCAGCTGGCCTCCCAGGCCCTGTGGAGGATTGCAGCTCTCAGACCCACTCCAGCTGCTTCTCTGCCCAGGTGATACAAGGGCTGCTCAAGCTAGCAGCCTCCGGGTTTCTTGGGGGGTGGGGAGGGGAGCGGTGGCAGGGCACTATCTGCGAGGAACTCGCCTGCCCGCCCTGGTGTGACACAGCCCAAATCTTGGACCTGCAGGGCACAGCACGAAGCTGCTGGAGAGTGGCACAGGCTGCAGCAGGTCCAGCTTTCCAAGGGTGACGTGCTCCCAGGCCCAATCCAGGACAGGGGTTGGGGGGGCACTAGCCACCAAGGGGGCAGTGTCTTGTGCCTTGTGTTTGCATTTGTAATCTCTGCACAAGGTTCGAACAGTGTCTGAAAAACATCCCCCCAGCCAGGGTGGTTGTGGTATTGGGGTGGGTGGGGTTGGCGACTGGCCTGGCGGGCTCCCGAAAAGCAGAGCTGTACATCACGCTGCATGAGCCCCCAGGGACCCCTGCCGCATATTGGCCCCGGAAGTGGCTGCTGGGAAGACGTTTCTGCTTCCTGCAACCTTCTAAATGGAGGCTCTGGCTTGGAGAGGGTTTGTAAATGGAAGTGGGGGAGGGGTGGGAACGGGGAGCTCTGGGACAGGCACCCTGAATGGGGAGCATGGGACACTGGCATCAGCAGCACAGCAGGAAGGTTTCTCGGGGAGGGAACCCACAGCTGCTATGTAATCTGAGAAGTCCAATATGCCTTGTTATTGCAACTGCTCTAGCCAACCCTAGAGCCCATCGGAGTGTCCTGGGTACGCCTGGGCCCCACAGTGGGCTGACGGCCTGTATGCTCCAAAGCAGAGGCAGAGGGGTCACGTCTCTGTTAGGGGAGGCAGGGAAAGGCGAAGCACTGACAGAGGGAGCAAGAGAGCATCCTGCACTGGCCAGGCTAGACAGCAGGAACCGAGGTGCCCAGGTGCTAGTCTCTGGCCTGCCACTGGTTCGCCTCTTGGCCTTGGGCAAGTCAGAACGGCTCTGTTCCTCAGTTTCCACCTCTGTAATGGAGCAGTAAAGGGCCTGAGCCGCCCCCATGCTACAGAGGGGTAAGGAGCTAAGGGCAGGTATTGCTGGGTGCGATGGGGTGAACCCTGCACCTGCATTTCACAGCTTCTTGCCCGCTGGCTGTTAGCATCACCGTCCAGCTCGTCCCCCATCACTATGCCTTCCCAGAGGGATCCGCACATCTCCTGGCACTAGCACAGCCCCAGGTACGGCAGGGACCCCGTGGGAAGGCCGTCTGGGGCACTGCTCTGGTGCATTTACACTCGGCCCCTCTGACTTTCCCTGAGCGAGAACCACGTTGGCAAATTGCTAGGAGCCCAAAGGACCATCACAGAACAGAGCAAGTCACAGGCACTTTCATCCGTTCAGTGGAGGTGCAGCTTAGGTCCCAGCCAAGCAGCATGGACCCACTGAATGCTGGGAAATGTAGTCTCCGGAGATGCCACCTCTCCACGGAAACTGTGAGCTGCAGTGTCAAACCGGGTCAGGCTCTCCTACCTTAGCCTCTCCCACAGCGTCTCTGCTCCTGCATGGCTCTCCTGACTCCCTCCCTCCAAGGCAGATGGTGACAGAATCCCATACAAGTGGGACGTTCCTTCCTGTAAGGCCATGGGCTCCAGGGTTCCCTTTCTCACTCTTCACAGCATCCAAGCCAGCCCTGCCCTTGAGCTGCTGCAGCCCACGGAGTGCAAAGCACCACATGACGTGCCGCGAGCCCAAGGCATACAGGAGCCACACTCCCACTCTGCCACAAGCCGTGCCAACGAGCCAGGCTCTCTGCTCCGGTTGAGTGCCCTCAGCCCACCGCCCCTCTCTCCAGCACTGTCAGCCCAGACAGAGCCCCGCTGGCAGGACCGAGCCGCCTCACATTCGCAGACTCACCAGGGCGTGTTTGCGCTTCCTGCCAGGCCGCCCCGCTTTCCTCGTGGCTGTCCCTGGTTCCTGCTTCTCGTCCTTGCTCCGGTTCTCCTCCAGCTCCTCTTCCCTCTGCTAGGTGAAGAGAGAGTGCAGAGTCAGTGCAGCAGGTCACAGCAGGGGCCAGACAGCTGCTCCCTCAACTCCAGCATATTTTACATTTCTACATTGCCTGTCATCCCAAAGCGCGGCCCAGGCTACGGACAGGGGTGGAAAGCAGCACACAGCAACACGACCTGGCGGGTTAGGTCAGGAAGGGGCCTGGCACAGGAGGAAGAGATTTCCACCCTTTGGATATCGGCTCAGACTGCCCAGGTTGACAGCTCAGCTAAAAGCTGGCACCAAAGCAGCCCCGTGTCTCCTAGCGCTGCATTGGGGGCACCGTGACTCCTTCTGAGCCACCAGCCCCACTTCCTGCAATACCCAAGCTGACCGGCCAGTGGGACTGGAATCTGACTAGTTCCCAGCCCCTGGCGGGCTGGCTGCAGCCAGCGAGGGCGGAGCGGAGGACTGACATGACAGGAAGCAGCTCCAGGGCAGGTACCAAGGTCTGAGGTGGATGGGTTCAAAGGGCGGTTTCAGCTCTCTCTGGGGTTTGGCTTGCTGAGCCCCAGGCCCTGCTAGGGAGGGGACAGTGGGAGGCTCTCCTGGTGCCGGGAGGGGACAGCCTGCTCCGGGGGCCGGGCGCCATTTAGAAAACAATATAAACGGACGAGGCCAGCCGAGGGGAGGCGTGTCTGTGCCCATGCATGCGGGCGCACAACACACCTACACAGCCTGTTTAACACCCCCCACCCAGCTCAGCGGGGGGACCCGGGGATCTACACACAGGGACGGGGGGCTAATGCCACACATTTGGAGACCCTCCTCCGGCCAGCACAGCTAATGACACTGCAGTGAGGGAGCCTGCAGAGCTGTAAGGGATTCCCGGTGCTCAGCAGTGGGAAGCCCAGGTGGCTGCTCAGAGAAACGGGTCTGAGAGAGGGCCAGGAATGACCCCTTCCCTGGGGATCCTCCCACTCTCAAAGCTCCGTCACCTCCCCTGCCCCCTGCAATGGCAGTGGGGTGCAGCTTCGTCTCCTCCCCTCCAGGGCCTGGAGCACTGGCACAGGCAGCCCCGTGTCCCAGCCCCAGCGAGCTGATGAGACGCTGGCACTTGGCATGGGTGGAGGAATGTGAACAGGTCCCAAGGAGAGGAACCCGCGTCACATTCCCAGAGCAGCGGCTCATGTTCCCTGGGGGAGGCCCCGGCCCCGCTGCCAATCCGGTCACAAAGGGTGCAAGCCGCTCTGCCCATGGGCTGTCGGGAATGGATTCAGCACAGGTTGCAGTAGGGCCAGCTTCCCGGAACCACACTGGCCCCTCAGCCTCTCTGCAGAGCCTGCCAGCCAGGGGCACAGGGGCTGGGCTGGGGGTGTGCTGCATGGGCTGCTATACAGACCTTCTGGTCCCTCCCAGCAGGCCTGGCTGGCTCCATTGCCCACGGCCCAGCTGAGGCCAGGATCAGCCCCAGCCAGGGGCAGCACCGGGTGGGATGAGATTCTCTAGCTCCTCCTTGGTGGCTGTGTGCCATGGGCAGTGACAGGCCACTCAGGGACTGCAGCCAGCCATGTGCCTGAGGGTCACCCCAGGAGAGGAAAACAAGCCAGCTCCCAGTGGCAGGGATGCATTTCACTTGAGCCTCTAAGATCGCAGCCCCAGCCAAGGCAGGAAGAGGCCAGCAGAGGGGGGAGAAGTGGAAGGAAAAGGGGGGGGCACTGGAATAGGGAGAGGCCAGGGTTGGGGAGGGGATGCGAGCTGGCAGACAGACAGCTCCCGAGATCCAGCTGTGCCTCAACAGCTCCCAGTCTCCTGACATCTCAGGCACGAGCCCCAGCCACATTCCTGTCCCACCTGAACAGTACAGGGCTGCCACCAGCTGCCTGGGCAGCTCAGAGCCCAACAAGGAGAGAACCACCGCGGAGCTCCAAGAGCAGGGGTGCCAACCAGCCAGGACTGTGCTCGTCTGTAACCCCGACCTGCAGCCCCCCACTCTCCAGCCCTGGAGCCCTCCCCCTCACAATGCAACCAATGCCCCACACACTCTACCAGTAAGTCAAGAGCGGGTCCTCCATGCCCCAGCACCACAGGCCCTGTGTGTTCCAGCTGGGAGGGTTCCCCCTGCGGGGGACAGGGACACTGGGCATGTGCTCTGCCGCAGTCCCCCGGCTCCGGAGGGGATGTCATTTGGGGGATTGGCTGGGGGCCTTTTCTTCCGGAGGAGGTGACCCCAAGCCCCAGGGGCGGCTGCAGGGAGAAGGGCTTTCCCACTATTGCTGCAGTCTGGGAAGCACACGCTAATGGAACAGCTTCCCCTGCAGCTGTTCCTTGTGCTTGCTTCCTCTGGGGGCACCCTCTCTGTGTCTCCCCCCGCCACTGCCTGCTCTCAGAGCCGAGGCGGTTCTCCTGGCCCGACTAGCTGTCCTGATGAAGTTCTGAAACAAGGAGCACACAGCCCGACTGCCATTCTCATGCCCACACCCAGCTGTGCCCTGGGGGAGAGTGGCCAGGCGCACACCGATTCAGATGGTATGGCCAGAAGGGACCATTCGAATCATCTAATCTGACACCCTACAGAACACAGGCCAGAGAACCTCACGTTGCTGGAGTCTCCCGTCAAGGCCGACGTAGGAGTTGGTTGGCTTCAGTGCGTCAGAAGCCATTAAGGGATCTGAAGATGCCACATGCTGGGCAGATGCGGCCACCTGGTTTTGCCACAGCTGCTTACTTCGCTCACGTGCCTCTTTGGATTTTTCTGTTCTGCTGTTCTTAGTGGCTTTAACTGCAGCCCATGAGGCCTGCCGCCACCCTGATGTGTTCACAGCAGCCGCTTCCCAAGCTCTGCCAGCTTTTAGGTGAGCTTTCAGAGTATCCTTATATCGTTTCCATGGGTCTCCCAGCGTACATGCTCCCATTTTCAACTGTCCAGAAAATACTGCTTTGGGGAGTCGCTTATCACCCATACATACAAGGTCAACAGCCCAGCAAAGCTGCTCCTGTAAGATGAGGGATTCAAAGCTAGTCATGCAGCACAGGTCCAGAACTTGGATGGCTGGTGTCCTGTGCAACCACCTGACATCAGAGATGAGACACAGACCGCGCATGTGAAAACGCGCTAGCTGCTTCAAGTGCCTGCTATCGAGCATCCATGTCTCATGGCCGTAGAGAAGAGTCCTTAGCTGAGATACATGGAGCTTGGGGTGAAGGCAAAGGCCTCTCGCATTCCACAGGTGGTGACAAAGTCAACCCTAAGCATCCCTGGCTTTTGAAACGCACTGTGGGATTTCACCATTCATCACGGCATTATTAGGTAAATCACTCCCGAGATAGCAACATTTCTGTACTGCATTAAGCAGTGTGCCCTCAGCTGTGATTTCTGGGGCAGACTCTATTTTCCTGGCAAAGGCCGGTAAAGCGATTCGGTTTTCTTGAGGCTAACAGAGACTGAATCGCTTTACTGATCTAGAAAAGCGTTACATAAGATGCTGCATGTCTGTATAAAGCGATAGAGTCTTGTGGCACCTTATAGACTAACAGACGTATTGGAGCATGAGCTTTCGTGGGTGAATACCCACTTCGTCAGACGCATGTGGTGGAAATTTCCAGAGGCAGGTATAAATATGCAGGCAAGAATTCTTGGCATTCTTGGACATTTCCACCACATGCTTCTGACGAAGTGGGTATTCACCCACAAAAGCTCATGCTCCAATATGTCTATCAGGTGCCACAGGACTCTCTGTCGCTTTTTACAGATCCAGACTAACACGGCCACCCCTCTGATATGTACGTACAGTCACCAGTGAAGAGGAACTGTCTGATGAGCAAGTCGATCACTTTAGTGTGAGCACGGGGATGCTGGAGATTGGAGATGCCATCTGTGCACGATTGCATGTAAATACCCAGTCAAGCACACAGAGCTGCTTAATGCCGCTCGTGACAAAGAAAGGATCTCATAAAGCACAATTTGCCAGCACTCTAGCCAGCATGCCAGCACAGCACAAGTGCACCATTGGTGATGAATCTGTGCGGGCAACCAACTTTATACAAGATCCATGACCTAATAGCGCTGAAGGCCTTCGTCAGGTCTACAAACACCATACAGAGATCACTGTTTTGTTCCCAGCACTTTTCATGTATTTGGTGAGCAGCAAAAATCATATCAGCTGTTCCACATCCCACATGAAAGCCACAACCGATGTTATCAGTGATGAAGGAGAGTCTATTGAGCAAGACATGCCAAAATGTCCCCAGCAATGGAAAGAAGCGAGATACCAAGATGGCTGTAGCAGACTGCTCAGTCATCTTTGCATATGACCAACCTGATTGCCTTCTGTGATGAGATAACTGGCTCTGTGGATATGGGGAAAGCAGTGGACGTGATATACCCTGACTTTAGCAAAGCTTTTGATACGGTCTCCCACAGTATTCTTGCCAGCAAGTGAAAGAAGAATGGGCAGGATGAATGGACTATAAGGTGGATAGAAAGCTGGCTAGATCGTCAGGCTCAATGGGTAGCGATCAACGGCTCCATGTCTAGTTGGCAGCCAGTATCAAGCGGAAGGCCCCAGGGGTTGGTCCTGGGGCCGGTTTTGTTCAACATCTTCATTAATGATCTGGACGTGGACTGCACCCTCAGCAAGTTTGCGGATGACCCTAAGCTGGGAGGAGTGGTAGATTTACACTGGAGATTAGGGATAGGATACAGAGGGACCTAAACAAATTAGAGGATTGGGCCAAAAAAAATCTGATGAGGTTCAACAAGGACAAGTGCAGAGTCCTGCACTTAGGACAGAAGAATCCCATGCACCCCTACAGGCTGGGGACTGACTAGCTAAGCAGCAGTTCTGCAGAAAAGAACCTGGGGATTACAGTGGACGAGATGCTGGATATGAGCCAACAGTGTGCCCTTGTTGCCAAGAAGGCTAACGGCATATTGGCTGCATTCGTAGGAGCACTGCCAGCACATCAAGGTGCACATGACTTACGAGGAGAGGTTGAGGGAACTGGGCTTATGAGGTCTGCAGCAGAGAAGAGTGAGGGGGGATTTGATAGCAGCCTTCAACTACCTGAAGGGGGTTCCAAAGAGGGTGGAGCTCAGCTGTTCTCAGTGGTACCAGATGACAGAACAAGGAGCAATGGTCTCAAGTTGCAGTGGAGGAGGTCTAGGTTGGATATTAGGAAAAACTATTTCACTAGGAGGGTGGTGAAGCACTGGAATGGGTTCCCTAGGGAGGTGGTGGAATCTCCTTCCTTAGAGGTTTTTAAGGTCAGGCTTGACAAAGCCCTGGCTGGGATGATTTAGTTGGGGTTGGTCCTGCTTTGAGCAGGGGGTTGGACTAGATACCGCCTGAGGTCTCTTCCAACCCTAATCTTTTTATGATTCTATGATATATAACTAAACTATAACTATACATATAGCAGCATCCTTGAGGTCTTGAAGCATTGTCACCTGCTCCCAGATGACACTGAAGAGCCACATGAGCATTCAAGACATATATTATAACTGTGACGCTGGCATACCAGGTGGCAGATCATGCCCAGATTCCCATGCCTCAACTGAACACTGACAAATCTCTAGCTGGGACCAGTCTGGCTCACCTGTGTGTTAGGATTGTTAAAATTGGTATTAGAATTAAAAGAATGTGTTTAGTGTTTACATTTTATGGAATGCTTGTAAATTGCTGCCTGCATTAGTCTCACTTCTGTCATCTGTATCCCATATTATAAGGTAACATTTAAGGGTTTGCATTGTAAGCCTTTGTAACTGCATAAATCACCAGACAGGAGGGAGACCTTAACTAGCGTAAAGTGCTGATTTCCAACAGACGGTGTTGCACATCCTGGCCAACAAGGGAGGCCCATCAACATCAGACAAACTATTGCGGAACATTAAAGAGAACAAAACACTTTGTTGTTTGCTCCCCCTGCCGCAAAGATGAGCCATGTCAGTGAATTCCTCCCATCAGCTGAGTTTGCCATTCCGAGCACAAGAGGGAAGGGAACAAACACCCTTAGCAATGAGATACAGATCCTTCTTGTTGCTTGGACTGTGCGGGGGCAAGAATTACTAGGCATGAGCAAAAGATCCCCAGTGCTTAGCCTGGGTTACCTTAAAGGACATATAGGGCTTGCTTATTATAGAACCTTCCACTACTGTTTGAAACTTAACCTTGGAACTCATTTGTGTCTATGCATGTTTACCTGCTTTAACCTTGTAAATAACCCTCGCTTCCTTTTCCTATATAACAAATCTCTATATAGTTTATTACAGGATTGGCTACAAGTTATCTTTGCTGTGAGATCTAAAGTGCAACTAACCTGGGGTGAGTGACTGATCCTTTGGGACTGGGTGTAAGGGACCATCTATCACAACGACAGGCTCACTGAGGTGGCAGGACAGATTGGAGTACCCAAAGGGACTATAGTAAAAGACGATTACTCACCTTTGTAAGTCGATGGGTCAGCTGAGGGATCCCCTGGAGTGGCGCCCTTATGGCGTCGGATATATGCCCCAGCTGACCCAGCACCCCCCCAGTTCCTTCTTGCCAGCTACTCCATCAGAGGGGAAGGAGGCCAGGTTTGGAATGGATATGAGCAACACATCTCAAAGAACAACAGTTACAAAGGTGAGTAACCGTCTTTTCTTCTTCAAGTGCTTGCTCATATCGATTCCAATTAGGTGATTCCCAAGCCTTACCTAGGCGGTGGGGCCGGAGTGAGATGTCGCGGAATGAAGGACTGCTGAGCCAAATGCAGCATCACCTCTGGACTGCTGCACTATCACATAGTGGGTGACGAAGGTATGCACCAATGACCAAGTCGCTGCCCTACATATCTCCTGAATGGGCACATGCACCAGGAAAGAAGAGGATGAAGCCTGAGCCCATGTGGAGTGGGCAGTAAGGTGCGTAGATGGGACACCAGCCAAGTCATAGCACGCACGGATGCATGATGTGATCCAGGACAAGATGCACTGGGAGAAGACCAGAAGGCCTTTCATCTGATCTGCCACAGCAACAAAAGCTGTGACATTTTCCTGAAGGGTTTCGTTCACTCGATGTAGAGGGTCAGGGCCCTGCGAATGTCTAGGGAGTGCAGCTGTTGCTCCTGTCAAGAGGCATGCAGCCTTGGGTAGAAGACAGGGAGGAATATGCCCTGGTTGACATGGAAGGCAGACACCATCTTAGGGAGGAAGGCCGGGTGGGGTCGCAGCTGTACCTTATCCTTGTGGAACACCGTAAACGGTGGTTCCGATGTGAGTGCCCGGAGCTCAGACACACGAGGTGATAGCTACGAGGAAGGCTGTCTTCCAGGAAAGGTACAGGAGTGAGCAGGTGGCCATCGGCTTGAACGGGGCACCCATGAGTGTGGCTAGTACCAGGTTAAGATCCCACATAGGGACCGGTTGTCGAATTCGTGGGATATTGCCAAGCCCTGCTGCTTTAAGGAAAGGAGGTAGTCCAAGATGATAGGTACTGACACCTGTAGGGCGGTCGTACGATTCCGGGCACACCAGCAGGAAAACTACTTCCACTTGGCTAAGTATGTGGACCTGGTAGAGGGCTTCCTGCTACCCAAAAGGATCTGCTGGACCGAGTGAGAACAGCACAGCTCAGACTGATTTAGCCATGCAGTATCCATGCTGTGAGGTGGAGAGATTGCAGGTCAGCATGACAGAGTTGACTGTGATACTGTGTGATCAGGTCTGGCCACAGCGGGAGTGGAATCAGGGTGTCCACTGACAGCTCTAGGAGAGTGGTATACCAGGGCTGTCTGGGCCACGCCGGGGTGACCAGAATCAGATGGGCTCTGTCCCTGCGCAGCTTGATTAGGATCCTGTGGACTAGCGGGAATGGAGGAAAGGCGTAGCACAGGTGATCCTTCACTGAATTAGGAAGGTGTCCGACAGGGAACCCGGAGAGCGCTCTTGAAGAGAGAACACAACACCTGGCATTTCCGATTATCAGGGGAAAGCCTCACTCAGGAAGACAGAGTGGATGACATCCGGGTGAACCGACCACTCGTGAGCCTAGATGATTTGCTGAGGTGGTCCGCTAAGGTGCTCTGGACCCCTGGGAGAAACGACACCACCAGATGGATCGAGTGGGCTATGCAGAATTCCCACAGACGAGTGGCCTCCTGACAGAGGGGGGACAACCGGGCTTCCCCTTGCTTGTTGATGTAAAACATGGCCGTAGTGTTGTCTGTGAGGACTGCAACACAACAGCCTTGAATGCGCTCTCGGAATGCTTGACACGCCAGGCGCACTGCTCTGAGTTCCCGTACGTTGATGTGCAGGGATAACTCTCCTGCCGACCATAGCCCTTGTGTACGGAGGTTCCCGAGGTGGGCTCCCCATCCCAGGGATGACGCATCCGTGACTAGGGACACGGAGAGCTGCGGGGCGTGAAATGGCACCCCTTTGCACACTGATTTGGGGTCCAGCCACCAGCCTAGAGAGGCTAATATCCCTGGCAGGATGGTAACCACCGTGCTCAAGCTGTCCCGACCTGGGCGGTATGCGGTTGATAGCCAGGCTTGGAGTGGACGTAGTTGCAGCCTGGCGTGCCTGGTCACAAACATGCAAGAGGCCATGTGTCCCAGGAGGCACAGGCATGTTTTTACGGTCGAGGTCGGGAAGCTTTGCAGGCTGTGGACGATGTTCACCAGGGATTGGAAGCGTGCTTCCGGCAGAATTGCCCGGGCTAGGCCTGAGTCTAATATTGCTCCTATGAATTCTATCCTCTCGGTTGGTACCAGAGTTGATTTCACGACACTGAGCAGGAGGCCCAGCCGATTGAACACGTTCATGGTGAGCTGAACATGAGACTGCACCTGATCCCTGGAGCCACCCTGAATGAGCCAGTCATCGAGATATGGGAACACTTGGACCCGTTGTCGATGAAGGGAGACCGCCACCACAGCCATGCATTTGGTAAACGCCCTGGGGGCTGTGGATAGGCTGAAAGGAAGGACAGTGAATTGAAAGTGCTGTTGATTGACCACAAAGAGAAGGAAACATCTGTGCGCTGGGTAGATCGCAATGTGGAAGTATGCGTCCTTCATGTCAAGGGCAGCATACCAGTCTCCAGGATCTAGGGAAGGAATAATGGTCCCTAGTGAGACCATGCGGAACTTCAGCTTTACCATAAATTTGTTGAGTCCGTGTAGGACCAGGATGGGCCGAAGCCTGCCCTTGGCCATGGGAATTAGGAAGTAGGGGGAATAAAAGCCCTTGCCCCTTGACTCTCCTGGGACCTCCTCTATCGCTCTCAAATCCAGGAGTGATTGGACCTCCTGTAGAAGGAGGTGCTTATGAGAAGGGTCCCTGAAGAGGGACGGGGAAGCAAATTGGAGGGTAGATCCCCTTTCCACCATGCGTAGGACCCAACGGTCCGATGTTATGTAGGACCATGCATGGAGGAAATGGAAGAGATGATTTTGGAAAGGCAGGGAAGGATCCTGAATGGAGAATGGTGCTTCGTCCTTGGGCGCACCTTCAAAAGTTCTGCTTAGGCCCTGCCGATGGCTTGGGAGGGCCCTGGCCTTGGCTGGCTTGGTGTCCAGTTTGTTTCCTTTTACCACCTCGACCACTTCTTCTAAAGAAGTCCTGTCTCAGCCGAGGAGGAGGATGGTATGACCTCTGAGGCTGTGGTCTGAAGGGTCTTCTCAGCGTTACTGGGGTATGCATTCCCAGAGAGCATATGATAATTCTCAAGTCCTTCAGACTCTGCAGCCTTGAGTCTGTCTTCTTGGAGAATAGGCCTTGGCCCATCAAAGGGCAGGTCCTGGAGAGTCTGCTGCAACTCTGGTGGTAAGCCAGAGACCTGCAGCCACAAGATGCGGCGCATGGCTATGCCCAAGGCCAGGGTCCTAGTTGCCGAGTCTGCCGTGTACAGAGAGGTTTGTAAGGAGGTTCTGGCCACCTTCTTGCCCTCCTCTACTATAGCCCCAAATTCCTCTCTGGACTCCTGTGGAACCAACTCCTTGAATTTCTCCATAGAGTCCACGAATTATAGTCATATTGGCTGAGGAGTGCCTGCTGGTTGGCCACCCTGAGCTGCAAGCCTCCGGCCGAGTACACCTTGCGCCCAAACAAGTCTAGGTGTCCAGTGTCCTTTGATGTAGGTGCTGGGGCCTGCTGACTGTGCTGCTCCTTCTCGTTGACCGAAGCCACGACAAGGGAGCACGGTTGGGGGTGTGTATAGAGGTAATCGTAGTCCTTTGAGGGGACAAAGTACTTCCTTTCCACCCCCTTTGTCGTAGGTGGAATAGAGGCTAGCGACTGCTAGATTGTCTTGGCATTGGCCTGTATGGTTCGTATGACGGGGAGGGCAACTCTGGACGGTGCCTCTGCGGACAGAATGTCCACCACAGGGTCCTCTACCTCCACCACAGGGTCCTCTACCTGGAGGTTCATATTGCGTGCCACTCTGCGGAGCAGTCCCTGATGGGTGCGGAGGTCGATAGGAGGAGGGCCTGAAACCGTAGTCCCCCCCACTGCCTCATCAGGTGAGGACGAGGAAGATACCCCCAGGAGCTAAGGGATCCTGCGCAAGGTCCTCTTGTGGAGGATCTTGTTGCTCAAGGTCCATCACGCTAGGAGCGTGGGCCTGCATTGACGCTGGAGCAGTCGCCTCAGAGCCTCCGGGGAGGGGAGTGAGACACAGTGGCCTCTGGTACTCGGGGCTCCGAAGGGGCGGAACGGGAAGCCCCCGAAGGAGCCCCCTGGGTCTGATGGTATGCCCAGGGGGTCGAAAAGGACCACTGTGGAGGTTTGTGGCCCAGGTCCTGGCCTTCTTCTAGCCACTGGCCTGTACCACCCTCGCCCTGATCCTGAGCGTGGTAGCCACCTTGCGAGCGCGACGACGCAGAGGCGAAGCGAGATGGCCAAGGCGGTGCTGTACGCACCGGTGCCGAGTATCCCGGTGCTGTACGGTGCCGTGGTTCCGGGGACCGGTGCCGTGAGGCAGAATGGTACCGAGACGTCGATCAGTGCCTGCGGTCGTATTGGTACCGGGAGCCTGGATCTCGATGGCAACCTCCAGTGAGATCGGTGTTGGGATCGGCTCCGGGTCGAGTGCCGGGAGTCCAATCGGTATGAGCTGTAACACGATTTGTATCTGCACGAACCGGAGCGGCATCGCGAGTACAACTGGCGCCAAGAGCAAGAACGGTGCCGAGACTGCAAGCGATGCCGTGATGGGTGCTGGGAAGAAGATTGGGACCGGGGTCGTCCTTCGCTCGGCGACGGTGGTCACATGAGGGACGGCTTTCCCCTCGACAGCACCGTCCGTGCCGGAGTTGCTGCCAGCTACAGAGGAGTCGGCTCTGTGAGTGTGATCAAGTCCCACGCCGTTGAAAAGGTCTCCGGTGTGAAGGGTAGTCTCAGCTCAACCACGGTGTGCACCAGGGAGCTTACGTGCACCGGACTCGACGGCCCTTGCAGCGCCAGAGTCGACGGTGCAGGAGCTGATATTTGTCCTATGTGCTCTGGCAATGGACACGGCTCCAACTGCGGGAAGCGTCGGGAAGTGCGGGAAGCGTCGGTGCTGCACTGACAAACAGGAAGTGGCCAGCACCTGCTTGGGATGCTGCTTCTTCTGGCTCAGAGATAGAGACCTGCGCCGTGGTGGTGGAGGTGCTGAGGAGATCTGACGCCACGAGTCTTTGGTAGAGTCCGAATGCGGTGCCGGACCAGTCGGTGCTGTACCAGTCGGTGCTGCAGGGGTACTCCACACCAAGGACAACAGTGCCGAGTCTCGGTGCACAGAGGAAGGGACCAGGCTAAGTGCCGTCTCCATAAGGAGCTGCTTCAGTCTAAAGTCCCGCTCCTTCCTGGTCCTCGGCTTGAAGGCTTTGCAAATGTGGCACTTGTCTGCTTGGTGGGATTCCCCCCAGATACCTTAGGCAAGAGTCATGGGGGTCTCCCATTGGCATCGGCCTCTGGCAAGCTGAGCAGGGTTTGAAGCCCGGAGACCCAGGCATGGGCCTGGGTACCGGGATAAGAGAGAAGACCCCGTTCCCCCCCACTAATTAAACTAATTCTAAGTAATTCACAACCATTAACAACTATAATCAACTATTAACAACTAATCAGAAACTATCAACAGGTACTAAAGTGAGTGCTAGGGAGAGTGGAAATCAGCTAAGCTGTGCTCCACAGTTCCAGTTATGGGTGGTAAGAAGGAACACAGGAGCCGCTGGGCCGGCAGGGGCATATATCCGGCGCCATAAGGGCGCCACTCCAGAGGGCGCCTCAGCCGACCCACCGAGTGTTGCTAGGATAAAAATCTTCCGACGATCGTGCACGCGGCGCACGCCCCCCTAATTGGAATGGATATGAGCAAGCACTCGAAGAAGAAGGTAAAGTTGTTGTAGCACCTGAGGAGTTCACACTTGATAAATTGGTTGGTGAAATCTAAGTACAAAACTCACAACCGATGTGGGCTTTGAGCCCTGGTTCTTAACAGTCTGTCCTGAGGTTGGTACTCCCGCCCTTGAGCCACTTCAGGACAGTTTGACAATAACCACCAAGCATACAGACTTTGGGGGTATTGCATCTAAGCCAGGTGCCTCTCCTTGTGACAACTGTTTGATAGCAGCTGCTGTCTCGATAATACTTGGAAGTCCGGCGAATCCTTCACGTATTGGGAACCGTGGTATACCATCAATAGCAGCTTCCAAAATTGCAGATGGAGGATCGAGGAGACCATTAAAGTGTTCAGCCCAGCGATCGCTGATAGCTTTCCTGTCTGCGTGGACCATCCTGCCCTCTGGGCTATGGATGCGAACGCTACTACGAGACATGGAACCAAAACCCATTTGCAATGGAACGTAAAAGCATTTAAGGTCTTTCTAGTCTGCAGCCTGCTGGCCGTTTTCTGATGTGTGCTTCCACCAATCATCTTCCATGTATGCAGTTTAGACGGGATAGATTGCTGAAAGCTGTGATAGGCACCTCACTTAGCAGTCAAAGTCATGTCAGATAACCGTGCTTTATGTGCTGCATGCAGCCAGTCAAGTACGTACATGGCCTCCAAGCCAGTAAGCCAATCTGAATGTTCCCTGGTGCTAAAGCCTCGCATGTCACTGGCAGAACTGAGGGGTTGATCGAGATGCTGGTTCTGCTCAGCATGCAGAATCGGGCTGTCTGATGATGGAATTTTGTGGGGATTTGCAGGGAGGGGATAAGGAGGTTCCCAAGCTCATGGTTTTCTGTCATGTTAGATCACAATTCCTACAGAGGACCTACAGAGGATCGCTTACTTACCAGATTAGTGGTCATGGGTCACCAGTGTTAGATGTTTGGCTGCGTGCGTTTGTTTTTCCTGTGTGCTGCCCCAGCCCTGCGCAGACAGCCGGCACAGCAGACCGCAAGCAAACCACCCAATGACCACAAGATCTGTTAAGGTACGAAGGCGCCAGGCCAGGTTTGTTGTCGACGAAGCACTGTAATGGCACCTGGCAGACTCTACGAAGAGACTAAGACATGTATGCCTGTGACAATGGACGCAGCTCAGTGAACGGCGGGACTTTCCATTCCCCCCTCGGCTGGCCAAAGACACTCCTTCTGAGATACATCTTTATACCCTGATACGAACGAGTTACGTACTGCTTCTGACATAGTTAGTTACTGCCCCCTGACGTGGCTAGTTATCACCCATCATCTTGTACGTGTTGGTTTGATCAAAACATCTCTATTACATACTGTCATCTTGACCTTATCCTTTAGGAGGAATCAGTGTGCTCCTGTTATTCTTGGGGCATGTTAATGTGTATTTCTGCAATACCAGCCCTGTTCTTCCCAGATTCTGTAAGCAGGTCCTCCTCATATCAGGCTTCTAATACAAGGGCTTATGTCTCAGACTGTCTTCCTACTACAGCCACCTTCCCCATTTAATCCATGGTTGGGACTATTTGCCCATAGCTAGGCATGGTAGGTGAGCACCAGGGCATAGCCACATGCCAGTGGCCTTGCACTCTGCACCTCTGGGACCCATGCTGCTCCAAGATCCCTCACATTCAGCCTGAAACCACAAGGTGCAGTCAGTTTCCAACTGGTGCCATGAGGAGGCACTGCAAGAGTCTTGACCATGGAGAGGCCACATACCAGCAAGAAGGACTTAAGTAGTGTCCTCCGTATTCCTTGTGCCAAAGCTAGCTGGCAGCTGGGTATGGAGCAAGAAGCGGAACACAATCACCCTACGCTGCACACGGCACTAGACACATCACACTATCCTGGGCCAAAGCACCACCATCTTATTTACAGACTTCAAGAGATGACGATCCACCACACCCATAGGAAGTTGTTCCAATGGTTAATTATGTTAAAATGTGTGCTTTGCTGCTTGTCAGAATGTGTCTAGCTTCAGCTTCCCGCCACTGGATTTTGTTATTGCTTTTGCTATTAGATTAAAAAGCCATCTGCTGTCAGAAATCTTCCTCGCGTAGGTACGCACAGACTGGGATCAAATCACCTCTTAACTTTCCCTTTGATAACCTAAATATATTGAGCTTCTTAAATCTCTCGCTGTAAGGCAGGTTTTCCAGATTTTGAATCATTCTCTTTGCTCTTTTCTGAACCTTTTCCAATTTTTCAACACCCTTTTTGCATTGACACAGTATTCCCGAATGCAATATCTCGCTAATGCAATATCCAGAGCGGATACTATTCCTATTGGCTAGTCCACTGCGTATGCATCCAAGGTTTGCATTCATCCTCTTACCATCAGCAATGCACTGGGAGCTCACATTCAGTTGGTTATCGCCCATGACTCCCAAAGTACTTTTCAGCATCAGTGTTCTCTGGTATATATGGGATGCACCATACCATGCCTGCTCATGCATCAGTGATCAGGAGCCATCTCCCTGAACCTGGGGGCTCTGGTACAGGTGCTGCAAGTTTCACTGAAGGTTCCCTTTCTTCTCAGCTGCCCATCTGGCCCTCTCTTCCCACTCCGCAAAACTGGCTGCAGCACCTCTCTTCTCCTCTGGTCCCCGGAGAGGAGCTGGCTGTTTTAATAATAATTTGAGATATGCCTATCTCATAGAGCTGGAAGGGACCCTGAAAGGTCATTGAGTCCAGCCCCTGCCTTCACTAGCAGAACCAAGTACTGATTTTGCCCCAGATCCCTAAGTGGCCCTCTCAAGGACTGAACTCACAACCCTCGGTTTAGCAGGTCAATCCTCCCCCCACCTATACTGAGAATTTGAAGGTGTTTGTCTTCAAGCAGATGCAGACATATATTCCAAGTAGGTGCGTGCATGTGCTGGAGCCTGTTGCCTAGCAGTACCCATAGAGGGTGGCGCTCGCACCTGTAGCCCCTTCGGTAGCTGTATGAGGCAGCACCACCCCAACCCCCCTCGTTCCTTCTAACCTCCCATCAGCTGGAGTTGGAACTCTGTGCAGTTGTTGCTTTACTTCTTAGCCTAGTTTTTATTGTACACAGTTACCAGCTAGTTAACAGTTACCAGAAAGAATGAGGAGTCCTTCTGGCACCTTAGAGACTAACACATTTATTTGGGCATAAGCTTTCGCGGGCTAAAACTCACTTCATTGGATGCATGCAGTGGAAAATACAGTAGGAAGATATATAGAGAGAGAGATTTATACACACACACACAATATGAAAAAATGGGTGTTGCCATACCAAGTCTAACGAGACTAATCAATTAAGGTGGGCTATTATCAGCAGGAGAAAAAAAATCTTTTGTAGAGATAATCAGGATGGCCCATTTCCAACAGTTGACAAGAAGGTGTGAGTAACAGTAGGGGAAACATTAGCATGGGGAAATAGTTTTTAGTTTGTGTAATGACACATGCACTCCCAATCTTTATTCAAGCCTAATTTAATGGTGTCCAGTTTGCAAATTAATTCCAGTTCTGCAGTTTCTCATTGGAGTCTGTTTTTGAAGTTTTTTTTTTGTTGGAGAATTGCGACTTTTAGGTCCAGATGATGAAGATGTCATCAATGTAGCGCAAGTAGAGTCGGGGCGTTAGGGGACGAGAGCTGAGGAAGTATTGTTCTAAGTCAGCCATAAAAATGTTGGCATACTGTTGCCATCATCTGGACCCATGGAAAAGAAACCCTTGAGGAATTCCACCATGATTTCAACAATTTCTGTCCCACCATCAATCTCAGCCTGGACCAGTCCACACAAGAGGTCCACTTCCTAGACACTACAGTGCTAATAAGCGATGGTCACATAAACACCACCCTATACCGGAAACCTACTGACCGCTATACTTACCTACATGCCTCCAGCTTTCATCCAGACCACATCACATGATCCATTGTCTACAGCCAAGCTCTAACATACAACCGCATTTGCACCAATCCCTCAGACAGAGACAAACACCTACAGGATTTCTATCAAGTGTTCTTAAAACTACAGCACCCACCTGGTGAAGTGAAGAAACAGATTGACAGAGCCAGAAGAATACGCAGAAGTCACCTAGTCCAGGACAGGCCCAACAAAGAAAGTAACAGAACGCCACTAGCCGTCACCTTCAGCCCCTAACTAAAACCTCCCCAGCGCATCATCAAGGATCTACAACCTATCCTGAAGGACGATCCCTCACTCTCACAGATCTTGGGAGACAGGCCAGTCCTCGCTTACAGACAGCCCCCCAACCTGAAGCAAATACTCACCAGCAACCACACACCACACAACAAAAACACCAACCCAGGAACCTATTATTGCAACAAACCCCATTGCCAACTCTGCCCACATATCTATTCAAGGGACACCATCATAGGACCTAATCACATCAGCCACACCATCAGAGGCTCGTTCACCTGCACATCTACCAATGTGATATATCCCATCATGTGCCAGTAATGCCCCTCTGCCATGTACATTGGCCAAATCGGACAGTCTCTACGCAAAAGAATAAATGGACACAAGTCAGACGTCAAGAATTATAACATTCAAAAAAATCTGTTAGCCACTGGCCCAAGACTTAGTAAGGCTGGCGCCCCCGATGGCCCTCAGCTGGAGAATGCCATCAAAGTCCTGGCTCCCTCTGGTTGCCCCTCCCATGTCTCCAAGGTGCTGGGACTCCTCTGCTTCAGAGTTGGGCTCCTCGTTGTCCCGCTCCACTTCACCTGAGGGAGTCTGGAGGCCACCAATGGACCAGTATGGCTACCAAGGTTGGCATGTGGCCCAAGGCCCAGATGGAGACTCTTGGCCTGGCACCTACAGGCCACCAATGTCTTACCCATGCCAGCAGCTGCCTTGGGCTCAGTGGGAAGCTCCTCATCCCCAGAGGTCTTGCTCATCATCCAAGTCAAGAGCGAGATCACCTGCTTGTGTGGCATTGATGCTGTGGATCAGCTGCAAGTCCAGATGCCTGCAGTTCCCCTTTCTGTGCAGCCATCAGTTTCCCCATCTGGAAATGCTGCCCCAGGAACAGGATCTGTCTCTAGTCCAGCCAACAGTCTCGTCCTCATCCCCGGATGATGGGGTGTTGCGTGGTTCATCCTCTCCTTCCATTCCAGAGGACTTCAAGGCACTCCAGGACCTTATACATCAGGTGGCCTTGTCCCTGGGGTATTCGGGTGGAGTCTCTCCAGGAGAATACCCATGGAGTCATGAATCGGAGGGGCAGCCGTGTTAGTCTGGATCTGTAAAAGCAGCAAAGAGTCCTGTGGCACCTTATAGACTAACAGACGTATTGGAGCATGAGCTTTCGTGGGTGAATACCCACTTCGTCAGATGCATGTAATGGAAATTTCCAGAGGCAGCTATAAATATGCAGGCAAGAATCAGGCTAGAGATAACGAGGTTAGTTCAATTAGGGAGGATGAGGCCCTCTTCTAGCAGCTGAGGTGTGAACACCAAGAGAGGAGAAACTGCTTTTGTAGTTGGCTAGCCATTCACAGTCATGGACATTCTCCAACCTTCTGTCCCTGGAAGAGTGGCCTTCCTGATTAATGAAGTGCTCCTTGAGCCGCTGAGGGTTCTTTGGGGTACACTGACCTCGGTACCATCAGTGGCCAACCACTTGGAGAAGCGCTATTTTGTGCTGGTACTGAGATACAAAGGTTTTATTCCCATCCAGCCCCAAACTCACTGGTGGTCACGGCAGTGAACGACAAGGCCTGGCAGGGCAGGTTCAAGTCCGCCCCCAAAGACAAAGACTGTAAGCACCTGGGCCTTCTAGGCAGGAAGATATACACCTCATTGTCACTACAGATGAGGATTGTTAGTCATCTACTTGGAATACACATCCGCATCTACTCAAAGAAAAGGTTACTACTGTAACTGGTTTCTCAAGATGTGATGCAGACGCATATTCCACGACCCAGCCTCTGCATCAGAGTCTTCCCCTGGACATTCAGTGTGAAGGAACTGAGGGGGGTTGGGGCAGCCCCGCCTCATATAGCCAGGGGAGGGACTATGGGCATGAGGCACAAGCACTGCCCCCTACGGGTACTGCTAGGCAAAAGGTTCCTGCTCCAACGTGCACACGTCTGCATGGAATACACGTTTGCATCACATCTTGAAGAACCACAGTTCCAGGAAGTAACCGACTCTTCTCTCCACAGTGCAGCTCCAGCTGCAAAAGCACTTGTGTTGACAGGCTGGCCAGCCAGTGTGACTGTGAAGGTACAGGGGTTACCGTTCCACTGAGGTCTGAGGCCAGTAGCTGGCTGATTACCCCACCCACTGCACCTGGGAAAAGACCTGCAGCTTAACTGGCAGATGCTCAAGAGGAGGAGCAGGAAATGGATAGAGGGAGTGGCTGGGGGTACTGCTAGGAGGAACTGCTCCCAAGAACGAAAAGGACAGAGGGGAGACTGGGAAGTCCTGTTATCCAAAAGGCTATGAGGTAAGAGCCAGGCACTTCTGAGCCAAGGAACTGATGGGGGGTGAGGCACAGACTTGGTGAAGTTTTGATCATTGTTTTGTTGAGGAGATTTGCAATAAAAGAAAAAGAAACCACAACAACTGACCCTGCTGGGAACGACCCTCCCTGGACTCTGTGAGAAGGCTGCCAGCCGAAGTGTCCCAGGAGGGTGCTGGCTCTGCAAACGCAAGCCGGGGTCCAGCTGGAAGAGGGGGCTGTAAAACAGGCCCCAATCCCTTACAGTGATCCCCAGCTGAGGCTGTACTAGAATTCCTCCACGCTCCCCCCCAACCATACCCTGCTTCTCCCCCTCCTGGCACCTGCACCGCACAGGGCCGCTGGAATGTGTCAGAGACAAGGAGATGTCAGAGCAGGAAACCGGAGACAAAGGCTGTCAGGAATATAAGGCAGCGCTGGGTGGGGCTCCGGCGAGAAAACAGCCCCAGGTATGCCATATCTCTACGCACTAGGCGAGCCGCAGCAGGAGCGGGGAGGCTCAGCGGTGCAGATGGCTCAGTGGCACAGCTGCCTATGGGGAGCCTGGGGCTGGGAAAGCAGAGGGCTTTGGGTCGGGATTGAGAAGCATCAGCACAGCTGTGTGGGGAAGCCCAGGGCTGACACAAAGGGGCGGGGGGGAAGTGGTGTTATGCAGGGCCTTGGGGGGACAGGAACTGGAATCTGATGTTGTGCGGAGGGAGAGCAATCATTACAACTGATCCAAGTGGGGGTGCCCTGGAGGCTGGAGCTGGGAGGGGAGGGGAGGGGAGGGGCTGGAGGAGAAAGGGCAGGGGCTGATGCCAGCCTGGCTGAGGGGGAGGACCCGGGGCCCAGCCACAGGTCTGGTGTGGGCAAGGCAGAGGGGTCAGCAGCAGTGAGCAAGACAGCAGGGACGGGAGGAGGAGCTCGGCGTGAGCCATGGGGGGCTGGAGCTGTTGCCCACTGCACCCCACCCCAAGCCCAGCTGTGACGGAGGCTTGTCAGGGAAGGTGGGGGCCAGACACAGCCCTGCAGGGGAGGGGAGGAGGAGCCGCCCAGGAGGGACCAGAGAGGCAGGAGTTGAGACCAGAGAGGCCCAAGCACAAAGCCCAGGGAGGGGGGCAGGACCGGCACCGTCCCAGGAGGGTCAGCAGGCCAGGGGCAAGGAGGTGAGTGCCCTGTCATGGAGCACTCCCCCTTAAACTCCCAATACCTGAACAGTGCCCCCTGCCTGCAGCTCCCCGCACGGCTCCCCCCGCCCGCGCAGCTCCCCGCACGGCTCCCCCCGCCTGCGCAGCTCCCCGCACGGCTCCCCCCGCCTGCGCAGCTCCCCGCACGGCTCCCCCAGCCTGCGGCTCCCCCCGCCTGCGCAGCTCCCCGCACGGCTCCCCCCGCCTGCGCAGCTCCCCACACGACTCCCCACACAGCTCCCCCCGCCTGCGCAGCTCCCCACACGGCTCCCCCCGCCTCTACAGATTCCCACACAATTCCCCACACAGCTCCCCCCGCCTGCGCAGCTCCCCACACGGCTCCCCCCGCCTGCGCAGCTCCCCACACGGCTCCCCCCGCCTGCGCAGCTCCCCGCACGGCTCCCCCCGCCTGCGCAGCTCCCCCTCCCCAATGCCTGAGGCTCCCCCCGCCTGCGCAGCTCCCCACAGGGCTCCCCCCGCCTGCGCAGCTCCCCACAGGGCTCCCCACACAGCTCCCCCCGCCTGCGCAGCTCCCCACACAGCTCCCCCCGCCTCTACAGATTCCCACACAATTCCCCACACAGCTCCCCCCGCCTGCGCAGCTCCCCACACGGCTCCCCCCGCCTGCGCAGCTCCCCCCACGGCTCCCCCGCCTGCTGAGCTCCCCTCCGGGCTCCCCCCCGCCTGCGCAGCTCCCCACACGGCTCCCCCCGCCTGCGCAGCTCCCCCTCCCCAATGCCTGAGGCTCCCCCCGCCTGCGCAGCTCCCCACACGGCTCCCCCCGCCTGCGCAGCTCCCCGGACGACTCCCCCAGCCTGCGGCTCCCCCCGCCTGCGCAGCTCCCCACACGGCTCCCCCCGCCCCCGCAGCTCCCCGCACGGCTCCCCCCGCCTGCGCAGCTCCCCACACGGCTCCCCCAGCCTGCGGCTCCCCCCGCCTGCGCAGCTCCCCACACGGCTCCCCCCGCCTGCGCAGCTCCCCCTCCCCAATGCCTGAGGCTCCCCCCGCCTGCGCAGCTCCCCACAGGGCTCCCCCCGCCTGCGCAGCTCCCCACACGGCTCCCCCCGCCTGCGCAGCTCCCCCTCCCCAATGCCTGAGGCTCCCCCCGCCTGCGCAGCTCCCCACACGGCTCCCCCAGCCTGCGGCTCCCCCCGCCTGCGCAGCTCCCCACACGGCTCCCCCTGCCTGCGCAGCTCCCCCTCCCCAATGCCTGAGGCTCACGCCGCCTGCTCAGCTCCCCACAGGGCTCCCCCCGCCTGCGCAGCTCCCCGCACGGCTCCCCCCGCCTGCGCAGCTCCCCGGACGGCTCCCCCAGGCTGCGCAGCTCCCCCCACGGCTCCCCCCGCCTGCGCAGCTCCCCCTCCCCAATGCCTGAGGCTCCCCCTGCCTGCGCAGCTCCCCACACGACTCCCCACACAGCTCCCCCTGCCTGCGCAGCTCCCCCCGCCTCTACAGGTCCCCACACAGCTCCCCCCGCCTGCGCAGCTCCCCGCACGGCTCCCCCTGCCTGCGCAGCTCCCCCTGCCTCTACAGGTCCCCACACAGCTCCCCCAGCCTACGCAGCTCCCCACACAGCTCCCCCTGCCTGCGCAGCTCCCCACATGACTTCCCCCTGCCTGTACAGCTCCCCACACAGCTCCCCATCCTGTACAGCTCCCCCAGCCTGCGCAGCTCCCCACACTGCTCCCCCAGCCTGCGCAGCTCCCCACACAGCTCCCCCTGCCTGCGCAGCTCCCCACACAGCTCCCCCTGCCTGCGCAGCTCCCCCAGCCTGCGCAGCTCCCCGCATGACTCCCCCTGCCTGCACGGCTTCCACCCATATATCTGCAGGGCTCCCCAGCCCCTGCTGCATGCGGCTCCCTGTACACTAAGGACTCAAGCACAAGTTCAGAACAGGCTCCAGGGGCAGCCACTTCATCAGGCTCCTCCTTCCCTCTGCTTCTGCTGTGGGCCTCTTCTGGGGAGCAGTCTGGGAAGGCCCGGCCCGGCCCAGGGCGGCAGAACCCCGTTGTTGTCTTCCCCTGGAAGCTACCTGAGGAACCTGCTCACTCCCATGCCAGGAGGTCACAGAACCAGTCACTGATTACAAGGGTACTCACAGCCCAGGCGGCTGTGTTCCAGCCTCAGCACGGACAGCGGGCTCAGAGCCGGCAGCGGGGTATAAACCCTTCCATCGAGAGCCCTGGGCCCCTTCCGGCCAGTGCCTATGGCTGTGTCTCTGCCCGCTGTGGGACAGGGACTGTGTCTCCCTGTGTGTGTGCGCACACAACACCAGCACAACCAGCTCTGGGGCTGCTGCCATCACAGAACCTACAGCAACTAAAAGATAATCCTCTGAGCTCTTGGGTGACCCCAGGTCCTGGACGACGGCTCTTCGGGCAATCAGAGTGGAGAGGACGGCCGCTGTGTCACAGACAAGAATTATGGCCCAGTGTTGAGGGGGCTAGCCTGGGACTGGGAGACCCGGGTTTACATCCCTGCTCCCTGTTAGCAAGCAATTTGGGTTGTCTAGGCCTCAGTTACAACAGCCAGGTGTCACTCAGGCTGCCTGGGTCTCTAATCAAATGCAAGGCCATTTCAGGCAAAGAGAGAGCTGCCTTCTTCCCACCCACATGCACCGGCATCCTCCAGGCCCCAGGGGTGCTCCACCCCAGCCCTGCCCCCACCCGACCCCTTCCCCCAAACCCCACCACTGCCCCGCCTCTGCTCTGCCCAAGCCCCACGCCCACCCCCCTCTTCCCACCCCCTCCCCGCTCCTCCCAGCACCTCCTGCATGCTGCAGAACAGCTGACTGCAGTGGGCGGGAGGCGCTACGAGGGAGGGGGAGGCACTGATGGGGGAGTGGGGGAGCTGGCTGCCAGTGGGTGCTGAACACCCACTATTTTTTTTCTGAGTGCCCCAGGGCTGGAGCACCCCCGGAGTCGTCTCTTATGTTCCCACTCATCTCTCTCTATGCTGCTTCTATCTCCCGGCAGCGCAGAAGCTCTCTTTTGGACAACTCCCGGTCACCAGAGTTTCCAAGCACCTCCCAGCTAATATGGAAACACCCACATTCTCTCCCTGCTCCTTTGTCAGCCTACAGGAGACAATGCTTGAGTAGTTCTCAACCAGGGGTACCCGTACCCCTGAGGGTACATGGAGGTCTTCCAGAGGTACCTTAACTCATCTAGTTTTACAAGAGTGAAAAGCACTAGCAAATTCAGTACAAACAAGAATTTCATACAGACAATGACTTGTTTATACTGCTCTAGATACTATATCAGTGTTTCTCAGCCTGGTGGTCACGACTTATTTTATAATTATAGGATAAAAATGAGAACGTAAGCAATTCTTCAGTACTAGTGTGCTGTGGCACGTTTGTATTTTTATGTCTCATTTTGTAAGCAAGTAGTTTTTAACTGAGGTGACACTTGTGGTACGCAAGACAAATCAGCCTTCTGATGGGTACAATAATCTGGAAAGGTTGAAAACCACTGGTTTACAGATTTGGGGAGGGCAGAGCTAGAAATAAACAGTGTGCTCAGTCTGTGAACCAACAGAGGGGAAGCTACATCAAAGAGCTGAGTTTTGATTCGGCCTTAGGCTTGGTGGATCCCATGGTCTCTCCTCTCTTTTGGGAGTGAGTTCTGCAGTGCAGGCTTTTGCTGAAGCAGTTTCGGGTCATGTCCTATCAGTGTTGTTAATACTGTTTCACTAGGATCTTCTGCACATTCTGAGGTTCCCAAAAGACATATTGTGTCATGAGATATACAAAGTTGGGAGGAGGTCAATGAGGTGGCTTCCCACCCAGCGATCTCTGGCTGCAGACGTTGGAAGTACAGCAACTCTTTTCTGCCCTAGAGACGTTGATGAAGCAACATGGCCAGTGAACGTGGGTAAGTTCTCTCTTCCCTTGGTGGGGGATAATTTCACTGCTCCAGCGTAATGCAGCTGTTGTGGAAGGCCCTGGCCACAGAGGAAGAAGTCTCTCTCAGGAGGCCAGGGATGATCTCTGAGGCTTTGAGTATCAGGACAGAGACCTTGACCTGGATTGAGTGGGGAGCAGGGCACGGGATGATGTGTCCATCCAACCTGTGTGGCTAAGCAGAACAGCTGCTGTACTTTGTCCCCGTTGGAGCTTTTTGAGGAAGATACAACGAGCTGCACTAGTGAGTCCTGGAGGCCATGAATGTGTGGATCTCCATGGCCAGGTCTATCTTTTCGTAAGTCTCAAATGGAAGTGAGCATGTTTTGCCACCATAACTATTTGGGCGTTTGAAGGGGCCATATGATGTGGATCAATTTACCAGTCCAAGGGCTGATGCTCTAGATGGTGGTGGTGTTGAAGAGGAATCAGACATCACAAAGCAGTTTCCATTTCTCTACCAACATCATCTCAGCCTTGCCTGGGTTCAGCTCAAGTCAGCTGCCCTGCAGCCAGGTACTGGTTTTGGCAGGCTCAGAAAGCTAAATGGTGGTTCTGTTTACACTGCACGTGAAGGCAGATGTAGAACTGGATGTTAACTGCCTGCTGCTGGCACTTCAGCCCTTGTTGTGTCACCAGCTCTTCCAACAGCTGCATACTTACTGTGCTTGAATAGTCCAGCGTAGAGGACCGAATCTTGTCAGGCTGCGGAAATGGAGGACTGACTAACCATCATGGTCATCTGGGTTTGGCCGGAGGAAGAGCCTGGGCCATGGAATTCCCTTACCTACGGCCCAGAGGAGGCCATCTGGTGGTCTGTGAGATCTTTGGTGCAGGATGATGATCTCTTTAGAGCTGATCATGTTTTCATGTAGCCGAAAGATTCCCCCTGGCTGGGAGGTGCTGACAGGCTCTGCTAGGAGTGGTCCCAGTGTTCTCTGCTACCCCTTACTCTCAGGAGAGATGGAGCAGTCACAGGCGGTGGCTCCATTTGCAGTCAGTGCTTCCATGATTTCTGCTTACATGAATGGGCCAGATTCTTGGAAGGCAGGGCCTGGTGTTTCTGGTCCTGCACCAGGTGGTGTGTGAAGGCAGCTTGGACATGGGGGGCCTTCTCTGTGAGATAAGGAGATACCTCCTCTCATTGGCAGGAGTGTGATCTGTGACTCAGGGATGAAATTCAGCATACGCCAAGCCTATCTAGGATCCAATGGAACAATGCCATGCCAAGGCAACAGCCTCCATTCAACCTGTTAAGCCTGGGTCACTTCAGGGTTACTATTACTGCTGTTGTGCTGGTCAGGAAGCACAGCATAACAACGTCTGCAAAAGCCAGGTGTAAGGCTAGCAAACCACAGGGCTAAACAATTTCCTGGCGGCTGCTGTGAGCAGAAGGCGGCAGGAGCAGCAGGCCCAAGATGCAAGATAGGCTCAGCAAAGTAAGCACTGAAAGTGCCAAACAGATCCCTCCTGCACGCCCCTTGCTGCTACACTGAAGAGCAGCTCCCTGACTATGCATACGGGAGGCCTTTCCTCCCCACGGAAGCACAGCAACCTGAGTTTGATGGCACCTTAGTGCCCGGCTGAGCAAGAACAACATCTACAGAATCACCAGCACCACGCCTGCAGCACTGACATTTTCCCTGGAGAGAGCCCATTCCAGTACTGACCAGCCCTGAGCATGTTTAGCTGGCAAAACATAGAACCAGAGCCCATGGAGCATTCTCCAGGACAGTACCTGCATCACAGCATCCCACTATCACAAGAGAATCCTCACAGGCTGCAGCCACGGGGTCAGAGAGGCACAAGGGAGGCAGGGAATGGATGAAGGGCAGCAGAGGAGGAAAAATCTGGCAGGAGGCGGCGAACTGCCCTTCCTCTCTGCAAAGAGGATGCATCTCCAAAGTGTCTGTGCCATAGCCTCCCTGCTTCCTCCAGCTGGCTCTGAGCTGACTCATCCCCCCATAAATCACGCAGCTCCGCCTCCCCCTCAGGTTTAATGAACTGCCGTGTCCCGGAGCACAGCTCTCTCCTTCTGCTGCCAAGCAACAACCCACAGGGAAACTACCTCCAAGGAGAGCTGCTGCATGAAGCAGGCATTGGCTCTGCAGCCGAAAAGCTCACTTAGGTCCCTGGCATCAGCTCACCTCTCTGCTGCTCCTTTCATATGGAGTGCAGCAGCCTCTGGGGTGGGGCCTGGCGACTATTTAACAGCTACCCAGGGGAAAACACTGGGAGTCTTGCGTACTTACACCAGGGCTGAATTTTGCCCCATGAAGATGGGGAGAACTCCGTACCCGGTGGAAACTGCACTGGGATCACAGGAAGGCACAGCAGTATCACTTGAGCGGGGATGTAGGTAGGACACTGGGACTAACACGTTAACTCTTGGGAAACAGCGCACAGATGGTCAGGACCTCAGGTTCACATCTCACCTGCCTGAGGCACTTCCTAGAGCACAGCATCCCGCACTGCTGCAATGGGACATGGAGGTCAGCACTGCCTCAGAGGAAGAGTCACCCACTCCCCCTTAAAGTTCTGCAGAGATTTATTCTCCGCATGCTAACCTCAGCTTGTGAGCTGGCCTCACCCCGAACCAGAAAAGCCCCGTCAGGGCCCAGTTGCTCCTGTTCACCCCAGGGCCAGAAAAGGTTGCTCCCAATTGTATGTTTTCTAGCATTTTGTCATGTGTGTGTTAACCTGATCAACAGGGGCTCCAGCCCTTCCCTGAAAGACAATTCCCCAGCCTGATCCACTTCCTGCCAGGGAATCTCTCATTTGCCCTTTAATTCCATCCCATGTCTCCTAGTTACGCCCCTTGGGCCACTCTCACCAATCCCTCTTCCTCCCGTGGTTTAGCGTGGCCACACGTAGCTCTGTAATGACTTCTCATCTGTCAGATCCTTCAGCCCCCGGAGCATGTGTGTGTCTCTTCTCGACACTTCCTCCACTTTGTCCGTATCTGTCTGGTAACGAGAGGCCCAGAAATAAACTGGCTCTAGAGAGAGGCTGGAGACCACCCGCTGTGGGAGGGAGAGCAAGCTGTCCCTTGTTGCAGCCCTCCTCACTTCCAGCACTCCTGGCTGGCAGAGAGCGCTCACTGACTGCTTCACTGTTTAAGAAAGCAGGAGGGTAAATCTTTTCTCTGCACATTAGTTGATGCTAAACCTCCTAAGTCAAGCTGTGGCTGGATCTGTGCTGATGTGAGCCTCAACACCATTACCAATCTGCCCCACCACACCACCTCCCAGCCAACCTGCTCTGCCCGGCCCACTCTCCCCTGCTCTCTGCCCCGTTTCCCCCCTGCCAGCCTGCTCTCCCCCAGCCTCTGCACGGCCTGATCTCACCCAGCTGGGACCACTGAGATCTTCTAGTCTGAGAATTCCACCCAGTGATTCGTGCACAAAGTCCATAACTTCTAGCTGAACTCTCTGGTGTGTCTTTGAGACAAACATCCAGTCTTGATTTCAAATTATCTAGGGATGGAGAATCCACCACAGCTCTTGGTTAGTTCCTCCAGTTGTTAATTACCCTGTAAAAAACTTGCACCTTAGTTCTGGTCTGAATTTGTCTAACTTCAGCTTCCAGATGTCGGATCTTGTTATGTCTTTTTCTGCTAGATTACAGAGTCGGCTATCAGAAACCTGATGCCAATCTGGTTGGGCAAGAAGCTTGTGCACATTGATCCAGATAAACCTTGGCCATTCCCATCGAGTAGCCTCCAGCTCCAGATTACAATGAGTTCAGTATTAACCTGTCCAGATGGAATGTCAGGCAGGTGGCTGCTGTCAGAGACTTGGGACAGGGCCAGAGGATGTCTGAGAAATGTGAACACTTGCACAACAGTAGCTGCTGTGTCTTTTGAGCCCTTCAGAAGCCTCTGTGGGGATGTTGTGACATTAAGCTTGCGATGAAGCTGTGGATCTGTAGCACCATGGTTCTACCAACTCTACTGTACAGCGATGAAACGTGGGAGCTGAAGACGACTGAACAGCAGCAGACTGAAGTTTTTGTTGTCTTTGTCGACGGCTCTATATCAAGTGGCAGAGCAATGAGGACGTGTGTCGCTGGACCCAGCAACTGGAAATTTGGTTTTGGTTTCAGCAGCTTTCTTGGTACACACACATCATTAGAATGGAAGACCAACAGATTAGGAAGCTGATTTACCAAGAAACAACGTTACACAGTCAGCAATCACACAGTCACCAAAAGTGGTAAGTTGGCCAATGATGGACATAAACTGAATGCCCAGCCAGACCACCCTAAGGACCTAGCCAGAGATCAGTCCAGGTGACACTCAATCCGCAAGGAGGCTATGTCCCTTTGGGATTCGCCATGACGACGACGATGATGACATTGATTCAGATAATAGTAATTTTTAATCAGAATATCATGAGGGACAGAGTCAGAAATCTAAGTATATTGTGTCAGCAGTTACCTTCATCAACTAAACTTGTGATCTCATCAAAAAAACAATACCAAGCTCGTTTAGCAAGTCTTACTTTCCATAAAACCATGTTTAGTGGCATTTATTACTCTACCTTTCCTCTGGTTCTTTACTGACCACATCCCATATCAGCCTTTCCAGGATTCTGCCAGGCTAATCAGCCTATAGTTTCCATGGCCATCCCACTTGTCCTTTTTAAATATTGGTACAACATCAGCAGCCTTTTTACAGTGCTTGGGCACTTCCCCACTGATCCTCAACTTGTTAAAATCAACATTAATGGTTCAGAGAATTTCTCAGCCAGTTCTTTTAATATTCTTGGGTACAAGTTATCTGCTCCTGCAGATTTAAAAATGTTTAACTGTAATAGCTGCAGCTTAACAACCTTCCTAGTTACTGCTGGTACAGAAAGACTTTCATTATTATTATTTATTCATCACTGCCCATAATACACTGGGCTCCTTCCAAACCAAGCAGCAGGGGTGCTCCCCTCCCCTCCCCTCCCCCAAGGAGCCTGCAGTCTAGAGATACAGCAAGTAGTGGCAGGGCTGAGGATGGAGGAGCTGCCTCCCCTAGAAATGGCAGCAGGACTCTGGGGGAGAAGAGTTCAGGAAACTCAGGAGAGACAAGAGAGGCCCCTGCCGAAAAGACTCAGAGACCAAGGGAGTTGCCCGGTTAGGGAGGGCTGGGAGGAGCTAGCTGAAGCAGGGGAAACCAGGGGAGTTTGGGGCTGGGCCCAGTTTATGGTTGGAGGGCAGACTTTTGGATTCATTTCTGAACTTTAAGCTAATAACCAGACCCTAAAGAGAGCTGCGGTTACTGGACTTGTAAAAGCCTCTTTTTGTGAATTAGTGAGAAACCAAGAAGGGAAACTGAGACAAGGGGTCAGCCTGTGGCCATGAGGGGGGCCCGGGGTGTTGCCAATGGCACAGGCAGCAGGATCCAAATGTTCCTTCTGCAGCTTCTGCAGGATCATCTGGCAAGCCAGGCACTGCAGCCACAGGCACAGCAGGGAGGGCAAGGAGATCACTGCCGGCAGGGGAGGAAGATCCTGCTATGCTTTAATGTGGGAAACCTGGACACAAGAGTGGAGAGCCCCAGCTGGCAGTGGGGTCACTCGGCAGGGGCTGGGGGAAGACACACCAAGGGTGGTGTGGAGCTGGAAGGGCCTGGCCATATGTTTCAAGTGGTGGGGGATACCAGGAGGGTCTGCCCCTTTAAGAACAGTTAAAAAAAGAAGCGGGGGGAGAAGGGGAGCGTGTGTCCCCTAAGTGGCATGTAGGACCCGGCCAGACAAACGCTCCCTCTAAGAGGTGTTTCAGGCGTGGGAAGGAAGGAAGGACCTGCACTGAAGATGTGTCTTAATGAGGTCCAGGACCTTGGCAAAGAAAACGAGGGGTCTGTAAGACGGGAAAGATCTGGCAGGCTGCTAGCATGTTCTCGGAAGCATGCCAGCCCTCTGTGCCCAAGGCGAGAGGAGTGAGTGGGGTGGTGATGGACGGAGTAGCCCCGCCTCCTGCTCAAGAGCAGACGGACTTGGGGCTGTGGGAGAAGGACGCTAAGTCAGAGAGAGGCAGGACCAGAGCAGGGATGCGCCTCGGGAGTGGCAGGACAGGACAGCTGGTCGGCAAAGCGGTATAAACACAGAACTGGCGAGAGAGGAGATTAGTGGTTTGCTCTCCTTGAAGGAGACACACCAGAGGAAACATGCTGCTTTGAAGGAGGACGTGCAGCTGGCCCTGCAAGAAAGCAACCAGTTGGCACAGATAAGCAGAGCTTAGCATGGCAAATTGAAATGCTGGTGGACAAGTGGGTGGGCTTCATCTCCAAATTGGGGAGATGGAGGACATCAAGGAGGAAAGAGCCAGTTGCTCCGTGGCTTTAGCCAGTTGGTGGTATTGCTATCGCCAAACAAGCCAGCAAGGAGTGACGGAAGAAACAAAGATGGTAGAAACTTGCCCTGTGGTTGGGCAAGGGTGAGGTTGTGTAAGGGGGTGGCCTGTCCCTTTAAGGCCTGGAGGTCTGGAGCTGGCTGGCTCTGCCTGCGACACCTGGGAGGAGGTGTGGGGTTTCATTAGGACCGGCTGGGGATGGGAGCTGCCACCCCGATAAAGGGCAGCAGGGAGTGAGAGAGGCTCCTGCAGAGAAAATTCAGAGGCCGGGGAGTTCCCCCAGCTGGGAAGGGCTGGGAGGAGCTGAGATGCCAGGAGAGTCTGGGGCCGGAGAGCAGACTTTTGTTCCTTTCTCAACATGAAGTTAATAAACTTCCATAAGGAGGCTGCTGTTACTGGACTTGCACACCCCTCTCTTCGTGAGTTATCAGGACCCAAGAAGGGAGGTGAGGCGAGGGGCCCCACTGCTGCCCAGCTCCAGCACAGTGCCTGGATCCTCTGCTCCGTGTGGGAACCTTTCTCCTTCCAACTCACTCCATTCAGAGGGGCCCAGTGGGCCGCATTCTCCCTGGCTCCTCTCTGCCGGCCATGCAGGTGCGTCCCTCCCCCAGCTGGGCCTTACCTGAGCTCTCCCGCTCCAGCCTGGCATTAGCAATGGCGCTGGAGCCCCCCCCCCACCCCCGCTCTGGCTGGCAAATGAGCACAGCTCTGACAGAACACTTGGGCTTCCCCCTCTCTTCCTCCACGCCCCCTTCCCACCCCAGACGGTCTGCGTCTCCCCTCTTCCCGCCTCCCAGCACGTCTCTCTCCCTTCAGCCTGCCCCCCCAGCGTCCAGGCCTCTTGTCCCACCCCTCAGCGTATGCACGCCCCTGCATCCTGCCCCCCCAGTGAGCGTCTCTCTTTGTCCCACCCCAATGTGTGTGTGCGTCTCCCCCCCACTCCCCCTGTGCACCTCTGTCCTTTCTGCACGGCCACGCGCTCCCCCGCCAGCCTTCTCCCCACCCAGGGTGTCTCTCTCCCCTGTCACGTGTCCCAGGCTCTGGGGTGTGCACTCCCCCCTCCCCCACCCGTGTGTCCCTGGTTCAGAGGTGTGCAGTCCCCCCTCCCCCACCCGTGTGTCCCTGGTTCAGAGGTGTGCAGTCCCCCCTCCCCCACCCGTGTGTCCCTGGTTCAGAGGTGTGCAGTCCCCCCCACCCAGGTATGTAGAGTCAGAGCAGGGCCACATGGAGGGCACTGACCCAGTTCCTGCTGTCACAGCTCCCCCAGGAGCAGAAGGGCAGGTGAACCAGTCCTTGCCTGCAAAGCAGCCATCCCCCTGCCCTCCCAAGACCACCCCAACCAACGGGACAGCTGCCCTCGTTCCCCCGCCTTACCAGAGGCTTCTCTCTCTTGGCGGGTGACAGCAGCAAGGGTAACAGCAGGTCTCATCAGCACCGTCACACTCGCCCCCATTCAGCAGTGCCCAGAAATAGCTCAATCCGCTCTAATCCCACTCTGCAGCTCAGGCCTCCTCAGCGCCTGCCCCCACCCCCAGTTCAGATCACCAGCACAAGCCTCTGGCCAGGCCCCACTCTCCTCCCTGCCTGCTAGACACCAGAACGTTCCCCCCAATCAGACAGCTTTGAAAACATTGGGGCCAGATGGACAGCCCCAGAGCCTGAACCCTCAGCATCCCCACAGCAGGGACAAGCCCTTCCCCCTCACGCCAGCCCTGCCCACCCACCAGTGGCTCTTCTGCCAGTTAGTGCCAGCACTGGACGTGGACAGGAAACTGGACTGAGACCCACCCAATTCATCACACATGTGGGCCATCAGAGAGTGGGAAGGACTGTGCCCCCCTCCAGAGTTGGGGTGCCCGGCTTCAGAGGCCAGCACTGCCCCGTGTTCCTTACCTTGTGAGTGTCGGGCGTCTCCCTGTCTGGAGCAGCACTGCTGGTGTCGATAGACCCGTTGGACGGCATCGTGGGGATAGGGAGAGGCTGAGAGGTTTTGCTTTTTTTTTTAAATAAAATAAAATTTAAAAGTTCAAACTTTAAAAACAAGAAGAAAGTTTAAAAACTGCCCCAGCAGCAATGTCCTGAGCCTTCCGTCTGTCTGTCTGTCCGGCCCCTCCTGCCACCTGTGGAGGAAACACAGAGAAGGGCGCAGGGTGAGGCCCGGAACACCATCGCACACGGCACCCGCAGGCATCAGCTTCAAGCGGCCTCGCCCCCAGCCAGGGACAATTATTAACACGCCGCAGCCTTGACTCAGCCGTGCAGGGGCCCCTTTCCCCCAGCTCCGCCGGCCCCCCACCCACCAGGGTCTCCGCCACCCGGCCACCATGCTAGCCAGCTCCTCCAGACTCCATAGAGAGCCCCTCGCCCCACCCTGGCCCCCCGTCAATCCCAAACTCCTGTCCCAGGGCACGGAGTCCCCCCTCCCCGTCCCAGACAGATGCTGCTCTCCCCTCCCCCAGCAGGGGCTGCCCACCGCAGCCAAGCACCTGTTGCTATGGAAAATGCTGCCTGCATTAGCCATGGCCGGGGCTGCTGTTGCCTTTGGCACCGGAGCTGCAAATTGTTTCTAGAGCTTTCCAGCCGCAGCTCGTTCCCAGCCAGGAGGGTGGGGGGCTGCTGGGCAGGCAGGGCTGCTGCTTCTAGAACAGAAACTTAAAACCCAGACAATTCTCCTTCCTCTGCCCCACTACAGGCAGGCTGTGGCCTGGGGGGGCTGCAGGGAGCAGCCTCCCCCTCCCCACACCTCTGCTCTGTGCAGAGGCCAGGGGGCTGGGTGTCCCCCACAATCAGCCTCCCCCTCGCTGCCTCACCCCCACCCACCTCTGCTCTGTGCAGGGGCCAGGGGGCTGGGTGTCCCCCGCACTCAGCCTCCCCCTCCCTGCCTCACCCCCACCCACCTCTGCTCTGTGCAGGGGCCAGGGGGCTGGGTGTCCCCCATAATCAGCCCCCCCACCCCACACACACACCTCTGCTCTGTGCAGAGGCCAGGGGGCTGGGTGTCCCCCACAATCAGCCTCCCCCTCGCTGCCTCACCCCCACACACCTCTGCTCTGTGCAGGGGCCAGGGGGCTGGGTGTCCCCCGCACTCAGCCTCCCCCTCCCTGCCTCACCCCCACCCACCTCTCCTCTGTGCAGTGGCCAGGGGGCTGGGTGTCCCCCTCACTCAGCCTCCCTCTCCCTGCCTCACCCCCACCCACCTCTGCTCTGTGCAGGGGCCAGGGGGCTGGGTGTCCCCTGCACTCAGCCTCCCCCTCCCTGCCTCACCCCCACCCACCTCTGCTCTGTGCAGGGGCCAGGGGGCTGGGTGTCCCCCGCACTCAGCCTCCCCCTCCCTGCCTCACCCCCACCCACCTCTGCTCTGTGCAGGGGCCAGGGGGCTGGGTGTCCCCCATAATCAGCCCCCCCCCCCACCCCACACACACACCTCTGCTCTGTGCAGAGGCCAGGGGGCTGGGTGTAGGCAGGAACCAGCCTCTCCCTCTCTGTGCTCCCCCCCGCCCTGCAAAGGCCAGAGCCTGGGTGTCCGCTGCACTCAGCCTCTCCCTCCCTAGTCTCCCCCCACCCCACCCCCTGCCACACACACACACACACACACACCTCTGCTCTGTGCAGAGCTGGGTTAGAGGCAGGAACCAGCCTCCCCCTCCCTGACTCCCCTCCCCACACACCTCCGCTCTGTGCAGGGGCCAGGGGGCTGGGTGTCCCCTGCACTCAGCCTCCCCCTCCCTGCCTCACCCCCACCCACCTCTGCTCTGTGCAGAGGCCAGGGCCTGGGTGTCCCCCGCACTCAGCCTCTCCCTCCCTGTCTGTCCCCCACCCCACCCACACCCACAACCACCTCTGCTCTGTGCAGAGGCCATGGGGCTGGACGTCCCCTGCAATCAGCCTCCCCGTCCCTGCCCCTTCGTTCTGAGCAGGAATCCTGGGACCAACACTTGGGAGCTGTCTCCTCTCTGCTGGGAGGTTTGAGCTCCACGGAACATTCTCCGCAGCCTGAACAAGCAGGGCACAGTCCAGAACAGACCCACCTCTCCTGGGCTGCCCCACCCGCAGGCAGCCATCTCCCCTGTGTCTCCAACAACTGCCCCAACCCCATCTCCCCCTCACTTCCAAACTCATGGGACATGCCAGCTACAATCACCACCTCAAGTTCCTCTATTTCCCCTGGGCTTCCAGCCCCTCCCCTTCGCCGAAAGGTCTCACCAGGGTCTCCTTCAACCTCCTCTTCTGGTCCATTCCCAGAGCTCCGCCCCTTCCTCACCCGCCTTGCCCTCACTGCTGCTTGTCACACTGCGGCGCACACACCTCCTTACTCCCTCCCCTCCTGGTTCATCTCGGACCATGGTTTCGGGGCTCTCTGTCTCCACTCTCCC